>NW_024582056.1:9292627-9312934 GCF_017639235.1 Corvus kubaryi
ATTCCTTTAACAGGAAAAAAAACTAAGACTAAACTAAAACCCCAACAGGAGGTAGTAATTCTACCTGCTTGAGTTCTGAGCTCAGTCATATTTTATGCCACTATTTTCTAATACTATAGTAATGAAGTTCTGGTTAAAATCCCTTCCTCAAACTCTTAAGATGGGCTCAAGTTACCATAGTTCAGAACAACTTGATAAAGAATTTTATTGCTCATCTTCCTCAGTCAAAGATATTGTTTGCAAACTTACATAATGAGGCATAGGAATATGCAGAAAAGTGGTTGCTAATGCATTCTTCTTTAGAAAAAATATGAAGCAAAAATATGTTTCACTGAACATGCAGAAAAATTTATTAGGGACAATACTTCTGGTAATTATTGGTTTTAGTCTTTTCATGTATTCAATGTAACTATACAGTCAATTGTACTGATATTTTATGAAGCTGGGAAACACCTATAAGAAAAGGACGAAAAAGCATGTCCTTTTATTCACTCAAACAGATCTGGCACAGTCGTGTGACAGCCTAAAGGCTCCCTGCACAAACACGTCAGGTTGCTTCAGTCAGGAATCCTTTCAAAGCTACAAGCAGGGGAATCTCAGTTACAAAAAAAAAAAAAAAAAAAAAAAAAAAAAAGAGAAAAGAAAAAATAAAGAGTATCTAAATTAAAACTATGGCAAATTCAAATAAAGTTTTCTAGGGAAACCCTTTAAATGTTTGTGTGCAAGGCTCTGGCATTGGTTTACAACCAAGAAATGGCAGCTTCAATATCCTACTATACTGGATTGTTAAAAAGCGAAAGAGCATGAATTTAACTAAGGAGAAGAGCACTCTTTTCATACTAGAATATATTGATATCCTTGTAGGAGCAAATACAATTCTAATAGAGAATCATACAATCTTTTAGGTTGGAAAAGACAAATCAAGTCCAAGCATTAACCCAGCACTGTCAAGTCCACCACTAAACCATGTCCCCAGGTGTCACATCTGCACATCTTTTAAATACCTCCAGGGATGATGACTCCACCACTGCCCTGGGCAGCCTGGCTCATGTTCTGCGTGTTGAATAAGAAGGTAGCATTAGGATAAAAATTCTGATAGTGGATCTGCTATCTTGACTGTAAGAGCTACATTATTTATTGAAAGACCATTACAGTAGTGGTGAGGAGAAGCATGACTAAAATTGGAAAAGCCAAAATGGAGTCAAAACGTAGTCACTGTGACCCTAAGATTAATATGAATACAGTACAGTGTTTCTGTTGAAGTCAGACAACTGATACTGGGGATTACTATGAATCAACCACAAGTGATTCCTTGAACATAATGAACGTTGTTACATTTTGTACAAGTTTGCTGCTTAAAAAGGGCTAAACTGGAATTCCTGGAAATGATAATTCACTGCCTATGCACAGACTTGATTTTCTTTTCTAACTTACTTGGATGAGGTGGCATAGGCTTTTGCATCATGGTGTTCTTGCCAGTAACATCTAGTAATTCAATCTGCCAGCAAGAATGCCACCTGAGATATTACATTTTTTTCTGGCTGCTGAGGTGGTATCTATCACAGAGACATCTGGATGCTGGAAGAGGGAAAGTACTACATTACTTATTATGGATTGTGCTAATTACAGACAGGAAGATTGCTCTCAAATCCCAGTGTGTCAGATGAAGCTGCAATTATTTAGTAAATCTGAAAATCAGACAAAAGGAATTTAAAATTGGAAAAAGTGTTATTTCAAAAAGAGCCACTGTCCCTAGTCACCACTAGGACTTCATTTCAAAAGGTAATTTAAATTAAAGTAATTTTTTTCAGTTCAGCACTTCGCAGTTATTGTTCATCCAAGGACTCTGGCAACATTTATCTTCAATATTGTTAATTTCAGTGGACTTCAATGTAAGAATTTTAGTTCACTTTCTCATCAAAGGACTGATTTCTAAATCTGTGACATCTCACTACAAAGGGTCTGTATAAACCACAGACTGGAGATATTAGGAAATTTATGGTGATGTACAGATTTGAACTTCTCAGGTTAACATTTATGATGCCAGGTAGAAATTAAAAATCCTTTTAGAACTATTCTTATGTAAATTAGGCAATTATTCTTTTTTTTAACACTATCAAGTAACAACACTGGTAAATAATTGACACAAGTTCTTTACTGTAAAAATAGACCTCCACAAAGAAGCATTTGATTTAATTTACATTATTATTATTGTTCAGAACATAGATAGTAGGAGGTATGCTGACATATTCATAAGTGAGCCAGCATCTGCTGGGAAAAGGGAAAACAATTAGAGATTTAAATCCATTTACTCATCCAAAAGAGCATTTAGTCTCAACATCAGAAAGAAATAAATATAATTGTTTGAAAAGTTAAAAAAATTTCAGTCTTTGTTTTTTTAACTGGGGGATGCAACAGACAATGTTGTTCTCCCCTGTAAGTATCTTATGAAAATGTACAGAAAAATCTTTCAATCATGAGTGTAATAATCAGTTCACTTTTACCTAAGGAATGGTTAGTACTGAGTAACTTCAATCCTTTTTGTATTCCTGTCACGTGAGGAAGACCTGTATTGTCTTGTCATGTGAGGAAGACCTATATTGAAGCATAAACAGAACATGCCTTGGAGGAAAGTGTAGTCATTGCCTAATTGACTATACAATTCATTTTATCATTCATTTAAACGTATCATTCATTTTATTAAAAAAAAAAAAGTACCTTTCCTAACCCATCCTCTGGTGCGCATGCTCAGTATTTTAAAATTAAGACCTTCTGTTGCTTAAGTGCTTGTACATAGAAGCACCAACACATCTAAATTTACTCTCCTGTGTAGGCCAATTGAATTAACTTAGCTGCACATTTGAATAATATAAAAATGCACATAATGATCAGTAGAACCAGGAATTATACTTGTAATTTCTTTCAGAAATCACATGTAACTATTTACTTGAGAAAGCAATTTATAATTTTCTCTATAAACATGGAGAATCAGACAAATGGAAGGATCCAGAAAAGCTGAAGAATGCTAATGTTTTTGCTTTGAAATAGTGTAGTTTGTATATCAAGACCAAGAGGGCAATTTCTATATGTATGAGTCAAATTACTTGATAAAGAAATAAAGATGCTTCCCTCCAGCTGAATGAATGCTGTACAAGTCATTAATTAAAAATATATATAAAATTTTGTATTCTAAGTATGTTTTATTCTTAAGTGTGTTCTTCTGTTAAATCAGTTCCTTCCAAATAGATTTATATCTGAATATTCATGGCACACTACTAATTTAATTTAAAATGATCACTTTTTTCTTTCTCTTTCCAGTTCAACAGAAGAGCAGTTTCACTGGCAAACACAAGGTAATGTACTTATCTACGTATCTGTATTACTTATATTCTCTCCCAGAAGGATCATTTTTACCTAAAGAAGATGGAGGGGAAAAGCACATTTATGTATGTGGAGGTTTTTGTTGGGTTTTTTGTGTGTTTTTTTCTCATTGCTAGTGTGTGAGAACTCTACTTAAAAAGTGATAAGATTTGGCAAAAGGTGGTAGGGTTGACAAAAAGTACCCTGAAACTAATGTAGAGTTTTGAGAGGGGGCACTGCTAAATGTGTCTCTGGCTTTTTTTAAGACTAGACATAAATAATCTCATTTTGCTTTTATTAATCCAAGGCCACACTTTCAAAGGATGGCACAATTTCCAGTATGGCCAGCATCCTGTGAATGTGTGGCCTCCATTCCTTCATTAGCTGTGAATGCTTAGGCACATGTAACCAGTTGTAGCTTTTGTCTTGTAAATGGTTTTACGGTTTTGCCCTTCTTTTACATTTTTATGTTGTTAATTTTATTACAGATGGTCAGAAGGATATAGAAGATGAACTCACCACTGGTCTGGAGCTGGTGGACTCCTGTATTAGATCACTGCAGGAATCAGGGATACTCGATCCACAGGACTATTCAGCCAGTGAAAGTAAGTTGCTAGAAATATGTTTTATAGAACCCAAGAATTTTGTGCTCTAAAACTGAATGCATATCTTTTAGTGGTTTTCGTGATTATTTTTTGATATTGGCAGAGGGGACTGTAGTTGTGAGCAGGCAAATTGCAAGTTATTTTTTCGGGTTTGTAGCGGAGAGAATCTCACTGCTAGCTTTTTGGGGGAAGAATAAGCACACTGAATATATTTTAAGGAAAATATTTTCTAGTTGAAATGTTGCTGTACTATACTATAAGATCATGTCACAAAACTGTACCATCACCACCATTAAAACAACTTTCAAACTGCAATTTTTCACTATCCAAAGGTAATAAAATGAAACATACTGGGTGGCTGTGAGGAAGTCTGATGCATGATTGTAAGCACTTGGCCAGGTAGCTAGTGACTCCTTACAACTAAAATTTTCTTGTGGATACACAGACAGAAATAGGTGAACTTCTTAGAGATGATGCACAGAAGGGCAGCTGTATCAAGAAAGGTGAAGTCTTTGCTCCAAGGTTGGCTCACTGGTCGCTTACCAGCCATTCTTTTTGCAGAACTGTGCAGTGAGTGGATAGATTCTAGGATAGAACCAGCCACTGGGGAAGTGAATCAAGGCTAAACAACAGCAAAAGTGAACAAGGGACATGCCACTCATTGTATTTGTAGAGCAGATGTCTACCAACAATTGTGCTCATGAGTCACACTGAGACAGTTTTCCAGCATGTTAACTGGTCTGTTATCAGATGTAGCACTAGATGATGAAAAAGCAGGTTAGTTCCCTAGTTTCCTTTCCTTTTCCTCAGGCTCCTGTCTCATATTCTGTCCCCACCTGCCACAATATATACCCACTTTCATTTCCCTGCCACTGCAGCTCCTGACACTGGCTTGGCTTTTGTTTTTAGTATTCCTCTACATCTCCTTCCCTCTTGCTCATTTGATCCCTGCTACCCAGTACGTTCTGAGTCACACCTTTGGAGGTGGCTGCCCAAATTCAGCTTTCCTGAAATCAAAGGGGATAATCTCCCCTTCATCTGGGAAGGCTGATCAACTGTGACAGCCACCTTCTGCAAAGCATCTCTAGCAATGACAAGTCATTACCTGCAATGTGGTCATCAGTGACAAAAGGAAGACATTGCACATTGGATACAGAATTTTAATTTTTCAGAACACTTTTCATTATTTTAAAACAAGGTTTGCTGTCAAATTCAAGGTGACAACCCCAGGACAATAGAAAATTTTTCCTTTTTCATGTGCACAAGATTTTTGTTTTGGTTTTGCTTAATCTGAACACAGTCTGTATGATTGACATCTGTTGAAATGTTGCTCAATCTGAACAAAATTGGGAAAACATGAGAAAATGTAAGCCCTGTTTTTTTCTTTATTTGGGGGTGAGGAGAAACGAAACAGATTGGCATGATAAGGATTGCCTTCAAAATGGGATTCTATGATAGAAAAATGAAACTGGGCAGATGGCAATAGAGGAGACTGGGAGCAGAGTGGGGCCAACTTGTGTGGAAAACTGCCAGAAACTGGCTTAAGGGATGAAAACTAAGAAAAAAATGGTAGGGAAAGATGAAGACAGTACATGGACTGAAGTCTGGGTACATGAAGAAAACTAATACTAAAGAAATGTCTGGGAAATATCACAAGCAGCTAAAACACAACTAGGAATGCAGATAGAATAAAGAGCATGGGCAAATGGAAAAATGATGGAGAAGAGAAGCAGTAGAGATGGACTTGTAGAGGATCAACAGGAGAGGAACTGAGGTTTGTTGAAGCAGGAGGTCCATACAGAATGTTGAAAGCTGAGTTTGCTTGGCTGGATGTTTTGTTCATGGGAGCAAGAGTTAGGTGCAAAGAGAGGGAACAACAGGATGATGAGGACAGCCAAGAAAAGGAAAAGTGATATCACTATGGACAGGACAGTAGCTGTCCCTAAGAAACATAGGTTTGGAGAGAACAGGCAGGTGCATGTCTTCCCAAGGGAACAGGCTTCCCCACAGAGCTGCAAACTTGATCTTCTGTGTTGTCAGGAAATATTTGTAAAGCCTTTTGTCACAGTGCCCTTATTCCTCTGCTCCAGGCTCAGCTTGTAATAAAACTAGATTGCTATTTGCCAGTTAGGTTTTAATTAAGAATCAGATCTATATGCCAAAACTAACAGTTGCAGCTCTGCTGATCACTCATAAATACAATTAGGATGTCATATAGTGGATTTTTTTTCTGGTTTGGGGGTCTTCTTTCAGATTAGAGTAAAATGCTACAAACACATCAGAGAGTTAAAATGTTATTGTGTTTCCAGAGTCAAAAGTACAAAAGTCGAGATTGTCTGTACAACATAATTTGAATTGCTTATGACTTCATTATAAAACAATTATTATCATGCCCTATTTTGTACATTTTCTGGCCATGCCTCATTTACCCCAAAGCTGAGACTCAAATTGCACAGCATACTAGAGGTGAGAGTGCCTCTGACTTCTGTAAGCAGTGAGTAGAACACACATACACCATGAAAACAAAAGTCTTATATTTACTTAAAATTTTATCGTGTCCCTCCTTTGTGTCTTAAATTTTTCATGTTACAGTTGTGAAATCACTCGAAGTATCTTCTACTGATACTTAGTTTTAGGTGTTCCCTAAACAGTTCAGTTAGGTGTGCTGAGAACAGTTGTAACAGAACACTGTGGGAGCACAGTCTCAAATATTTGAAGCGTGATACAAAAGGAAGTTTAAAGCCCACTCTGAAATGTCTCAAACACAGCATTTGTATTTCCTAGACACTTCCGTTCTTAATCCTTTCAATCTCGAAATAGGAAATGAGATCAATATAAATGTCTTGCTTTACAGGTATTCTAAAAACTACTATTTGTGACATAGCTGAAGTAAACGTTGAGCGCCATAGAATAATCCACCAGGGTGCTGGTTTTTTTCTTTGTATTGAAGATTTTTCAATGGAGACCTGGTGTGATGCTGTAAAAAACACTGAACCATTTTGCATTGTGTGCACTGGCCATAAGGCAAGGAAGGAGGGCAAGAGCAATGACTCAGAAAAGGAAACTTAGTCTGGCATTTCCTAACTTTTGAGCTCCTAATTTGACAGTTTTAGTTGTGTTTACTTCTCTGCAGTTTGACTGCAAAGCTGTATTTTAAGTAACAAGACTGACTCTGAGGGGAGCATTTCCTGCCTGCAATGCATTTGAAAGAGATTTTTTAAAATCATCATCTGAAAGCCTGCCCAGTGATGTGACCACAGCTTCCTTTTGTGAACTGTGTGCATCAAGTCTAATGGCTTAATCTATCAGTAGCCCTGCCTTTGTAGAGGATTAGTGTGTCTCTACTCAGAATCTTTACAGTTCGGTTTCACACACTCTGACTTTCTCAGATTTAGTTTGAAAAAGTCGTCACATAGCAGTCAGCTGTTACAATATTCTAAATTCCAAGCATCACTTCACATGTGCTATTCCTTTAGTAGCAAATAAAAGCCATGAAAAAAAGGCTAATGGGACAAGTCACATGAAAGGGGCTTACACACGAGGGGTTCTGTATTGCTAATAGAGATGCTCGCTAATTATCTTTACTGAGTGTGAATCAGCAAATGTGAAAAACCTTAAGTACATAAAATTCTTATTAATTTGGTGAAATGAAAGCAGAGTGCTCACTGGTTCTAAAGTAACTATTATCAGACAGGCAGATGCATAGCTGCTGCAAGCTCTCATACAAGCTTCCTGTGGTGGAGCTGACCCTAGGACAAGGTTATATGCAACCAATGGGAACCCCTGCACTGTTGCCCACCTCTTTCTTCTGTTCCAACTCAAAGTAAGTTGTCTTCCCCAAACCATCTGTTTCCAGTTACAACTGACAGACAAAAAGTCAGGAGACTTCCAGAATTATGCAAGAAGCTGCATCTGACTGGAGACCTGAACCTGCGTCTCCATGGCCCAGTTCCCTGTACTGCAGTGATTTCTTGTTATCTCTATGTAGCCCTAGATCTGTCAAGACTGTGTCACTGCAGTTTACATCAAACATGTCATAGTTTTGTGGCCTCAGAGGGGCGTTCAGCCTGTCCTGAGTGTTCATGGGGATGGTCAGCAGAAAAACAGTGGTCCACACATCCCCTCAGTCCCTGAGGGAGGGCACATACAGTTGTTGCTGCTAGTGTCAGTAGCCATCAGCTGCGCTGGGTCCAGGGGCTAACCTGGACCCTCAGGGTCACCCTGAGGGCACTCAGTCTGTCCTTCTCCCTGCTCTACATTGCTGTAACACCCAGCTTGCCAGGCTGCTCCTCTCAGAAAATATTTCTTCCTTCTGCCATTACCTTTTCTGATGGGAACTCAAAAATATTGCTTTTGCACAAATTAAGATAACTAACTGTCACCTTAAATAGGGTCAGGGAGAAGACCAGACGTGTGAAAGCCAATGTAATCACATATAAGACACTGGAGACTTCCCTCATAGATGAGGGATGGGAATGCACAGTAAGTGCAGGACCTGAAATTACTGGGTGAGGAAACATGCAGGGGAACAAAATTTAGTTGAGGACAGAGATAGCACCAGGGGTGTTTCAGGAGACACAGCAGTACTGAGCAGTGAATGTAGCTCAAGAAAGGTATTTTCATGGCAGAATGGTTTAATTTAGTGAGGAAAGACATGTGAAAATAAATTTTGTGAGGGCTGAGTATGCACTGTGGAGACCAAAAATTAATATTTCTGACTAGAAATCTTAGAAAAATGTGGGATAAAAGAAGCAAGACATTATTTTCTCCCTTTCCCATCACTACACTGTTGTCTCAAAATCACACAACTACTTCAGATTCATTCCTTTTACTACCTTGTCAGTGCACCTCTTTTTTTTGGTTTTGTTTTGTGTTTTTTCCTTTTTTTCACTCACATTATATGGAAGAGCTATTGTAAAGGTGGAAAGCTGCATGGAAGGAAGGAGAGTAAACACAGATACACAGCTGTCTGAGTGAGGAAGATTGGTTGCTGAGGACATTTGTCATTAAGGTTTGATAGGGTTGCAGTCTGGCCTGCAGGTAAGTGGGAAAGGTCCTGATGAACTGCCTGAGGCCCCCTGATGTCCATCCTCTGTGATGTGACAGAGAAGCTGGAGTCCTCTAAGCAGTTGTTAAGACCAAACTACCCTTTCCTGATGATGTTTGTAAATTGGCAGTTTACAGGTGGGTAGTGTAAGATAAAAAGTAGAACAAGAGGAAAATTTGGTTCTGTATTTCTTTCTCTTCTCTTAGTTTCTCTGTCCCCCTATCCCTGTGGGTCATTAGCATGCCACATTAGAGGACTGACATGACACTGTCATTGAAACAATTTCTGAGATAATCAGCTGAACTCACTGAATCCTTACAGAATATGCTGCATCCTTACAATCTGTACTGACCCCTTACGGGCTACAGCAGTGGAGACAGGCAGTGGCTTTTCCTTCTGTCATGGCATTAGCAAAAGGAGGGTTCTAAGATTACAGAGCAAATCCATTGGCACTTTCTTCCTAACTTAAACTCGAATGTCTGCTAATCCAGAAGTCCCTAGTTTTAATTTAAGGTATCTATTCTTTAATCTTCCATGCTTTTTCCTTTGTTTCAGCCTTCACAAAATGAGCATAAGACTGGTCTTAAAAGGATTACAGGGCAGATTTATGGAGCTTTCAGTGTTTATGTTTCTAACTGAAACAGAATCATTTCATTATTTTTCACTTGCTTCATCACTTCATGTGGCAACCTTCCTTCTTTGCTCTCTAAATCGATAGCACAGCCTGTAGGAACAGAGCTCTCGTTGACATGGATCAGAAAACTTCCTGGATAGTTCTCCCAATTTTCTTGATATTTTTTAAATGCTACATTTTAAATTTCATTTTTAGTTGTTGGTTTGTTTTTTTTTTTAAACCACTTGGTTTCTATCAGGATTGCAGTTTTTCCCACACAACATTACCAGTAGTCCGGATGAATTTTTTCCCCCACATTTTCTGGATAAATATTTTTATTTATCTCTGTGACCCTGTTGTCCTGGTGCTCAGGATTAATTGCAGTATCCAGCGCACTGATAAGGGAACAAATACAATGTAGGTTTAATAATACCATCTTTTTGGCTGAGGCCATTTCATAATGCCCTTCACAGAAGCTACATATTGACAGAGATGCAGGCAATTAAGGATGTCCAAGTACTTCTGGGGAAGAAAAATATGGCTTACCATTCTGGTCTCAATCCCACAGTATATGAACTCTTTTAGTCATTTGAAACTATTTGCCCCAAATGCAGTACGAATAGGTGTACATTTAGGTGCTGGATTTTTTCCCCTCTGGAGAATGAATTATGTTAGAAGAACATTTTTACCACATGAAATTATATACAGATGTTGCATTAGACGGATGTGGGTTTCACTTAAAACCCCTGTCTAATTATGAGGCTAAAAAGGTAGGCTAAACTCTTACTTTACTCTCTGAATTCAGTTTCGTTTCAGCATTTTTTTGTAATAAGAGAAATCCTCCTTACCCAGTGGGAAAGCAGATGTCCCAGTTTGAAAAAGCATTCCTTGTTCAACCTGTATGATTTTCAGCCTTTATCAGCTGCTTTTATCATAGATACTGAAAATGGATTGAAACAAAAAGGCACTGTTTACAAAATGAATGTGTAAAAGGATGGGTGTTTATGTGTTTTCCATCCCATTGCTCTTGCTTTGTGAAATTGCCACCTGTCAGATGGCTGACATGCTCAATGAGATGAAATTTGGCATCAGGGGACCTCACAGTTTTTTGACAGATGAAGTTGTTTCCATTTCATTATCTGCTTTGAGAGCCAGGGCAATCCAGCTGAGTCATTCTTTGTGCACACAAAGGAGGTCTTCTTGTGGGATCTCCTGGTACACATACACACTAATAAAATCATGTGCTCTTTGAGTATGTTTCCAAGATGGAAAACCCCTAGGAAGTGTGCATACCCCTCCTCCATTTCAGGATCAGTCTTTAGAGTAGGAGTGACATAGTGCCTAACACAGGGCACACTATCTTTCTGTCTGCTGCATTAATGCAAACCTAGCAGTGTCTGACTCAACAGTTAAATCCAGATAAATCTCTCAGAGTGTGAAGTCTGAGGAAATTTTGATGTATTGCGGAAACTTTTGTCAGTATTGTAATATATTTAGGGTAAATATTTATGGTGGACATCTTAGATGCCTCTCTTTACTCCATTCATCTCTTCTAAAACAAGCTTTTGGCCAATCTTTGCTTTGAAACTTGGGTTTCAAAGTCATCTTTGCCCAATTTGTAATGGAATAAATCTCTGAAAGCGGGATACCACTTTTCAAAGGATGGTTTCACAGTTATTCATTGTATGTTCTCACAGAGAAAGTTGTAAAGGAATCGTCTCAACTGTGAGACAAATTCAGTCTTTTGAAGTAGTTGTTAATATGTAGATTTCCTAGAAATGGGGATGAGATGTTTCCTTTACCCATCTCCCCTTTCTGGCCCTAGTCACCCTAAGTGTGAGCATGAAATAACTATTAAGTTATTTAATGTTGTAATAGCCACTGGCCGGTCACAAACACTGAGACCTGCTTTCCAGGGGCAATCCTCAGCAGGAGATGAATGTCTTCACGAAACAGCTGACCATGAAAAGTTTCTGTAGATTTATTGCTACACCCCACTAAGACATTAGGGTTTGATAAAATGAAGCTGGCTCTAGTGCTGCTGAGAGCCAGCTCTTACATCTCAGCATCAGTGTTTACAGCCAGTGCTGCCTCGGGAAATGCTCCATCAGCACTAAGCATCCTAAGCCTGGACTTCATTGTTTTCATCCTCTGTCACAGGCAGAGCTCAAAGGCATTGAGAGTAGCACCAGAAGAGATGTAGCTCAAACACTGTCATTCAGTACTCGATCACCTCTGCCCTTCTGGGTATCAGGATTGTATAACAGGTGCATCTTTGTTGCTGACATATCACATCCCAGTAAACTCATGTCAGTGTTCTTACTTTAAGAGCATGAGTGAAGTTTTCCTTTTTGGCCTCTTCCCTTATGCAGGCAGGAAGAGACCAAACTTAGGAGCAGAGTCACAGTATGGGCTTTCACCGCCAGGATTCCTGACAGACTTTGGTATCTACTTCAGGATGGACTCAGGTCCAGCTGATCTTGTTACTCTTTGGTTTGCTGCCTATCTTCAAGTTCATGTGTGGTTGTTGCAAGCAGGAAGCCTGGTGAAGGCTGAAGGAACCATCAGTGTTCAGGGAAGCAGTTCATGCTTTCCCCGGTTTCCTCAGGGGTGGCACGGAAGTTGCTGTGGGCACCCACCTGTGCAGGGTTTCCATCATCTCAATTCTTCTGCAGCCCTTCTGCAGATTGGTACATGCCTGGGTGAGTTTATAGGCTTCTAGGGGAAAGCACTAGAAGCCACTGGCTGAAGTGCTGTTCAAAACTGATGGCCCAGTACAAGCCCTTGCTGTTGGACGTAAACTTCTGCAGGCTGCCTCTAGCAATTTCCTCTCCTCAGGAAGGAATCTCCAGCTGGAGACATTCACACACCATCTTAATATCCAGCCTTCTCCCTTCCTGTGCATTCTTGCCTTTTCTTACTGCCCCGTCTTTCCCTAAACCACCCCGTTCTGTCTTACCACATCCTTGTCTTTTGCTTCCATTCTTGTTTCATCTTGCATCTTTTCTTTTTATCTTCTTCCTCCATCTTTTATGTTTTCAAATGGCATGCAATAAATCCTCAGTGCTTGTCCCCAAAACAGTTGATTATTCATCCTTAGAGACAAAAAAAATTCCACCAAAAGCCCCCAAAACCCACATAGGTTTTCTGCGCATAAGTGACCTTGCTATCCCGATTTTTCGCATGCTTTCACATTAACTAGAAGCAAAGCCAGATTGTGCATTGTTGTGTCATGTTGGAGTCCAGAGGTAACACTATGAGAACGTTGCAGCTAAGGAATTTCTAATTTCCCTCAATTTCTGCACAGCAGCCTACAGGCTGAATTTTTGTTTCGATGTGCTGTGACCTGGATTTTCTTGGAGTTTACTTATATCTGCAAGATTAAACATGTTGTTATATATAAATTCCATACTGATATTACAATATTACTTCATATCTCTGAGCTTGCTTGTCCTGTGATGAATCTGATTTTGGTAGCTGGTGTCATTTAATGCTGTGCAACTGACTTAAAATCCATGCCTAAGGAAAACAACCCCTCACAATCTAGCTTTAATTACTGTAGAACAAAATAGTAAAAGAAAAAAAAAAAGAAGGAGCAGTAGCAGCAGGTAAACATATATGGAGGGGGGAAATGGAAAGATAGGAGTCCAGACCAGGACAGCAGGAACAATTAGTAGCAACATCAAAGATGGATAGGAGGTAGGTGATCAGCTTGTAATGCTTAGTCTGTGTCAAACACCAGTCCTTTACAGGCAACCAGGTGTTCCCTCATCCACTGCAGGAAGCAGCTACTGAAACTTGTTAGGAAATGACAGTGACTTATAGTAGCATCTGTAGGAGCAGAACAAAGAAAGGCTCTTGGCATCCGAACCTACAGCGCAAAAGAACATCAGTAAATATTGTGCCTGTGGTACGGGCCAGGAAACAAATGCACCCACATCCCCACGACAGACTGATAAACCACTCACCCTACTCCTGCCTTAGTGGCAATGCCAGTGCCTGCACACTTGGCACAGTCAGGAGTGCCAAGAGCCACATCATTCTGGGATCTGCTGATGCCAGCTTGTGAGCATAAGCATTGTGGAGATTCAGCCTTGGAAAAAGGGGTAGTTGGCTTGTTAGCTTGTGTAAAATGATTTATATGGAAGAGAAAATTTTGGCAGGTATGGATTTGGGTTTGATTTCTTTTGTGCTACATGCAGTTTACACAGCTCTCAATCAAGCAGAATTTTTGTGACTTCTGTGGTATCACAGATTAGGGAGCTGCCTCCATTTTTTCCATTCTGGCCTTATAAATGGAGAAATGCATTCTGTCAGGACGATGTGAGAGCAGAGAGTGGTGCACGTTTGTGTGGATACAGAGAGAGAAAGCAGAAGAGTGTACTTTCTGGTTTATGCCAGAGGAGGTTTTGGCAAGTGAAAAAGATTGTAATAAAATTTTGACCTTTTTGACTTACTTTTTAATTGACTTCTGAGGCAGAGCTAAACACATTCTGAACTGGCTCACCTTAGAGACCAAATAGTCATTTTCTTTTGTGGACAGAAAAGATTCAGGATTTAAGCCTGTCAAAGGTCTGCAAAAAATGGAGTTCTACTTCGCATGAGAAGAGGAAACCTGCTTTGTGTAGTAGTTAAGTTCATAGAAAAACATAATAGTGTAATAGATCTGCTGCTGTCTTTTGTATTAGATCCATATATCTGTGAGGGGTTTTATAGGCTTTTATAATCAGAAGCTGTTGGGCACTTTTTATTTTATTTTTTTTCAGCAGTCTAATTTAGGTCTATCAAAGGAGATTTGTCTGGGTTTTTTTTTTTTCCTACTGATAATGCATTCAGCTTCCATGTGCATCATGTTTGTGTGATGTCTATAAACATCTGATTTTATTTCCTAGTAATAAAAAGGGAACACATTAGTTTAGTACTATTGATAGCAATTTTAGGCTGCGCTAGGCACAGAGGGTGACTAGGAACTCTTGATGTTTGCAGCTGGTTTTCACAGGTACAAAATACCTCAAAAAATTAGGATTTAATAATGAACTTATTTGGGCTTTTTTTTTTCTTCCCTGTAAACTAAGCCCACACACCATTTTAAATGTAGTTATTCCTTTAAAAATGGGAGACTGATAATGAAAACACAAATTAAAAAATAACAATTTTTAATGCCAAAACCCAGTGTTTCTCAAATGGGAACATGGCAGTTCCTTCTGAGCTGGAGTTTCCTGTCTGTGTTGCAGCGTGCACTGTCTCCTCCTGTATACAAATTTCTTCTTCTGGTCACATTAACAAATGTGACCAGGAAAAAAAAAAATTAACAAATGAACAAATCTAATCCCGTTCAGGAGCCCTGCTCAGGTCCTGTTCTCCTGTGGTTCCACAGTGATATGTTAATAGAGAGCAAGCATCTGTTACAGTGAAGTGTTCTACCACTCCTAGTGTTGCAGAGTTTCACAGAAGCAGCATCAGAAAGGCTCGAGGACACTGTTTTTCCTCTTTGTGTCTTCCATAATGCAGAAATGTAATTTAGTTACAATCTTTGCTGCCCATCTTGTCTTGTGTGTATCTATTGCTCCAGTAAAGCTCATCATCCTAATGGCCAGTGATAAATTATCTTCTTCAGAGACTATCTGATTTTGATATCTGCAGGGTTTAGCAAGTGATTTCATAAAATATGATTAATCTTCTACCAAAAAAAAAAAAGGTTTTATTCTTCGGGTCAATTAAAAACTTGCAGTAGTAGAGTTGTCCTTGGTTTTTATCTCAATTGAGGATAGATTTGCTATTAAAAAACCAAACCAAACAAACAGAAGAAAAACAAAGACAAGGCCAGCTTCTGTATTCTGAGCTTAAATGTGTATAGATCTATTCTTGCTCAGTGCATGTATTTCAGTCTTGTTCTCCAGCATCTTCAGGAATTTCTCTCATTAGTAGTGGAACTCCAGATTTGTCCTGCTGTCAAACATTACCCAGTATTGGTTATGAAAGAAGATCTGCGTGATATGGTATAAAAAGAAAAACACTATCTGAGTAGGTAACACTGAAGTTATCCTACTATGTCAGGATTACTTAGGCTCTGCTATATTACCTTATTTATGAGGTTAAAAAAAAAAAATCAGGAATCAGAAATATTTACTGTTGGGGTGGAATGCAAACTTATTTCTTTTCTATGCCCTTCAGGTCTTATATTTTTCTACTACTTCTTGTTGACATTTAAGGTGCTTTGCTATCCCTTGGAGTAGAGAATTATTATTTCAAATCCTAGAAAATGCCTCTGTTTTCTTCTTACAATAATGGCAGGAGTGGTACCCTGTGTAAAAAGCATAAGACAATCAGCATCTAATGAAACTAGTTTCTATTCCCAGTTCACTTACTCTTGAAATAAAGTGTTCTTCATCTTTCTTTCCAATAGTAATTAGGTCAGAAGGAGAGTTTGAAGGGATATCCTTTTATTGTTCATTTATATAATGCTATCAGCCTATTTTTTGCATCATTTCTCCAGATATATATCGTTTATAGAATTCTTGGATGAAAATGAACTTATTCCACACTTGTGAATGCATTCCACAAAATCCTATTTTCCAGCACCTAAGAATAGGTTCTATAGCAGTACTAAGCCCTTTTCTGTATTTGTAGGTAGAACATAGCCCTCTTAATGCTGGTAGAGCATGGCATTGCATATAAATTACTTTCCTTTTTTGTAAAACAAGTTTGTTTTCAGTGGATTCATTTAAGAATTGCTGCCTCTCTTCTAAAGAGATGTGTTTGGTTCATAACAAGGGAGCTGCTTGTGATCAAGCATTTAAAGTATTACCATTTATTTCTTCATTTTAAGTATGCATTTGGTGTCCCCCCTCCTCCCCTCCCCCTGTCTTTTTTTCCCCTTCAACTTTCTTCATTTCTAGGGTTTGGAATTCCTTTGCTATATTGCAGCCTTGGCATTTTCTCCTGTAGTATAAAGCTACTGATAGGTTTAATATTTAATATCACCTAGAAGGTAGATGTTGAAATATTTTCCTAGTACTGTTCTAGTTCTAGTCTCAGATTTGGAGGGAGAATGGGTGCCATGCTTATTACTATTGTTATAGTAGAGCTGCTTGTTGTCTTCTATTTGAGGTCAGACTAACAGTTGCCTTAAAAGCCCTTTTTTCCTACAGCATCTATTTGACCAGTTGCGGCTGAAAGTTGTGTTTTCAACTGCAGATCTTAAGTTTTGCCTTGGTTTAACCTCTCCTTTTTCTGTCTGTAATTAACAAAATGTCTTCTTTTTGTGGTTGCCATGAAGGTCTCTTATCTAATTCTCAAGGACTTTCCTCACTGCCCCGTGCCTCCGCTAGCTTCACCTTACATTTTTCACAACTTCCCTGGAGACAAGAAAATGGAGAAGGTCTGTACCTGTGTTGCTGCTTCTTGCCACCCTCCATGGTACTTGCAGGGCCTCCCTTCTGCTCACTTGATTCTTCTGCTTTTCAAAACCATCCTAAATCGTCTTGGCAAGAGAAAGTTTCTTCAAAGAATGTTTCAGATGACCTCAAAAATAAGACGTAATGCAACGGAGGGGGTTAAAACAGACAAATAAGTGTTCCTTACTCTTCTGATTTGGAGGGAAAGTTTATTCCTGGTCCCAGATGGAGCAGCTTAATTCTGGGAGTGATATTTAGAAAACAGGATGTACCAGTGAGATGCCAAAGAATTTAGTATCACTAGGAATAGGTTTGTCCACCTTGTCATTAACTATCATCACTTCTTCTCTAATGTTGGATACTGTGGAAGGACTCTGGCAGGTTACCATCAAAACCTCTCTCTTGTTACGTTGTTCTTTTTTAATTATCCATTCCTTTGCAAATCTGGGCAGCAAATACAACCCAGCTTTAGGAGGGGTTGGCAACTGCTTACCAGGAGTACAGACACCTTAATGAACTAAGAAAAAAGTAGGTTGTAGGGTAGGAATCAATATTTTGCACTCAAACTAAATGACCTGAGAGGAAAAAGAAACAAGTAAGTGATGACTTTCTGGTATTTGAAATCCTTAATTAGGCGTATACTAACAGTTAGGAGGTGGTTCTTCTCAGTGGGATGTGAGGCACCTCAACCTATTAACTCTGTAAATGAATGTTTAAAGGACATTAAAGGAGCTTTGCTAGTGTTTTTCTTTTGACTGTTATCCAAATGAGCAAAGCAGGTTGAGGAATGTGTGAAGTGATTAATTACACTAATTAAAAACACTTTATTTACACTTACTCTATAATTTATCATTACTACTTTTGTCAGTTGATCGAAGGTGAGTGAAGTGTTGTTTATAATTGGTATGGGAGCTAATTAAATGGTCGTTCGAGCACGTTTTGGTCTATTTCCTTTGTCAATTAGAACTGGCATCGTAATAGATGACTGACCAAATGGAGATGTATAGCACAATAGCAGTACTACACTTTACTACTTACTTGGAGAAGCAAATGTGCCCTGGGAAGCCAACTGACTTTAAATCTCAAGGAGAGGAAAAAACCCTTCTTTCACTCGCCAGCTATTTTTGTTTGTAACTTCATATGGAAAACTCAAGTAACAAACACACAATTACCTCATGGAGGGTGACTAGGTAGATGTTTCTGTTGTTTGTACTGTAATTATTTTAGCCAATTCAGAGGTAATTATTGCATAGATTTGGAATACTGAATTAATCATACCCTTATCTTATAATAATATAGCTCTGTACGTAACTTGTCATTATCTGATACTTATTTTGTAATTGAACAACTACCAGATAATGTATTATTGAATACTTGTTCCACAATAAATTCTGCTCTGTAGTGTAATACATTAATCCTGTTTCATAATTCAGCCTTTTTATTTGTTTTGTTTGTTTGTTTTGGAGATTAACCATACTATTTCTATAGTATTATCTTGGATTGTTAGATACTGTGAAGCTAAAATGTTTTAAGTATTCCCTAAGATACTGTGATCTAAGGATTAGGAAACGGGAGCAACTTTTCAGATGTTTGACAGGCAGACACTAGGGATAGTTTGTCATTGATATCCGCAAGAGAGCAATTTCTGTTGTTTCTTTTTGGAAGTTCCTCCTTTACAAGAAGCCCACATTCATCTGACTACTTAGCTTTGTGACACAGCAATGGTGCTATAATATGAGACAGAAAAATATAATGATCTTTGAGTATGTAATGGAGTTAATCCAGACTCCTGCGACCTTAGCTTGCTGCCCTGTAGTTAAAAATATGTATCACATATACTGATTGCACTTAAATCTTATCAGACTTTCCCTTGGGAAACTGTCCTTAAGAAAAAAGGGGTCTGGCAAGGCTGGACACACTTTAAGAAGGAAATCTTAATGGTGCAGGAGTAGGCCATCCCTATTTGCCAAAAGATGAGCTGACAGGGAAGAAGACTGGCCTGGCTGAAGAGGGAGCTTTTCCTGGGACTCAGGGGGAAAATGAGAGTTTATGACCTTTGGAAGAAGGGGTAGGCAACTCAGGAAGACTACAAGGATGTCATTTGGTCATGCAGAGAGAAAATGAGGAAGGCAAAAGCTCAGCTAGAACTCAATCTATCAACTCCTGTGAAAGTTAATAAAATGTGTTTTTATAAATACATTAACAACAAAAGGGAGGGCCAAGGAAAATCTCCACCCATTATTGGATTTGGGCAGGAGGGGGAACATTGCCACCAAGAATGAGGAAAAGGCTGAGGTATTTAATGCCTTCTTTGCCTCAGTCTTTTCCAGAAAGACCAATTATCCTCAGGACAACCAGCCCCCTGAGCTTGTAGACAGGCATGGGGAGCAGAACAGACACCCTGGAATGTAGGAGGAAGTTGCAAGTGACCTATTGTGCCACTTAGACAATCACAAGCCTGTGGGGCAGGATGGGATTCACCAGAGGGTTCTGAGGGAATTGGCAGAACAGCTCACCAAGCCACTCTCCATCATTTATCATCAGTTATCATGAGAGCAGGAGGTTGGCAGATGTGGTGCCTGTCTACAAGAAGTGTCAGAAGGAGGAGCTACAGGGCTGTCAGCCCAACCCTGCTGCTGGGAAGGATTATGGAACAGATTATCCTGAGTGTGATCACATGGCACATACCAGACAGCCAGCGGATCAGGCCCAGCCAGCACAGGTTTAGGAAAGGCAAGTCCTGTTGACCAACCTGATCTTCTATGACCAGGTGACCTGCCTAGAGGATGACGGAAAGACTGTGGATTAAATCTACCTGGACTTCAGGAAACCTTTTGATAATGTCTCCCACAGCATTCTCCTGGAAAAACTGGCAGCCTATAGCTTGGACAGGTGCACTCTTCCCTGGGTTAAAAACTGGATGAATGGTCGGACCCAAAGAGTGGTGGTGAATGTTGCTGCATCCAGTTGGTGGCAAGTCAGTTGTGGCCGGGATTGGAGCCAGTCCTATTTATTATCTTTATCAACAATCTGGACAAGGGGATGGAGTGCACCCTCAGCAAGTTCTTGGTTGACAATAAGTTGGGCAGAAGTGTTTAATTTGCTAGAGAGCAGGCAGGCTCTACAGAGGAATCTGGACAGGCTGGATCAATTGTAAGAGGTTCAAAAAGCCAAGTTCTGGGTCCTGCACCTGGGTCACAACCCCAGGCAGCACTACAGGATGGGGGCAGAGTGGCTGGAAAGCTGCCCAGCAGAAAAGGACCTGGGGGTACTGGTTGACAGCTG
>NW_024582056.1:9317934-9817044 GCF_017639235.1 Corvus kubaryi
CAGCTGTCAACCAGTACCCCCAGGTCCTTTTCTGCTGGGCAGCTTTCTAGCCACTCTGTCCCCAACCTGTAAAGCTGCATGAGGCTGTTGTGGCCAAAGTGCAGGACCCAGCACTTCACCTTGTTCCATGTCATACAACTGCCCTTGGCACATCCATCCAGCCTGTCCAGATCCTTCTGCAGAGCCTGCCTACCCTCCAGCAGATCAACACTCTCAGCCAACGTGGTTTTGTCTGCAAACCCATTGAGGGTGCACTCTACCCCCTAGTCCAGATCATTGATAAAGATATTAAACAACACAGATCCCTGAGGAATTCCACTTGTGACAGGCCACCAGCTGGATGCAGCACCTTTCACCACCACTCTCTAGGCCTGGTCATCCAGTCAGGTTTTTACCTAGTAAATAGTACACCCAGCCATGCCATGGGCTGCCAGTTTCTCCAGGTTAATCTTGTGGAAAATAGTGTCATCTGGAGCTATGCTTTTTGAAAAGCATCATACCCTGGGAGTCAGCCTGAAAGACTGGGATGCAGTCTTTAAGGAGGCTGGGAAAAGTAAGATGATGGAAAGGGAGCAGGTTATGAGAGTAACGGAAACAAAAACAAAGTAGAAGTGAGAGGGGAAGGAGAAAGAATGTATTTCTTAAAAGAGGCAGGAATGAAAATCGTGCAGATTTGTAGAGGTTAGAAACAAATATATTCTCAATATAAATTTTATTATACTCATTGATAGAAAAAGATGAATTCATGGAGGGCAAAAAATTAATGATCTAATTTTTTTCATTGAAGCTACACTGAGCAGACAGACATTGGTTAGATCTGAGAAGCTCTCATGAACCATCAACTTCAGAGAGAACTGGTTTCCTTCAGAAAGGTAATTAGTAAGTTAGTACAGCAGCATTTCCTATCCTTTGTTTTTCTTGGTATGAGAGGACAGAAAATAAGATTTTCTTTTTACTTTCCTCCACGTTGTAGGGTATATATTCCTGCAGGAAAATAATTCAGAGAACTTAATAATTTTTCACACCATGATCCTGCAGAGGATGCCTGACAACTTCAGATGAATTAAAATATATTTTGAAAATATTAAGAAACTGCCATATAAACTAAGAATTAATACAATTAAAATCACATAAAAGAGGTTTTAAAAGAAGTAAACAGGAAGAGGAAAATTCAAAAGTCAAAATTAAAAAATTCTGAATATGACCATTGCTGATCCCACAATTACAGGGAAAAAGAAGTCAAGCCTGAGAATTGTTTTGCTATACCTATTATAATTAAAATAAGCCTCAGGAACTGAAGCTTCTCAGATTGTGATAATTTCCTTTGGTATTTGTTTGCAAGGAATATAGCTATCTCTCAACATGAATGATAGTCCAAATGCTTGCAAAAAAAATGTAAATAGTCCCAAGGCCAGCTGTGACAGCAAGAACAATTTGTGAAAATGCAATTGTATAAAAAAGAGAAACTAATTAGTCTTGGGACTTCCTGTATAGTGCTGCAAAGTGCAATCTAACATTTTTGTCAATTTGGTGGAGTTCATTATAGATCACAGAGTTTTTCCAGTGCTTTGACTACTTTAGAACACAAAACTTTTATCTTCTAAATACTACTGGGATAGGATTTCTTAGCAAAAACTGCTTGTCTGTCAGGGAATTACTCTGCTTCCCCACTGAAAACAGCTTTTCAAACTCAGTGTCCAGATGCTGAAATATCTTTCATTAATCAATGAAGTTTATTTGTGAAGAGTCTGACTTCTATTACAAAAAAAAAAAAAAAAAACAAACCAAAACAAAAAAGAGCAGATTTTGTAGATGAGTTGCTCAAAAATAAATCTATTTGAACAATATAATTTATGAATAACCAAGTTTACTGCAACCTTGAGAATGTTGCAGTAAATCTTACGTTGCAGAGATACCATAGGAGTATAAAGCATAGCAGGTACTACAAAGAGTGGCTTTCCACATACTCTGCCATGTGTTCACAACAGGACAGGAAAGAAGGTTTACATTCTGGATGAGGACTTGTTTAGCTGTTGGTAATGCTGCAGTCTTTTCAGAGGCTGTGGCAGCAACACAGGTAAATCCCTACTGTGTATTATCCTGTGCACCTGATGCTTCTGGACTGAGTAAGCTGGCCCAGAATTGGAAAACCCTAAAAGTCAAAAAGTAGATGGAAAGTAAAGATGATTAAAAAGTCTTGAAAAACCATTTAACAGTTAGTATTCTAACCTGTCTCCTTTTTCCTATAAACAAGTCATAAGTTTGTCATTCATCAGACCACCACACCTCACTAGCAGATGAGTGCTAGAATGGGTTGTCAGGCAGAAACCGTATACTGGCCACAATTGGCTGCTTGATAATCTACCCAGACAAAAGCTAAAATAAGGATTTCCCATCAGGTAGGGTATGGCCGATGATGATGTGTTTAAAACCAGATTCCAAATATGAATGAAAGAATTTTTCTGTCATAAAGGAAACAAGATGAAATCTTAAGACAGATTACTCATTACGGCACTCAGAGAACAAATCATTACTAGAGATGATGGCAACGGAGATCTGCAATGCTGCTTTGATTCTGCATGAGGACTGTAGCTTTCGTTGCTGCTTTAAAACCTGAGATGGACCATCCTTGGACCCTCTGAAAAGATCTCACACAATTTGGTTTGTGGATGTAGAAGACTGCAATTACCTACCTTCATCTATATGTATGACCTTTGAGAGTAGCATCAGGTAGGCTGACAAATTTTCCTAATAGTGCTAGAATTTTGGAATGGAACAATGGAACAAAATCAGGAGAAAGAGGTGAAATAGGACACATTTGAGGGATCCAGAGGTATAGTCTGGCATCTGTTATTGTATAAGAGCACTTGAACATAGGTAGCATCTTCCTAGTCAGAACTTACAAATGACATTAAAGCAGTCTTGCAGAAGAAAGAAGAAAGGTCCTACCCAAAGACTGAAGTGCGCATCCCAAGACTAAAGAATGTTAAGCAATTTCCATGCCCTCTTCTGCCCTTTCTAAGAGTGTTGATAGAGGCATCAGACCACTGCAGAGTGATGCCTTGAGTGAAGCCTTATGGAAGGTTCTTTGGGCTGACAGAAAAAAAAAGTCGCCCTCAACAGACTGGCAAGTCTTGCAGTCTCTGAAAAAGCTCAGAGTATCACTGAGATTGTGAAATAGACCTGTACCCTTGGAGTGTCTCTAGAAAGCCCTAATAAGGATGATCAAGTTTTCTGCAGAAAGCTACCAACACACACCAATATTTAAAAGCTATAGTGGCCTGGAGGGAGGTTTTCCACACAACTTGAGCATACAGTTGGAAAATCCTCCCTGCAATCGAGAAATGGTCTCCTCATGGACCTCAGTGTACTGTATATGACTATGTTAGTATTCATTAGATGTGGCCTTGTATGAGCTTTTAAGGCCAAAGAGATCCAGAGAGCAAAACAAGCTGAAAACTGGTGCTGGCATTTAGTGCTAAACTAAAGTTCATCCAGACCTACGATGGGCATGCAGACTTACTTAAATCTCTGGGAGCAATCTGCAAGAATCAACACACTGATTCATAATTAGCAGCTGGCCCCAAAGTTTCATTTGTCTAGCCATTTTGTAATTACTAATCCCTGAAAAATTTTATGCAGAATAAATAAGTCAACACAGTTATTTGCCCCTCTCAATTCTACTCCACAAAACAGAAATCTTATCTTGAAGTCTTTCATTTAATCTTGTTTTGGTTTAAAGTTCCAATTTAAATTTTCAATTGGAATTGTAAAAAACCAAAAAAAAAACCCCAACAAACAACAACAACAAAAAGCCCTACACAAAACCAACCAAACAACCCCCCCAAAAAATCCCCCAAATTTCCTGGAATTTAGGGCATTAAATGCTTGAATGAACAGGCAAACAACAGTTAGACTGTTCTCTAGTTTCCTGTAACCTAACTGGATACCCTCAATAATTTTCTGTATGAAGCTCTAAAGATACAGTTTTGTATCAGTAGAAAATTATCTTCCTAGTAACATTAAATGGGAAAGAAAACATTTTTCTAGCTGTATTAATGTTCTCATGGTTTTTTTCACACATTCCTGCTTCTAAAAAGGGTATACCAGAATCCGTGTATTGAATCCAAATAAGCAAGGCTACTTTTCTTTGGGATGCCGGGGAAATTAAACCCCTGTGTCTTGGAATAGATATTTATAGGGCTGTAGTAAGAAAGTCCTTGATTTTTATTAACATCTATGAAATAGGTTGATGCTAGCGTATAATTACTGATAAGCAAATTTGCTCTCAGTTTATTAGCTTAAATACAGTTTTGTTATCAGGTTGACACAAATAATGGATAAACGGAAAAAATAAGGGGAAAATACCATTGTATTTCATTCTTGCATATGAAGTATGTCACATTGCAGGGTGAACAATGACGTGTCTTTATGTCTGTCTTAAGCAACAGACAGGGAGAAACACAATAAGAAACTAAAACACATTTTGTCTCTGAAAACATGAGTGGAGAACGTTACTGCACGCTTGGCCCTTTGAAAAAACCTGAAGACCTCATGGTACATTTAAGACAGGTCTGAGATTAGTCACATCCTAGAAAATACTGCATGCTAATGTTTTCATTGCAATCTGTTCATCCAGAAGTTCTCTCCTTCACACAGAGCAAATGCTTAGCTTTTTAGGAAGCGCTATATACTGCATTTTTAATTAAGCATTTAATTACTGTGTCCCACCACTACACCTTGTTCCCTACAACAAATGATCATGAAATAGGATTTTTGGGGTTTTTTTGAATTAGTGGTTGCAGACTGCCTGCAGCTTTATAGAGATTTATTAGGAATATGGGATAATACTGGTTTACTTGAAATTAATTACTCTAAATCCTTGACACATGAAGTAGTGTAGAAGTAGATTAGAAAAATAAATTTTGTATACATGATGACAGTGCTTGCCAAAAACCCTTAGGATCAACAGCAAACTGTTAAAGTTACCAGTGCATTACCAGTGTGTTGAAGAAGTAACTGGTGCACTGGTAACATTGCAGAAGACTGTATTTTGGAAGTGTTTATTATGAAATTATTTTTACTATGCTACTTAACAGTCCAAAAAGTAAAATCAATTGATAATGTAGCTGGTTTGAATGACCTTTTGTTATGTGCGAAGTTTGCTCTGCGCATGTTGTCCTAAATCATGCCAGCCTGTTTTTGTTTTATAAAAGTTTTTACCATATAGTCTAAACCTGGAAAATGAAAACTGTACTCCTGTCAGATACATTATTGGACAGTCAGATGCAGATTAGTCCTTCTTTCCAGTTTAGAGCATATAAGGTAAGTAGCTCAGCATGAAAGTAGTTTTTAAAAGTTCACTGATATTCCCATCAGTTTCTTCCCTGGTTTTTGTGAGGAGCCTTTCAAATGAGCAACTTGAACTTGTTGGCCGTTTATGAAAATTTCAAGGCTTGTACTTGAAGCTGTGGTGTTTGTTACTCACTGCTGCAATCAGAACAGTCCAGCTCAAAAGAGAGCAGGTACTTG
The DNA here is from genome assembly GCF_017639235.1 of Corvus kubaryi. Classification (NCBI taxonomy): domain Eukaryota; kingdom Metazoa; phylum Chordata; class Aves; order Passeriformes; family Corvidae; genus Corvus; species Corvus kubaryi. Next base: position 9,323,467 of record NW_024582056.1, read on the forward strand.
CATCTGTGAGCCCCTTGCTCACCTGGCAGTCACCGTACAGAGCACCTAGAGAACAGTTTCCATTTCATTTATGTGTAAAGCCATTGCTCTGTGAGGTGCAAAACCTCCCAAACCCAGTGAGGTTTGGGTCTGGCAGTGCTCTCTTGAGAAGCCAGAACACTGTCAGTGCTGGTAGCTTCTTCCACACTACTAACAACTGAGAGCAAAGCTACAGAAGGAGCTTCTCTTCTTGTCTCTGTCCAGGAAAATACATATTCTTCCCCCAGATACAAAGCATTTAAGATGAGGGGCAGACTCCAAAAGTAGAAAAAAAAAAAAGAAGAAAAATTTCCAGTGGGTGTACTTAGGAAGAAGTACACATTTCTGGCATTTTGAACCTTGTTTATTTTTTGCTCCGCTTAGTTATGTTGTCCTCAATTTCTGACCAAATCCTTTATTGAATATCCTAGCGCAAATAAATCAAATTTCATACCAGGAACATGGTGCTTTTGCCTACTTGTTTTTTTGTAGGATGCTACTGAAAAACCACATTGCTATTCAATGTATAACAATGCTGCTCTTGGCATTCACAACACCTCTTCGAATTGAGTCACAAAATTCATTATTCACATTTTAAAGCTTCTTCTGGCTAAGAAAATCAGTAGCTGAGGGGTGTGTGTGTGTTTGGGCAAAGCAGTGGTCAGACCGATTCAAACTATGCTGTCAGCTCCGAGGATCCGGAGCAGTTTCTGAGGTTTCAAGTAAATCCCCTGCATAACCAGAAAAAAAAAAAGTATCTGAATCCAACAGTGCATCTTCCAACAGAGCGCTGAGCTCTCACTCACTGCGGGGTACAGTTATGAGAGGATTTTAATGTTACTAGACTCACAGATGATCTCTTGAGCCTAAGATCCCCGATAAAAAAAAAAAAAAAGGGGGAGCCGCCTGCGTGTGAAGGCGAGCTCCATCCTCTGCGGCTTCAGAAGCGGCTCAGACACCGAACCGAAATTTCTCATAGGCAGCATCTCCCGAGGATTTTCTCTCGCTCCCTCTTCCCAGCCCCCCTCAATTACCGGTCTTAGAGGGAACTCAGCGCTGCCTTGCCCGCGGCCAGCGGGTCGGTGCAGGGAGCTCCCTCCCTGCATCCCGATGCAGATTCTCCGCTGGATGTGGCCCAGGGAAGCGCCCGGCCCCGGCAGCTCCTCCCGTACCCCCCGCCCCCTTCGTGCCGCGTAACTGAGTACGAGGCGGCCGCTTTCCGTGCTTCCAGCGGGGCTTGGCGTGCACCGGCCCGGGATTCCCCTGCCTCCGCCCCTTCACCGAGGTCGGGACCGCAGGGGGCAGCGAACTCCTGGTGCGGTGCCTCTCCTCCTAAGGACACAGATTGCTGGAAACCGAGGAAAGTTACTCGGTTAAAGGCCCTTCCGTGGCTTCGGCCGCTCTTCTCTAATGTATGCAGAATAAAGGGGCGCGGGTGTATAGATGTCTGTATATGTATCTATCTAAGTATTTGAGCCGGGGCTAAACCCTGCCTGCTTTAGCGGCCGGCATGTGAGCGCGGTCCGGAGCCGGAGCCCGGGAGCGCTGTGCCCCACGGCCGGGTGCTGGCTTCAGCCGTCGGGAGGAGTTTCGACGCCTGTCGGCCCGAGCCAGCGGCTGGTTTTTCCCTGAAAGGCCGGCAATGCTTTAGCAGATTAACAGCTCCCGTAATCCCGCAGGCTCCGGGTGCCGGCCTGGTTTGAGGTCAGAGAGTGGGCTGCGTGCGGCTGGGGGGCTGCTCCGGCCGGCGGCCCCCCCTCGCCCCGCGCAGGGCCGGGGGAGCCGGGCGCCCGCCGCCGCTGACGCCTCTGCCTTTCCTTCCCGCAGCAGGGCCCGGGGGGCCGCGGCGCCCACCCGGGCGGCCCGGAGCCGCCGCCGCCGCCCGCCGCCCCGCAGCCGCGGGAGCCCTTCGCGCCCAGCCATGGCAGCGCCTTCCACCTGCCCGAGCCCCAGCACGCCGCCGCGCTCTACTACGCCAGCTCCACGCTGCCGGCGCAGCGGGTGAGCTCCCCGCTGCCCGCCCAGCCCGGCGGCTCCCCCACCAAGCTGCCGCGGGCCGGCTCCGCCGCCGAGGGCGCCGCCTACGCCACCGCGCAGCGCCTCTCCTCCCCGAAGCAGTCCCCCAGCCGCCTGGCCAAGTCCTACAGCACCAGCTCGCCCATCAACATCGTCGTCTCCTCGGCGGGACTGTCGCCGTCCCCCATCCGAGTGACCTCCCCGCCCACCGTCCAGTCTAACATTTCCTCCTCTCCTATCCACCAGTTAAGCTCCACCATCGGCACTTACGCCACCCTGTCGCCTACCAAGCGGCTGGTTCACGCTGCCGATCAGTACAGCAAGCACTCCCAGGAGCTGTACGCCACCGCCACCCTGCAGAGACCCGGCTCCCTCGCAGGTAAACAGCGGCCGGCAGCGCCTCGGGTCCGCGGCTGCGGCGGGGGACGGGGGTGCGCGGAGGGGAGGCGGCGAGGGGCGAGGGACGGCGAGAGGCGGGGTGACAGGCCCGCCGGCTGAGGACGGGAGGGAGGGAGCGGGGTGCATTTGACAGAAGAACGGTATTCGGGAGAATTGCGGGTGGGTTTCGTGCCGGGTCGTGCCCGGAGAGGCTGCCTGCCGCTGCTTGAGCAAAGTACCTGAGTTCTCCCGGCTCGTCCCGCCTTCCCGGCGCCGGGCAGGTGTGCGTGCTGCCGGGGGGGTGCGGGGCTCGCCGCGCTCCCCGCTGTGACCCGCGGTGCGGGTGGGGGTGTTTGTTACTATGGCGAATCCCTTCTCTGCCGCTATCAGAACCTCTGAGCCTTTTGCAAGGAATCGTTCTTCCCCAGATTTACGGGCGGCTCTGGCGTACTTGACAAGTTTGGGGTTACTTAGCGGGAACTCCCGGTGTACCAAGTCGTGCCTAGTAAGAGGTGGCGGTGATTTGGCTCCGAGTGCTCTTTGGGGAACAGGCTGTTACAGCTCATTTAATGTCTCTGTAAACGCAGACTTTGAGCAGATCCTACAAGTGAGATACTGGTGCGCTGTTCTCTAAACCATCTCTCTGCTAAACTGAGCATCCTTCAGGGGTGGGTTTTTTGTGTTCTCAAAATTTCCAGTTTCATTGCTATAGTAACAGCTGCTATGCTCATATGTTCTCTTGTGTGACATAAATAGATTTGAAGATAAATAAATAGGATACATAAAGAAGTTTGCCTGAGTCTATCAGTCAGGTACACAAGTTTCTTACTGGAGTGAAGACCTCACCGCCCTTCCTCCTCTCACCCACCTGCCCTCCCCCATTCCAGCTGTTGTCAGCATCCTATATAATTCCAGTGTGTCTAAACAAACAGATGGAATTAAATAATAATAATACAGTTTTGATCTATCTCCTTGTAAGAACTATTTGCTGAAGTTTTTTTCCCATTTAAAGGGCAGGGATTTTAAAACTTTATATCTTCACGTATATCTATATACATACATATATATATATCTATATCTGTATATATATATAACACCACATTTTAATTTCAGAACGAGTAAAGTGACAGTATCATTAAGTTAAGGTAAAATTCAAGATCTCGGGGTGCTTATATCAAGCCAGTTGTCAAATAGTGAGTCTCAGAATACTAAGTGATTTATTTAGTAATTATATTAATACGACTTCTCCCTGCTGTAGTCCAACACACTGTCGGCCACAAGTATTAAATACTGCCTTTGTACAGTGGAAATTTAGAATTGCCACAGACTTTGTATTTTAGGGAGTTTTCTGACTTCATCCTATAGCAAGAGTTGTTTTAGCCTAAAAAGGCATGGATGGAACTGTCAGCATCAAAGGAACAGAGAAAAAAATAGATTTAAAACTTCTATACCTGTGGCTATGAGCTATTAGTATTTCCCTGATTTTTCTTACCTCTGTTCGAGGATAGAAGTCTTTGTTTTGGGAAGTTTCTAAGAGGCACAGTTCTTTTTCCTGTTTTATGTACTGTTAGCATTGGAATTTATGTTGTATTGGGGGTTTGGTTTTGTTTTTTTTTTTAAAGAAGGCATTGTTTATAGCATTGCAGCATCAAATCTGTGATGATAACTTAGTCCAAATTTTTTTTTTTCTGTAAGGTTTAAGGTCCAGCATAATGACTCTGAAGTGCTAGAGAAGCTGTTCGTCCTGGGCTAGATCCAAGTTGAAACGTGGATTTAGGCTTTTTTGGCCTTCTTGGCCAATAGTGCTTCTATAGACATTCCTAATAGGATTTTCTACTTTGTTTTGATTGAAAGTTAAGGAACTGACATTCATGTTCTTGGATTGCTTTTAAATAAAAGCTTTTGATAAGACTTCTGCATCTTGCATAACCTCCATCTTTTTAAAGCCTACTGCAGGGAGTTGCCTGATCTACTGATTTATGGATTTGGTGAAAAGAAAAGCCTATAGATGATGCATGCATTTAGGAAGTGGCTGGTGTATTTTTGTATGGATTTTACTATGGGAGGGAAATAGTGATTGACCATTTGAGTTTGCTGTTGAGTTTGTAAAAACTGATAAAGCAAGACTAACTTTGCCAAGTGTTGGGCTGATCAGAACTAGGGTCACTAGTATCTTAGGGATTTGGTTTTAGGATGTGTAAAACCCCTCGTTGTTCTATTTTATAACAAATGGAAAATCATGTAACTTGAATTAGGGGGCAGATATGCAGAGAGAGAGTATTGCTACTTGAAAGACTCAGTGTAAGCAACAGTATGTTAGTAAATACCTTTTCTCTTCCCCCCCCCCCCCCGCAGTGGTGACAGCCTTTCAAGTAGTCCTTGAAAGCAGCTCTATCACATGATCCACTCTTTTGCAAAGGTTTCCTATTGTGTGCTCCTACCCCTTATTTTCCACTGCCATTCTTATGCATGTTCCTCATGGCCTCCCTGCCATCCCAGAGTTACACATTTGCTGGCAGTGTTAAGTGCCTGACTAATCTTCTAGACTTTCACTGGATTCACTGGAGTCAATGGACTACTTGGAGGCTTAAAATTAGCATATGCTTTGGAGTTAGCCAGGATCAGATGTTACAGATACTACTGAGGCAATCTTAATTTCTTCTTTTTTTCTGTAGGTATTTTTGCTCAGAACAGGTTTGGAATTTGAGCTGTAAGTGTATTATATTTTTGCAGGAGTTTTTCAGTCATTAGAAAAAATGTTAGAAAAATGTGTTAGAAATCAAACCCACTGAGAAGGAGAGTAAGCAATTGTATTTTGAAAAGCTAATGGTCAACAAATAGTGGTTTTGCTTCTTGTTCAAAACATCCAAAGATGAGTTGAAGTTTTTTTGGGGTTTTTGAGAGTGAGAGAGGAGGAGGAGGAATGAAGAATAGTTGTCACATTGCACTGATTGATGGCTTGCCTGCTGTGATTAATGTGAAGTTGCATTGATATGTATGTGTCATCACAGGGATGATGTTAAACTCAGTAATCTTATTTATATCTGGCAATAAAAAAATAAGTATTTGTAGTAATTATTAGAAACACAAATAATGCATTTGTTTTAATTATTTTTGCATGATACCAGAAATTTGTCCTGGAGCTATCTAGTTCATGAATACTACTGGGTTTCAGTGTGCTAAACAAGCCAAACTGTATCAGTGCCAGACTTAGATATTTAAAAGAGAAGTCATTCAGGTAAGATACATTTTTTAAAACATTCAAATAAAAAGTTACATAGATGGCCCAAAACATAATCTGTGTAAAACTTAACTGAGAAGATGGCATTATTTATATTAATTTCCTACAAATTCGATTATGAAACAACTTGAAATTATAAAAATGGCAATTCTTAGACTTCATCCTGAATTTCAAATGAGACATGCAACAGCGTGCAGTGACTCAGTTTTAACCGAGTAACCTTAGAAACGTCTTCAGAAATGGCTTTTAATCTAGTTATATTTGAGCTGCTGCCACTGCCAAGTGTGTGTGTGTATGGGTGTGTGTGTACATGTGTATATAGTGGCTCTGCTGAGCGTACATTTGCTGTGTTTATTCTTAGTCTAGCTGCTTCATTGCTATCATCTGCAATTACAGTTTTAGAAGTAGTTTTCTGCTCTGCACTGCTCCAAAGCATATTCGACCGTCTGTTCAAGCAGCAATCCAAATCCAGAAAGCACAGCTTGTAAATACCTTCTTGCAGCTTCCACACCTGGACTGAGCTTCGGAGTGCTGCTGGGAGCCAAACTCAACAAAGCAGCCCGTTTTGCTTGGAAGGAGGAGCATGAAGGACAGCAAGCAGCAGAAACATGTGAAAACAGGAGGCAGGTCATGGCACAGGTGCCCACTCTTCATGCTCTTCTGAAGCATCTCCTGCTGGGCAGAACCCGACAGACAGTACTGGAGGAGTACTGAGTTTGTTTGGGAGCAAAGGCGAGGGAGGCAGTTAAAGTGTGTTGTTCAGGTGGTTTGTGCCTCAGGTTATGTGGCTGGGAGCAGCCCCGATGTTACAGAGCCACTCCTCCCTCTTCGCCCAGGTTTAGGGAAGACTAGGGACACCTAAGGCAATGGAAAGTAAGTTTATGCATTGCCTTATTACAAAAAGCTAAAATGATGATAATCCTGCTTGAAGACTGCACCATGTTTCATAAGCTGTACTAAAAGGTTAAGTTTAAGAAATGAGTTTAGGTGTGAATCACGTGCTGTAATGTTAGGTGGAAAGAATATTCTACAGCTATCTTTCCTGTAGTGGTGACATGTTCCACTGAAACAGGAGCTGCAGCATCCCTGTAGACAGCCCTGATGCTACCTACCACTGTTGGAAACTTCAGTGCTCAGCCTGGTGTTTACAATCTTCTTTCAAGTCCCTGTAAAATCAAAATGGAAAGGAATTTTTCCTTCCTGAGTAGGACTGTTTGTATGCACTTGTAGTATTAACATTAAAGTAACACCAGTTTATAAAAATGTGGCATGGGTTAATACATAAAATATGCTTTCCACTCTTTAATGAGCAAAGAGTTCTAAGTTTATCAGGGTCTTAATTGATTCCTTCTGCTGCTTCATCTGTTTTGCCTCACTCTTTTCTCTCTTTGCCAAGGACCTTCCTTTACCCTTTTTCCTTCTATAAACTTTTCACTGCATATGATGTGTTGAACCGTGGTTTCCTGTTGGGTTTTATGGCAGAACTTCTATTTGATGGTGAGTGTTGACATGTTTTAGCATGTCAGTGTGCAATTATAGGGGCACAGAACAGCTTAAGCAACTTTGTATGGGGTAACTGATGAGCATTAACACTAGCATGGATTGATGTTTCCTTTTGACTGCACAAAGATATTGGATCATCTGTATATCACTAGTTCATTGCTATCTTTAAAAATATTATCTTGTTAAGAGGTCTCCAGTAAATCCCACTGTACTATGTATTTGTGCTAGAGTAGCTACATTGCTGTTAAGTTACAGCCAAAGTGGATATAAATCATCCCAGAATTAAAAGTTCCCTGTGCCTTTAAATCCCCACCTGAGACACTGGGCTGAGCTAATAAAACAGTCTAGGTGTGATGTACCATTGTACTTCTTTGGACAGGCAAGGAAGAAAAATATTAGGATTTTTTTTGGGGGCTTTAAGATAAGCTCTTGGACCATCTGTATGATTGATCATAACAGAAAGGACACTCAGTTGTTTCCCATAACTATTTTGTATTTTTACAGAATCCCGTGAGTATCTCTTTTCTAGGGAGAACCAAATTGCTTCATTAATTTTAACCAAAATAGTTTTCCATAGATTTTTTTCTAAATTTTTTTTCTTTGTTTTTATTAGCTGGAAAATTCCTTTACCTGCTGTCAGAGTCTTTACACATGAGAACACCGTTAATGCTCTTTTGTTCTGGGACTTACACTGAAGTCTTCTACCCTTGTTTTGAGACTCTTTCAGATAAGAAAACCAAGTGGAAGATTTTGAGTAATATCCAGCAATATTTAAGATATTAATCAGAACTTAGAGTTTGGTGTCTTTCTGATACAAAATTACTTTTTTCCATGTTGCAACCTGGAGGTTAGATATACTGGTGTTGGTTTGGAGTTGATACAAATACACAACTCAGTGTTCACTTTGCTTTTCTTTGTCAGTTATTCTACCTATTTACTCAGCAATAGTTATGATTCTAATTGTTACAACTGGAACCTTTACAATGGTGCTAAATTCCAGCTTTAAAAAGGTATCCACAATGGACAATACAGCAAAAAAGGAGGAGGAATAGGGATAACTTTGAAATATGTTATTATTGCCATGATTTTCGCTCCTGTATCTTTCAGATCTGGCTTACATGAAATTAATTCGCTTGTAGGAGAGGAATAATTGACAAAAGCCAAATACAGAAGCCCCATGTGCATCTTTGAGCTAATGAACTTGATCTTTGGCTCCCAGTGTGAGCAAACACAAGAAATATGTCTAAACTTGGGTCCTGTTGTCTTACTGATCACCACCTTTCCCTTTGCTTCCCATTCTTGAGAAGGGAAATTGTTTGACTGATCTTCCTAATGGTCTTTCAGAGGGGTGTGAAATCAATAATATTGCAAACTAAAAAGCTTTTAGGCAAAGAACACCAGTGTGCAGCACTGCTGAAAATGGGTTCAACTTGTACAAAGCTGCAAGTATTTTAGCCAAGTGACTGGAAACTGAGTGGCAGTGGCTGTTCCTGGGATTTTAGGTGAATGTAACATCAGATATGCTTCTTGGGACTACTGAAGGCTGTGCTGTTGCTTGGTAACCACACATGTGGTTTCTGGTCTCTGGTCCTGAACTTTAGCAATGTACCTCAGAAGGCCAGGATTCAAATTTAAGCGTTCAAGTCACTAGAAGAAATTCCCTAAGCATCAGAGCAGAATTTTGAATGTCTTTGCTTATATACCTGCTGAGCAGGAGCACAAGAAGGAGGTGAAGTTGAAAAAAAGCTAACAGAGAAGAGTCTATGCCCCTAGCAGAAGGATGGTTAAACCAAGGAGCTGGAATTTGCCAGTGTTTCTTGACTACTGAAATCCAGTGGAATGCATGAAGTCAAAGAGCAGTGTTTTGGGAGCCTGCCTTCATGGAACTTAGGTTAGAGCAACAGAAATACATTAACCAGTGTTGGCACTGCAGTTCATATGCTTGTCTTGTTTATGTTGATCTGAGTTCTGTCTCATATATGAGATTGCAGGAAGAGAATATGGCCTCATAAATGATTATACACCCAAAATTTTGGGTCTTAAGGGCATGCTAGTGAGGCTGAGTCTCATCCTTGCCTGTTACAACCCATTTTTGCCTTCAGGTCTCAATGGTGTCCTCTTGTTCCTCTTGTCCTCTGCTGTTGTATGGACTAGGGAGTATTAGGCAAAGGCAAGGTGCCCTTCTATCAAATTTCTGACACTCAGGTTTTTGTGGCATCAGTGAAAATACTTGTTTGTGCTGTACAGTCTAAAATGGGATGACTGTGTTTGTCTTGCTTGTGCACTGGGCAAAGAAGGCACATGTGAAAGATGCAGCTTCCTCAGTCTCAAACCCTGTTGCAAGGCCTTATCCAGTAGCCTGGAAATATTTGTTGCAAAAGTGTTGATAAAAAGTGACAGAAATCTTATGTTCACCATGGTCTTTCAGTATTTATGGGAAGTGAGAACATGCCCTTCATTTTTACTGTGGGGGAAAACATCATCCTCTCCAGTTACTGTGGCACAGAAACTGTTAGGAGTAGATGGAGTAGCTGAGATTTAGAAAGTCAGTATACAGCTCATTGTAACGTGAGCATTCATTTGTTGGGATATCTCCTAGCTTTTTGGTGGTTGTGTGCACACACTCCCTTTAAAGCAGTGCAGGTGCCGCTGATCAAAAGTAATTAGTTATGACAGAAAGAAGATGGTAAAATGGGCATTTGAGGAAGGCTCTCTTTATTTAAGGCCAAATAAAGGGTGGGGAGGTGCCTATGTCTGCCTGTGCCAGTTGCAGAGTGCTTAGAGGTAAAACATTACTTGTCAGTGATGGCAGCTGCCAGAAGCTAAACTGGACCAAATTTTCTCTATGAGCAATCACAGGAGATAAATGGGGCAATTTTTGAGTAATTGTAGGGTCAAATTTGAAGATCACATAGATGTGGACCCAGAACTGAATACCTTTTGGGTTTATAAAAGTGGTATTGGAGAGGACAGAGAGATACTGTCTAATGATAATGAATTCATGGAACTGTACATTATCGTAAGTGCTTAGAAGCAAAAGCCACAATTTGATATGCTGAAATGAGGAGGACCAAGTGATGACTAATCTTACAATTATAAGGCATGGCATGTGAAACTGCCAGTTGGATCACATAGATTTTTAGTAAGTACATCAAGTTGCGACTTACAGTGTGTAAGTGGAGAAGTGTCCCTGCCCATGGCAGGGGGTCAAAACTAGATGATCTTTAATAGGTCCCTTCCAACCCAAACCATTTTATGATGGTGTAATAGAAAAATGCCATATTAGTTTGAATACAAGTGGTTCATGCAATCTTCCCTTTGCTGAGGAGATTTTTGCATATGCTTTTCTACATTTACTTCCTCCATAGTGTATGTTTATGTCTTGCCTTATGGCCCCTTATCTTCTCTGTCCAAACCATCCCTTTTATCAGCTAGCCAGCTGTGCTGCTCTCAGGCAGTAAAAGCTTTTGATCATAGGGCTAAAGCTGTCCCTGGGTTTAAAGAGTGTTGCCTGAGAGGAAAGCAAGGGTGGATGAAGGAGCTGTGACCCTCTGATAGTAGGACAGATTTCCTGTCACTGGAGAGCAAAATGACACCTCTGCATGGGGTCTTTCCCCCACCCACCAACTTCCCTGAGCATCCTGGTTCAGCGGGAATGCAGTCATGTTTACATTTGCTCACCAAAAGGTGTCATGAGCTCTTCAAAGTCCTGGGATCATGGTCTGTAAAGGAGGGTGAGTTGGACTCTTTCAGATACTTGTCGGGGAAAAGAAGGTGGAGGGAGACAATATGACAGCCCTTTGTGAGTTTGGGACTAATACACCCTGAAGAAAGGGAGGAGTGAGTGAAAGAAAAATTGTAGACCTGCTAATCACAGTGCTCTTTGGACATTACAACAAAAACTGATAGAAAGGATAATATAAGGCATGGAGGTAGTAAATGGTTAATAGGATAATTTCTGACATGAGTTCTCCAGAAACAGATTGTGCTGGAATGACCTGCTTACTGACCTTTTCTTAGATGATATTTGATGTCTTTCTATTTCCTGTCAGGGCTCTGAGCATGCATTTTCTGTAGTGCCACTTGGGAAATGTTTAGTTAAGCTAGAGAAGATGGATATTCCTGCAAGAGTGTACTTGGGCAGGGACCTGGGTAAAGGAACATTGTCAGTTTGTCATTTTGAATACTGAAGTAATGGAAAGGAAGGGTACTACTAATAAAGTTCCACAAGGAGAACTCTTTTGGCTACTTGAAAAATACCTCTTCATTTTATTAACTTGGCACAAAACTGTGTAATAAGCCAAGGAAACTTCTTGATAGTGGAATATTAGGAGGCATTTTCTGAAGAGAAGAAGATAAATCCTGTGTAGAAAGAGTTTTGCAGATGGGAAGGAAAGAACAGAATTGGAGCCAAGGCAATAACACACGTAATAGCTAGTTATGTGTTCGGCATCTTTGTCTGGAAAGAAGAGTAGGAAAATACCTGTGTGACCTGGTTGAGTACTGCATATCTCAGCCACCTGTATCAGGAACATAATAGAATATTTCATGGCCTAACATGGCCTCACATAACAAGCAAAACTGAGAGTGTTATACAGGGTTAGGACTTCATCTGGTGAACTGTACGCAGCTGTGACTCTCTGTAGGCAAGAGACACTCTTTGTAGCCTTCATCTCTTCTGAACTATCCTGCATGGATTATCAAGAAATGAAGCTTGTTGTACACAGACCTGACTTAGTGTGTTTCCTGCATTTCTCAATGGAGGAAAGGCTGCTAGATTACATAGCTGCACGTAGTAAATGGAGGTTATTCATTAAGAGTGCTGAATCCTGGTAAGAATAAATAATTTGATGAAGGATTTGCCATTCTATGAAAAAAGACAAGATTAGTCGAGTCCCTGGCAGCTTTTAGGATAGTGCATCCCTGCCCATGGTGGGGGGGAATTTGGAACTAGATGATTTTTAAGGTTCCTTCCAACCCAAGCCTTTCTATATTTTTATGATTCATCAGACCAAGGAGGGAGTGAGAGCTAAAGGCATCTTCTGAGTGGCTTTTCACCATCAGCCTTTGATTTTAGGGCTTTGACTAACCAACCATGATTTGTTTGACTGGAGCATCTTTGTGAGCTAGTGCTCCTCCGTTTTGCCTCAAAAGGTTTGAACCCAGTAGCCCTAGTGCATACAGTGACCCCCCCCCCAGCCATGATTGCACTTTGTCTGGTCTCTGACCAAACTTCAAAGTTTTCAAGGTTTACTCATAGAAATTTTGCATTCCTTCCTGTCTGAAGTTACAGTTCCTGTATCGCTCATGTCATCCTTGTCTGTGTTGCATCTTGAGATGCCTTTGGCAAGAATCTGAAGCTAATGCTGAACACAGCTGAGCAGTCTCCTCCAAAGTGATCTAGTTCATGTTCTGCCATGCTTAAGATCCTATCTCGTGAATCCAGGAATTCAGGAATTAACTGTTTTAGCTGAAAAGCTCTTTTTCTCTGAAGTTTATCAAGATTGTGATGGATTGCACATCACTGCTTTTTTCAGTCTGCAGTAGATTTTGGACTGCTTTTGTAGAATCAGGCAAAACTTGATGCACATGTCTTCAGCCAGCCATATGGCCATGGAAGTGTTGGCTTCACAGGCAGGGCAGCCATTTGACATGCAAATGGATCAATTTGCATTTATGAATAACCAGAAACTAATTGTGTGAGAGTTCAGAACGCCTCAAGTGCTTGTCACCTTTGGACTACACCATCTCATTCTTCTAATTGAAGTTACTGTTAAAGCCATTCTTGAAGCTGAACATTTCCAGTAGTTTGTTGCAAACTGCTGTGAATACATTTCTTATGTTCCTTGTCTTAGATCTGCTTTCCTTTTGCCAGTGAGCTTCTTTCACCATTTGTCTCCTGCAGCATTTGTCGTGGCCATTTCAGTTTAGCATGGATTCTCTGCTGGAGTGACAGGACTCTTTCAGCCTGAGGTCCTTTTCTGGCCATGCTTTTCAGCAATAATCTGAATTTGTGAGGTTAATTGCAAAGTCTGTTTTGCTGGTTTTGTTTCTTTTCTTCTCTGTTGCCACTCTTTTTTTTAAGTAAGTTCCTGCTGGAAAGAATCTGTAGCCATCCATTTCCTCCTTTGCTTGTTGCTTATTGTGGAAGGGTTTACATTGGTATTTTTCTGAGTTTTTGGGAGTTGGATGCTAAATGCATGCTATTGAGTGATTGCTATATTAGTAAGAATAATGAACTAAAGGAGAAAACTTTTTTTCATGGGATACAATGATTATTGCAGCATAACTTAAAGTCCTTAAGCTACTCATGACATAGTTTTAACAGTATTCCTTTTCTTTGTCTCTGCATTCAGCATTTCTTTTATTTAGGGCATCCCTGTTAGAATTGCTTTAGATTATAATTATTCTAGTAATAGGAGATTATTTTAAGTGTTCTAGCAGAGGTCTCAGTGTGTATGTAATGGAAACAACCTAAAAACAGCTTGAATAATCTTTTGAGCGTAATTGTAAAAGTGGGTAATTGTTGGTCTAGACTTCTTTACAGGCCTAACTAAATTCTTTAGCTAGATTGTATTCAAATTGATTATGTATACCTTTAATAAAATGTCCATGTTTTAACTCCTGTATTTTAAATGCAGTGAGTCTCAAATGGATAATGAAAACTTGATGAGTAATAGAGTGTGTTACAGAATATCCCGAGATACCTCCCCTTTCCTGAATTTGGCACTGAGAAAAAGACAAAGATAATGAGGTCCATTTTTTTCTCCTGGAATGTCGCATACTTATTCCTCATGTTTTTGGTGAAGTCTAGAAACCAGGAACTGCAAGTAAATGCTCACTGAGGAGGAGAAAGCCTCTGAAAGGAGAAAGTGTTTAATATTCTATCAAAGATGACTTTATGTAAAAGAGCAAATACTACCTGATGCTTTTCTCTATTCTCTTAGTGAAAGCCAGGTTTTTCAAAAGTTTTTCAAAAATTTTCAAAAGTTAATATTGTTCACGCATCTAATAATGTGCAATCTTCTTGTAAAAGGAATTACGAAAGATAAATTGCCAATGCTTTTCTGTGAGCAAACCTCAGATACGGTGTCTTAGATTTCAGCTGTGTCTATCAGAAACTGGAACATAGGTTTGCAAAACAAGAACAATATTCATAATAAGTTAATACTTTTTAAAAAGTGCATGCATGATCTGGATTCATTGGAACTATGTTTGCCTCTTCCTATTAGCAGGAAAACCACCTCTTGGAACTGTGAGCTTCTAGGAACAACAGCACAATTAGATAAAGAATGCAGGTTGCCCAGGAAAAACCAATTGAGGAATACTGTAGTTGGGCAGACTTAACATTTCATTACGCAACTGACTTTTGTTTTTTGGTGTTACCTTGCCCATAGTGTCCCAGTGACTGTTTTTCCCTTTGGGAACCACTGGCCCAAAAAGCACTTTCCTTAACAAATTCTCGGTGAAAATCTTGAGAATCTCACTTCTAGTTGGATTTAAGCTCTAGGTGTTCTTTCTGTTCTCTGTGCAGGGAGGAGTTGATGTGGAAAGGTTTTCCCCCTCCCCCTGCACCAGAGCTGCTGTGAGAACTTGCTCCTTTAAGGTTGACTGAGCTGATGCTCAGTTTGGTGTAAGGCTTGAGAGTTGCTGGGTTTTTTAGCTGCTGTGCTTTTCCACTGTGTTAAACACGATCAGAAAGTTAAATTTTCTCCAGCAGGCACTAGTGCAATAGTGCCTGATTTGTTTTGCTGGAGGCAGCAGCACTTTTTAGCAAATCACTCATGCTGCTGGAAGTGGTCTCTAGCCCTACAAAGACCTTTGGGGTTTTGGATGTTTAGCCTATACTGCTGCTTAACTAGCAGAAATTGGGTCTCCAAGTTTGCTTAGGTACGGCCTTGTGAAAGAAGAAAGCTTCAGGGAATTAAGGATGTGCTCTTACTTCCCTTTGGTTTGCAGTCCTTGTCAGTGAAGCACTCACTGTGGGGTTTCACAGGCTATCCCATAGAGGGTTTTTTTTCTGGATATTTACTTTTGGGGCATGTCTCATCAAGTACACTAGTATTTCATTCCTTTACTTGCTGAGTTGAATGCATTGCCACAGCCTCTGCATCAGCATAGAGCTCATGGTGCAACACAAACTTTTAGAGCTCAAAATTGGAAATAATAATTTTTTATCTTTTCTAGCATCAATATTAGCAAAACTTCAAAGATCTCTGCTGCTACAAAGGCCTAATATTGTTTTCAATCATCGTGAAGCTGTGGTGAACTATCCAAACAGCTTATGCAGGGCTGCTTGGCAGTGTTGCTTAGTAACATCATCCTATTGCTGAGGCGCTCAGCCCTCAGTCAAAGTGGCTAGTGAGTAGGAAAGTTAGGAGCAGTGATTTGTATCACCAGATAGCAGTATCTGCTCCCATTTGGTCATGGGTCTTCTTTTCCTTTTTTTTGTAAAATTGGCAGGGTTGGGGGGCATGGAAGAGGTAGACCTTAAGAGATGAGAGTGAAAAAAACCCAAACAAACACAGAGTAACACCCAATATGATCATTTACTAAATGGTATAAAAAAAGAAATCTTATCATTTCCTTCCCTGCTGAAGGCAAGTTGTTGATGTATAGTAGTGGTTGGTTTGGGGCAGTTTCTGTTTTACATTTTTTCTTCACTGACAGTACCCTAGATCAGAAAAGAAATAGGAATTATCTCCCTGAACTTGTCTGTCACATTTAATCTGCTGTTTCTTCCTGGCTGTCTTTGCCTCTTATATCTTTGCTCCCAGTCAAACTTTCCTTTTCTGCTAGCAATTTATTTTTGATAGACTGTTTTAAGCAGGTGAATGCTTTTCAACAAAACGAGGGCAGTAGCAGAAAGAAGAAAATGCTTGGGAGGAGGTACAAATTAATGGTGTGATTTTTCTCTTTTCCCTAGATTTTTAGAATTATAGTAACTGATACAATGCTTTGCAGTGAAGTCATACTGCATGACTAAAATCATAGACAACTTAAAAATATTTTTACCTTTATTTTTCTTTTAAATATGCTTAGAAATGTAATGTATGCCAATATTTGGTTAAAAAATAGTTTAAATAGGATAAAAATTATGTAGGTACTTCTTACAAGATGTAAGCTTTATTGAATGATTTTTGAAGTTATTTTGGGGCCTGTTTATTACCCTTACAAAAGTATAATCCCTTTTTTTCCTCCTTCTTTCCTGTATTTTTAGCACTGATGTGAAAAATGCTGGCCCTAGTTCAGATGCTGGTTTTGCGGTGTCCCTTAAGCAGCCAAAGCCAATCTGTTTTGAGGAGACTTTCCTAAGATAATTAATCTGGTTAATGGACAAGTTATGTCTGGTAAATTCCACAGTGTGAGCTGAACGTGGCAGTATCCTGACGGTGACACTGCTAATAGGTTTGACAGTGCAGTGAGAGTTTGCAAGAAACACTCCAGACCATGCATTGTATTGCACTTTAATCTTTTAAGTAGAAAACCTGAGGAAAAGCAGTCTAAGGTACTGACAGGTGAGGCAGGGCTGTTCTTTCAGTTCTGGGGACTTGAATATTGGGGCACAGACTTGTTGTTTGGTGGTGAGCTCCTACAGTGTGGGCTGAGGATGCCGAAGTAGCGTATCCATGGGGTTTTTTTCAGACACCTAGAGTTTGATGCCAGTTGAAAGACATCATGTATTAGTCAGTTTGCTGAGGGCATTATTTCTTTCTTTATCTGTACAAATAATCCTGAGTCATAGAGAGAATGATGTCATGAGAATTGAAAAAGTGTAAAGACAGAAATGAGTTCTAATTCTGAGCATTCATTAGTTAATCTTTAACTCCAGTATTTCAGGAAAGAAAAACTTTATACATTTGTGTTTGTGTGTATGTAAAATCTAAACAGGTGAGAATCCTGTGTTTAAAAAAACCCTAAACCCAGTTAAAAAGAATTTACTACAGACTGCATCCTGGCTCTAGTGACTTCAGGTCTCTGGTGTGCTAGGGGCCCTAGCTGATGTACCAAGGTGTGCATTAGCTGGTACTGCCATATGGCCTGTCATGTCTTACTGGCTAATTTAACCATCTGTCATGTCTTAACAATTTGTACTCACTTTCAGTAGTTGGGTTAGAAGTGTTTTTTTCTCTTTGGTACAGTACTTTTCATCACACAGTGCTGTTACATTCCCCTTATCTGAGTTTTATTAGTTTTATTTATGGTCGTATTACTTGTAGATAATATTTTCTTTTTCCAATGTTATGACTAGAAGATGCTTACATTTAGGCAGGCATTTTGGACATGTTTCTGCATAAATTTCTGGCACTAAACAAAGTCAGTATCAAAACGTGAGCTGTGAACCTTTGACTCTACTTCTCCTCCTGTTCAATTCTAAGTCTGCACTTGTGTTCCCATCAATTTCTTTACTATGTAAATTAAAACAGGTTAGTATCTGTAAAACAGGTTTCACTACATATGAGTTCAGAGTAAAAATCCCACTATTCATATGCTCTTTCTCACATGTTGCTTTTCAGAATTGCAGTGAAGCTATGACCTGATCTACTGTATATATATATTTATTTCTTTAATAAGGAGAGTAGCATTTCAGGACAAGCATCTAAGAGAAATTTATGTCAAAAAGGATTTTCAGCCATTATGTACTTTTTCAATCAAAAACTTCTTTCAGTCCTTTGAAAAGCATGCAACATACCAAAGCCACAGAATTCCTGTGATTCTCTTTTAGATTCTGTGCCTGCAGTCTCTTATCTCAATGATGAGCTTATTGCAATTTTACCAATGTCTGGGGTTGGTTTGATTGTTTGTTTTTTTAAAATAAACTTGTAGTCTAAGCAATGTTGTCATTATATTTAAAATTAAAAACTGATACCGCCAGTTGTGGATCTTTAATCCTCCTTGTTAGAAAGATGGATCTTCTAAGTGTGAGGTGTTGTAGTGTGTTTAGTCTGATTTTGATACTTAAGAGCCTGAAGTAGCCTGAGATCTGCTGTGTGTTGAAAGGTGAGGGGTTTCAACAAAGTTAAATTAATTAAATTTAAGGAAGTTGTTAACATGTAACTGAGGAGGAGTAATAGAATGGTCCTTGAACATCAGCTCATGTTTCCCTAATGATGTTCCTCCATCATATACATAAGGAAATTGCTTGACAGGACTCTTGATCAATGTATTTAATGATGGAGGATTTCTGAATGAGGGCTGAATGGTTTATCTGGTTAAATCTGAATTTTTTTTTTTTTAACATGGAGATGATCACTTGTGTATTTCATGTTTCCAAGGAGCTCTTAAATCCTGGAGAGGAGGACAGTACTGTATGCTCTTGCTATTAGAGATGTTTAGAGAGTATCATGATTTTGTAGGGCTTCTTAAGGCTGCAGCAAGGCAGGATGACAGGTTATAAAGGCTTTCACAAGGGGCACAAATAAAAACTGTTCAAGATGTATGAAAGTATACGCAAAGGCCCGTGATCCATTTTTTTCAGTAGTCTTAATGTCTTTAGTTTCTTGAAATGGCAAATGCTGCCAATATATTGGTTTACTTTATTGACATAAACTGTCAGATTAGCAGTGTCACTCAAACATGTCTGTGTATTTATTCTCTTAACAGCCTGCACCAGCTCTGAAGAGCAATTAGGGATTATTTTATGTATTTCTCTCATGTTATGCTTCTCTGATTACAGTATCTTTCTTCCTGTGGAAAGTGAGACTGTCAAAAAAGAGCATTTTCCTAGGAAACAATTGTTTCCCTATACTACTGAGGAACACGTCTAAGTAACATGAAGAAATTTAGCTAGTAGGGTGGGCATTTTTCAAGTGTAAAGAGTGGAGATCGACTTTTTGTTCCAATTTGGTAGGACTGCACTTTTCACGTGTTCTTTCTATTGCCCCTCTTGAATGTGGGAAGAGAGGAAATACCACATGTAGGAATGTGTATTTTCATCCAGAGGATTCTAGGTTATCATTGTTACCCTAATCCAGTTCACCTGTCTGGGGACTCATGTGAACCTGACCTCAGACTGCTTCTAAAAGTTCCACAGTGATGCAGAAGAACGGGCATTCCACTTGCTTTCAGCTTTCAGTCTTGGAGCCTTCAGAAGACAGACAAGACTCTCCTTACTGTATGCTTTTGTGCTTAATCAGTTTCTGTTCAAAAAAGTATATTTAACAATTTTTTTTTCCTTATTTGGTGCCCTCTCACAGCTTTTTTAGAGCTGTATAATTATATACCTTCTGGTGTGATGCATCTCTGGCAATGCAATCAAATAATTTCAGTTTTTCGTTAAACAAGGTTGGACTGTTGGAGTAATTAATTAATGGATGGTTTCTTGAACCCCTGAATAATGGTTTTTTTCTTCTCAGTGGTTTTGGATTGGTTTGGTTTGTTTTTTTGGGTTTTTTTTTTTTTGATTATTCTACTACCCCACTTCTTCACCACCATGATCATGAGAGTTCTGGATATTCTCAAGTGCTGGATACATCATCTGTAAATAACGACTTGCAGGACTGAAAGTTTAATAATGAGTTTTCTTTGAACTTGAGCATAGACCTGTCTGTGAGCAGGCTTGAGGCCTGATACTTCTCTGAAGGAAAAATAGCATTGCTGTCAGGGTGGACTGGCCAGGGAATGGAACTGAGTCCATTTTCAGAGTATGTAGGAGAAAGGTGTGTGGCCTTGATTCACATCACTGCTTTGATTTCAGGCAACCCAGAGAGGGGCAGTGCTATTAGCGGGGTGAAGGGATGGCAGCTGGTTAAGAACAGGGTTTGGACAGGTGCAGTTCAGGGTAAACCATGCATTCATGATCCCTCTAAGTTTAGGGAAACCACTTCTGAGGCTGCTGAGCCTCCTTAATGCGAGAGTGCTCGGTGGGCCTTGGTAATCTTATGGTTTTTTGCTTCTTAGTAGTACATTGGTTGCTGTTTTTCCATTCTGACCTTGTTGCTTTTCCAGCCTCTGTGAGCTTCAGACAGCCTTAATGCAAGTATTTTCGAAGGCAATGTTACAGATCAGCTTGCAGCTTGGACTAGGAAAGGATGTAGCTGTTTGCTGCTAAGCCAGGATACTGGCAGCAGGCCTGTTACACCTCTCTCCTTCTCAGTGACATCAGTTCTTTGAGTTCACAGTCTTTGTTTTGATCAATTATCTCAACTGTCTCTCCAGTGCCTTCCAAAGCAGCAGACTATGATGGAGGGCTGAGTGTGTAGATGAGGTGGGATTCAGTTGTCTGAAATCCATAAGTTATCTGTGTGACCTTTCCTGGATATAACTCTTGGTATAACAACTACTAGTTGATTGTTGATTTTAATATTTAAATAAAATATGCAATAAAAACCTGTTGCTCCTCAGCTGAGACTTGAATACATTAATACATAGAAAAACTTCTAAGAGCAACTGAAAAGAAATTTTAACTTAAATCAACTTGCTGTTCTATTTTTTTATACGAACTTAATAGAAACATTCAAAGTTATGATGGGGTTACATCTTTCTATAAATCTTCTGATTTATTGTCTTTTAAACTAGATTTAAGAACCTTAAAGGCTGGTAGTATTTTGTGTTTAAATATTGATATCTGATAATTTGGAAATAGTGTAGTTAAATTGCATGTAGAAAAGTATCATTTTTGCTTGAAGCTAAAGGTGTTTAAGAGATATGCTTTAAAAATGGCCTCAATTTCTGAGATTCGAGAGTGGTTTTGTTTCTAAAATGAAAATATTTTAGTTACCTGTTGAAATCTTCATTTTCTTGAAAGGTTAGAGGATTTTAACCTCACAGTGTTTTAACTCTTGAACTTTTGGGGGGATGTTCAGTCATAATGTTGCTGCTCAGATACCTTCAAATTGTTTTTAGATTGCTACTTAACTGTTTTCGGTCAAATCAGTTTGGTTATGTGTTTTAGTCAAGAAGTTTCTCTGGTTATACATGTGCTTACTGTTTAGTACAGTAGTGTTAGACTCTTATTTATATGCGTAGTTTGCAAATAAATCTCTGTTTAATATTAGCATAATAAACTAATATTAAGCTTCTATTTACACTAGTATCAGCACTTGCAGATGCAGAAATATTGGTAGAGTATGAAGGAGATTAAATTAAGCCCACCTCACCAGAAGATTACCATAACAGTTTGAAAACATGTTGATATCTGGGTTATACTGCTACTGAGTTCAATGGGAAAAATCTTTTGGTTTACAGGAAGCTGGATTAGGAAGAAAATCTATTGTTCAAAAAGCACTGTTAACTTGTATGTGGGCAAAAGAATTGTCGTGCTGCTGGAATGGGTTGTAATTCTTTATTCTGTAGCAAGCCTGGTTTGTTGATTCTCTGTTGAATGTCTGAAATCTTCTCATTTTTTTTGTTTTTTTTTCTTCTGAATACAAATTGAACCAAGTATGCAGTGAAATTTGGACATAATCACAACAGGCTGTTTTTCAGGCCACTCTGAAGGATACTAGACCTTGATGGGAGTAGTTCAGCTATTCTGAGAATCAGTCTCAAGAGTGCAGGACTAAAGAGCATTTTGAAAATGTAGACCATGAAGAATTTAATTCTGTAATAGTAATATCAACTTTCTGGATAATTGCTGTAGTTAGAGATAAAATATGTCTTCAGGATTCTTGGCAGACTTTCTAGTAAGGGGAGCAACAGAATTACTTTCAGCAGTGTGCTAATGGCAAGTCAGCCTGAAAAATGTTTGAAGGGAAAAATATGCAAATAGGGCATTCCACTGAAAACATGCATGAATATTGAAAAATTCAGAAGAAAACACTATGCCACAAGCTGATTAGAAGAAGGAAAAGGAATAAATTTCTCTTTTCTCCAGATAATTTGTATTAAAGTTTAAGTAACGTTGTATCTGTGTATATTTCTCATTTCTATCCTATGTTGCTATCTCACCGTACTTCATGTCTGTGCCTTGGATTTTAAAAGTATTTAGTGTCTGGTTATGCAGCAAAACCACTGCCAACACAATGATTATGGCAGAGGCTTTCAGCAGGAATGGCTACACCCCTGGTCTGAGCAGTACAAGCTAAGCCAGTGGAACATCACCTACGTCCAGGATTTCAGCCTCACAGAACAAGCGGCAGGGGCTGTAACACTTGTATCTTTGATTGCTTTTCTAAACATTTAAGTAGTGTGTTACTACTTTGTGACATTTGCCAAGTGTTACTTGCATATTTATTGCCTACTTACTTTATTCTTACCTTCCAAATGTGTGATGTTGGCATGGCATCCCCGTGACTCTCCTTGCCAATCTTGATAACAGACCGCAGAGCTGAAGTACCTAAGTGGCAAAAGGATTGAAGTGACAACTTCAATCACAGCTGGAAGTATACAAATCTCTTTTTTCAAATGTTCCAATAGAAACTATTTTTAATAGTACAGTAAGAAAATGTTTTAATAAAATCCCGTTTGATCTTGTTATTTACTGAAAAAAAAGAAATAAGCCATATCCTTAAAAATAGTTTTTTCAGGAGGCGTGTTTAATTTATTCATCCTCAGAGGATATTTAAATTGTAGAAAGTCTTAGCAACTTGATTTTTTGGGAAGTGTTGAAGACAAAATGTTGATCAGGCACAACCATTCTATTGCACTTCAGTGAAGCAACTGAAAGATCAGCCTTCATGTAAAACTACATCCATTCATCAACTCCAGCTTACTTCATTTGTAGATCTTCAGATATGAGTGTAACATGTGAAACTTGTGCTGTCTGCTGCTGCTCTTTTCTCCCCAACCCTCCTACCTCTCTCAGTCTTGGACCCGTTTAGCTGAGGACATTCCTGGGTTGCACAGCTTTTGCCTTTTTTTGTTTGTTTGGGGTTTTTGGTGGGGGAGGAGGGATTGGTTTGGGTTTAGTTTGGGTTTGGGATTTTTGGGGGAGGCGGGTGGGGTATTTTTTCTTTTTTTTTGAGAGGAGGAGGTGGGTTCTTTGGTCTCTGTTTAAGAAGAGATGATAATCATGATATCTATCTCGCCAAAATATGTAGTTTCCTTGGAAGAAATGAGATTTTGATGTAGATGCAGGCAGCTGGATGATGCAGCTAAAGTGATTAACTGGACCTGTTGCTGCGCTTGTTTGCTATTTGTATTTGCATGTTGAAAACACTTACTACTTAGTTTTGTTTGGGGATTTTTTTTGTGTTTAAGTGCTACTTTCAAGTAAAATTTTAATAGTCAGATCCTGCATTTGTCCCTTGTTTTCTCTTTTAAATGTCTCTTTTAAATCTGTTTGCAGCTGGGTCTCGGGCATCTTACAGCAGCCAGCACAGCCACCTTGGCTCCGAGTTAAGGGCACTGCAGTCTCCAGAACACCATATAGATCCTATTTACGAAGACAGAGTTTATCAGAAGCCCCCTATGAGGAGTCTCAGCCAGAGTCAGGGGGACCCTCTGCAACCAGCCCACACAGGCACATATCGCACTAGTACAGGTAAGGTGGATGTAACCTGCATGACTGTCTTCTTGAGATATGTAACTTACTCTCTGGTACTAACTCTTCTTCTCTTTCTGATGTGCTTAACCAAATGTATTCTGTGCATGCCAGTCAAATAAAATACCTTTTGCAGATGGCAGCTATCAGTAGAACCCCAAATGCATGCACAAAATGGAGAAATACTTAATGTTGTGCTGCATGTACAGTAGGTTAAGCTAATTTGGGGAGGGAGCTTACTCATGAGGAGAGAGAAAAGACTTCTATTAATCTGGTGTATTGTCTTGGAGAAAGATCTGTTGTCTCTGAAGAAATTGCTAGGATTTTTTTTTTTTTTACTAAGGTATTTTTTGTGTTGCAAATGGACTGCAGAGTTCCTGCCACATGAAGCAAAGTGATCACTTGCTTTCAAAGTAAATCATAAGTAAATGTTCTTCCTCTCTCCCACAGATGTATGCTTTGGTATAGGTACACAGACATAAAATTGAACTATAACATAGGAAAAAACTGGTAGCATCACTGGTTTATCCATAAATAATAATGATTATCCCTGAAATGCATTGGTGTACAAGTCTTACCTGCAAAATGTCCTCTCAACCAAATGAAATACAGCTGTGGAATTTGTTGGAACCCGCAAATAGATCAAAAATCAACAGGGATATTTATGGTATTTAATGCACAAAATAATTGGAGTATACAAATGCTACAGCCAAAATAGCCTAAAGCAGATGTAGAAGAAACTTGCCTTAGGAATTGTAAGTATTTCTGGTGTTTCATCTTTACTCTGTTGATCAAAGAGGGAAGATTATGTCCATTTTCAGATCACTCCTATTTTCATCAGGGAAATGTTAAGTGCACTTTTCAGAGCAAGATACTGTGCTTTCTTTTAAAACTATTTTTTAAACTTCTTTTAAAACCCATTTCTCCAAGGGAAAAGCTGGCAGTTTTCGTGTGTCCTACCGCCTTATGCAAGTTCTGGGTGTTCAGAATACTAGAGGAAATCTTTAAAAGGAAATTTAGCCAGAGAATTATCTAGCAAAACACCTCTAACAGCTTTATGCTTTTTTGAAGAGCACCATTGCACCATTTTCCTCCTGTTAAAGAAACTACCATAGTCCTATGTTTTGTGTTGAGTCACACATGTATATGAAGAAAAACTAGTATTCTTTGTATGAAGGGGACAAAACCTCTGCCTACATCAGTGAGCAGTGAAAGCAGTGGTAGTGATTGAAACTACTGTTTCTATTGAACTTAAAGCCTCCTGTTCCACATGTGGCCACCTCATATTGCCTATATGATGCTCTCTTTCTCTGGCATGCCTTGAAGAGGGTTTCTTGTTTTGCTTGCAAAATATCCATTGGTTGTCTGTGCTGAAGTGGCAGGCTGTCTTGTGACTGTACTGTTCACAATACCTCTCTTAGGAAGGAAACCTAGTCAACACAGATAACGATTACAGTGAATTAAACTGAGACACGGGATGTTAGTTGGTTACACATGAAGATGGGTTTTCAGAAGGAAAGAGAAAAAACTAAAAAACCCATGGTGAGGTGGGTAGAAGAAACATGCCCTGTGAAGGTGAGTTTTGTTTTGCTGCTTGGGATATGGATTTGAATGTTGCTGCAGGCTCACTCTGAAGAAAGACCCCGTCAGTCCAGCTTTGTGTTGGGTTGATCCTCCCTTGCCTTTCCCCTTGCACCCCTATTATCAGGGTCAGGGGAGATGAAAGCGGATGGATGTGTGCCAGGCCAATCACTCTGTTGCTCTCTTGGTAGCTGTCAGCTGCAGATGCTGTCAGCCTTTCACACAGCCGGGCTGAAGAGCTGTCAGCACTCAGAGGGAATTTTGATCTGGATTGGATCAGCTTTCAGACTCCTGCCTCTGGCACAAATATCAATAGGAACATATCCTTTCTGAGGGAGACCATAGAATTTATTTCAAATTAACAGAAAGGAGGGAAAGGAGTTCAAGTGAAGTTTGCACATATTTTTTCTCCTTTACTGGGTTTTCTTAAGTGTTTTTTTTGGTTGGTTGGTTTTTTTATGTTGCAGTGGGGTCTCCTGCAGCCTGCAATAGACAGCGAGGCCCGTGGAAAGAAACAGGGAGCGATTCTTGATAGAAGTTTCAGAGATCTTTATTCTCCAGCCACATGGCCGAGGCACTGCCGAAGAACTGAGCAATTACAGGACAACCAGGGTCCTCCCCACACAGGGGAACACGAAACAACCAAAGGGGAAAAGGATTAGGGTACATGTGACCAGGGAGCAGGGAGACCCTGTGCCTAGGCCATGCCTCTACCCCAGGGTCCCCTCTCCCAGGACCCCATGGCAGGGGGGAGGAACCCCAACATTTTTGTTTGTGGTTTTTTTTTTTAATTTTAGGACTAGATTGCTATTTGGTGTGAGATATGAGGGATGTAGATAACTGTGTACTCCATGAAGATATGTGCCAAGGCTTCATGGCCTGTATATTCTGTGTGCATGAGTTATGGCAGAGTGGGGAGCTTTAAGACTTCACTGCACTCCTTTGTAGACCATAGTTCACACCCTTTGTCTATCACAAAAATAGCTTTATTCACGAAGATGTTGCATGCTTTTCCACATCTGACATAAAGACAAGGAAGGCAAACTTAGTCTAAGGATGTTATCCAAAACCTGGATTTTTTTTTCTCTGCAGCTAACACTGCCCATTGGAACTAAAAATTAAGTTAATTATACTTACAAACCATTTAAATTTTTTAGATTTTTATGGGGTTTTTTTTTGTTGGTTGGGTTTTCTTTTAGTTTTGTTGTACTATGTGGGCTTTTGGGAGATTTTTTAATGGTTTTTTTGGTGTTGGGTTTTTGTTTGGTTGGTTGGTTTGTTTTATTTGGTTTTTTTTTTTGGTTTTGGTTTGGGTTTTTGGGGGTTTGTTTGTTTGATTTTAAAGAATATTATTCCTGAATTTGAAAATTTCGCTAATTTTGGAAAAGTAACCAAGAATAGTTACTTAATGTAGACATCACCTCTTTCTCTTTTGTGAGCCCTTAAATACCTACTACATTCAAAAATGTTTACACAACTAAGAATAAAGCCCTCTCATGAGTTTTTCATCTTCTAGGTGAATGAACCTTCAGTAAGCAAAATTCAATAAACTAAAATTTCCCTATGGGGTAAACTAAATTAAGTTTGTTCTATATACTCACTGGTTTTTGGGTGATGTTTTGGTTTATAGTTTTTGTATTTGTATTTCACTTGAAAAAGAAATGCATGATGATAGTTCTGCAGTACATACTGCAAAAGGTACAAAACATGTCTGAACATCTCCATTAATAGCTTTAGATAGGGGCAGGATGAATTCTTCATAGAATCACAGAATGGTTTGTGTAGGAAGAGACTTTAAAGATTATCACATTCCATCTTCCCTGTCACTGGCAGGAAACCTTTCACTAGACCGGGTTACTCAGAGCCCCATTCCGCCTGGTCTTGAGCACTTCCAGGGATGGGGAGTCCACAGGTCCTCTGGGCAACCTGTTCCAGTGCCTCACTATGTTCACAGTAAAGAACTTTTTCCTAATATCTTATTTAAACCTATCCCTCTGTAGTTTAAGTCCATTCCCCCTTGTCCTATCACTTAATGCTCTTGTGAAAAGTCACTCTCCAGCTCTTGTAGGCCCTCTTTAGGTACTGAAGGGGGCTCTAAGTTCTCCCTGGAGCCTTCTCTTCTCCAGGCTGAACAGCCCCAACTCTCTCAGCCTGTCCTCACAGGGGAGGTACTCCAGCCCTCTGATCATCTTGGTGGCCTCCTCTGGACTTGCTCCAACAGGTCCATGTCCTTCCTGTGCTGGGACCCCAGAGCTGGATGCAGCACTGCAGGTGGGGTCTCACCAGAGCAGAGCAGAGGGGCAGAATCCCTTCCCTCGCCCTGCTGGCCACTCTGCTTTGGATACAGCCCAGGACATGTTTGGATTTCTGGGCTCCAAGCACAAATTGCCAGGTCATGTTGAGCTTTTCATCCACAAACACTCCCAAGTTCGTCTCCCCAGGTCTAGTCTTGATCCATTCTCCTGCCAGCCTGTACCTGTGGTGTAAATCATAACTGGGTGTGTTACTGTCATGCTGTCTAACCTAAAAATAATGTTTCAAGTTTGACAGCAGTAGCTGTAAAACCTCTTTTGCTTGTTAAGCTTTTACTTAACAATCCCTTTTGGTCTTCAAAGGGTAATGCCTTCTCTCATATATAAGAAGTACCAGCCCAAACTTTTGCACTGAAGGTAGCAGTAAGTGTGGAATTCTACTTTTGAAATGGGAATCCTGAAAGGATATGCTTGGAGGGAGTACTCAGACACAATACAAAAAGCAAATTAATTTATTTCCTGAATAGCAACTTACAGTTTGTGTTTGTAACCCAGCTAAATAACACTAATAATTTTTGTTCAAGCAGGTTGGTTACTTATTTTCCTCATAAACCTAAAGATCTTGAATTATTCATATAGTAGAGATAAGCTTATTTGATGGGATGTTTACATGAACACTGGTGGAATTTGAAGAGGGCTGTTAATTAAGAGGGAGGAAGGGTTGCCTTTCAGCCAGAGTGGCACACAGAATCAGTGATTGTTTGCTTATTTGCAGAAGTAGAATTTTGGATTAGAGGTTTAGTCTATAGTTTTTGACATTTAATCCACATCAAACATGAAACCAGGCAAAACAGGCAAAATCACACTATTTTGCAAGCCTGGGATTTCTGTAGCTGCCTTAAGGACAAAGCATCCTCACTGCTCTGGTTCTGGGCTGTTGGTGCTGACCTGCAGCTCAGGAGCACTGCTTTGGCAGCTGTGGAATCTCAGTGAACAGTTGTCATCACATGCTTCTTTGTGGTCCCTCAGAGAAACAGATGAGCCCTCTTCTGTAAAAAGGATGTAATTTCCAGATAAAGTTTGTAAAAGCCTTGGAAGAGTACTGTCCCCAGTGGTCTGGGAGGGAGGGATGAGAAATTGGAGAGCTGTGCTTGTTCTGAACTCTCTGCAGAGACTTATCAGATAAGTGTTGCTGCATAAGAGCACCGGTGCAGCTGGTGAACTGTGAACATTCAGATCTTAAAACCTGCAGAGTACTTATGATTTAAGAGCGCTCATTGGTTTCAGGGGCTGCAGGCGAATATTTTTGACCCCAACCGTGCACAAGTGACAAGGATGAACCAGCAATTGCACCGGAGGAGTGAACCTGCCCTCCTCAGCTCTGTGAAGGATGTGTGCATCTCACTGGCGTCAGGGGAACCCTGGCAGCCATGATGAAAGCTTAGGGATGCTCTCGGGATGCACAAGCTGGGAATGGTCTCTGTCTCAGTCCCCTGAAGGTCACCACGGGGAAGGCAGAGTGATGCAATTCAGTCATACTTGAATGGAATTCAAAGTCCAGCAGCTTTATGTGGTTACGCGACCACTTGGCGCTTGTTGGAGTGCTGGGTGCACAGAGCTGAACTGCCTCCTTGATGAGGACAGGGCATGCAAGGTGCTGCAAAGACCCTTCTGAGAGCATTAGGAGAATGAGGAGTAGTGTCTGTGATTGATACTGCTGAAATTCAAGAGAGGCCTGAAAGGAAGGATTTATTGAAAGGAGGTTGGACAGTAGTAGGGTAGGCAGTAAAAGTTTGTATTTTCTCTGAAGAGTCGCTTAGGGATGGATTTGAAGGGCTTATGAGGCATGCTCTTGCAATGGGTTACCTATCAGGGAAGGTGTTTATGGCAGGTGCACTCCTGCAGCACTTCTTGTGCTTCCTTCAAAGCTGCCTGATGTCCTGTGCATGCAGGCAGTTGCCAGGCTGCCCTCAGGCTTCTCTGATGGCCTCCATTCCTTCAGGCAATTCCCTGAGATTCCTCCCACTGATGCTTAGGTGGTTCCACCAGTGCACCAGCACCTCTGAAACTGTCTGTTATCAAAAGCTGTGCTGCCACAGGCTGCACCACTTCCTGGGCACCATGGCAGAGACTACCGATCCAAGAGAAGAGGCCTGTGGAATTTGTGATGGCAGGTACAAAACAGAAACACGCCTATTTGCAAGCTGGCTTTCTGTGTGGAGAGAGAATGCTGACAGGAGAGCTGTGAACAGCCAAGGCAGCTGCTTTTCAAAGGAAAGAGTTATCTGTTGCTCGTGGCTATTTGCTCATGGCAGGGAAAAACACAATATTTCATTGTCCTGTGATGTGGCTCAGGAAAAACTGCCCAAGGTGAGAATTGCCATTGTGTATCTGGACAGATGATCATGTCCTCTTCTCTGCCTTCCACCCCACTCCTGCCTCATGCTTCATTTGCTGAAGGAAGAGTCTGCACCAAGGGATGCCTTATCTCAAGCGCTGCTCCTAGTAGTGTCGCCTTTCTCCTGTAAAAGCATGTCTTGCTTTAGTAGGGTAGAAGTAGTGTTTGCTTCTGGAGTCCAGTCTTTCTTCATGGACTAGATACTGCTGCAGGGATGGGAAGAGGACCCAGGTGGCAGTGGCAGTGTTTGCTGCTTCATGCCTGCTGCACTTGGCCTGGGCTTTTGCTGTCCTAGAGTTTAAGCAGTGTCCAAGGAGAAGGTGTACAAGAAAACCTGGTCCTTCTTTTGTCACTGAGCTGGTGGCTTTCTCATAAGCTGCCTCCTTGTTCTGTCTGATGAGGTGTCTGTGGTGAGGAGCATGTCTCTATTCATGACCTAAAGGAGAAGTAGAGAGGGAGAAGCCAATTCCCCATTTTCTTTCTGCCCCAGGCAGGAACAGCCCATACAAAACTGATTGTACTCTTAGTTTGGGTTTGTTTTTTTGCAGGGAGGAGAGGTTGCTAGTTTTGTTTCTTGGGGTATTTAAATGGCTCTGATCTCCCTCCTCCTCCTCTTCTCATTTGCTTTGCTCCAGTGACGCAGGGCAGTCCAGGTTCTCAGAGCCAGGTTCTTATGTCATTTTCCCCCTCTCCCTGGGGGCTCCTTCCCTACAAGAAAGGCCTGACTTCTTCAAACTTCCATCTCATTGACCTGGTAGACAGAGGTCTGGCGTTGTGGAGCGGCTTCTGGAAAGCTGCACTAGCCACCATGTCCTTGCCTCTGCTCTGCCTTCCCTCTGCAGCCAGCATGGTGGGGCAGAGACCTTGCCTTGTCCCAGGAGGGAGTGCTGCTCTGCTGCCCGATGGCCCTGCCTTGCCACCAAGGGAGCCAGTGGTCTGTGGGAACAGTAATTGCTGAGTAGGTCCAAGGAATTTTTTTAACAGTTTTTTTACAGCAAGGATGGAGAAGGATGTTGCATGGGCTGCTTAATGCTGCTTTGAAATACCCAAGGACTTAATTTGCTCCATGTTTTTTGTGTTGGTTGGTCCAGCTTAGCCTTTCTTTGATTCTCAACATTTTGTCATGTCTCTTACCTCCTTTGTTGTCCTGTACAAAAGGAGAATGAGGCTACAAAGGATGCATGAATTGAGCCAAAGTGCATCATCTTGACAAGATTGTAAATATTTGTCTTGGTATGTATTACCGCAGGCCTGGTTCCTACGGCATATTACTGTGTCCCGCAGCCATAGGGAGGAGGAGGAGGAGAGAAGATCCAGCAGGCAGGAATTGTGCAGCAAGATTGATTTATTTAATTATTTTACAAACTCTTTATAGACTTTTCTCTTCATAGTGTAATTGGACAAAGGACCAGCCACCCCTTGGGGGTGGTTGGCCAAAATCCTAAAACATCCATCATCAAAATATTTTCTACTATACCATAAACAAGACTTTTCAAGGTTGCAGGTGGCTTGGTTGTTTACATTCCCTGCTACCTCTTCTGTGAGAGAGAAAATTCTCTCATGGACTTAGAAAATAACAAGAAAATCCTCACTAACAGCATTTTTGTACCTACAATTCCCCCTTTTTGTTTTATAAGATAACAACCCTACTATTAATCCTAAATAGAAATCTACATCAGTTATTAATTCTAAATATGTCCTTAAGGCTTTACCTATCTGACTCCATAACAAGAAATTTAAAGTTCAGTCTCTGCTTGTGGAAGGACCATCCCAGTCTCTGCTTGTAGAAGGACCTTCTGCCTGATGGTTGACATCCTGGTCATCATCCAAAGAGTCATTAGGCTGGTGATCTACATTCTGGTCACCATTTGGATGGTTGGCATTCTGGCCATCATTTGGAGGTTGCCTGTTCTGCCTCTGGTGCCATAGGTCAGGGCGAACGCATTTTGAAGGTAGCCACCGTACCTCAGTATCTGTGGAAACGCAAGCATACCTACGACCCCAAACGATAAGCTCATGTGGGCCTTCCCACTGGTTAGTGAGTAAATTCCGTACCCAGACTTTTGCCCGGGGCAGCTGTCTGTCGCCTGCAGACTGCAATGAGAGAAAATAATTCAGGATAACAGGATTATTTGAATTTTGTGATACTGTAAGGTGATTAATTGTATACAAAGCTTTTGCTAGTAGGCTCTGTGGGGTTTCTCCATGCATTCCCCTTTTCTGTTTGTCCAAAACACGCTTCAAGGTACCATGAGCGCGTTCGACAATGGCTTGGCCAGTAGGAGAATGTGGGATACCAAAGGTATGGTCTACACCCCATAGGTGTAAAAACTGCCGCGTCTTCTCCGAGGCGTAGGCAGGACCATTATCGGTTTTCACAGAAGCTGGCACGCCCAGGATTGAGAAAGCCAATTTCCAATGGGCAATGACATCACGGCCCTTCTCTCCAGTGTGAGCAGTAGCCCACATAGCCGAGGAGAAAGTGTCAATAGACACGTGCACATATTTCAGCCGACCAAATTCTGGGATGTGAGTTACATCCGTTTGCCAAATCTGCAAGGCTTTTAGCACTCTGGGGTTTATCCCTGCTGGCAAAGGCGCAGCGAGTCCGTGACAGTCAGCACAAGCTCTGACAATGTCGTGTGCCTCGGTTGGCGTTAAATGAAACTGCTTCTGCAGGGTATGTGCACTTTGATGGAAGAAACCGTGCGATGCCTTGGCTTGTGCAATTTTGTCAGGCTGAGGCCCTACCCACGCAGGGTTGGCCTGCATGTCAGCCCTGGCATTGCCTTCTGTTAGAAACCCTGGTAAATTGGTGTGGCTTCGAATGTGCAGAATGTAATACGGATGCACTCGAGCCTGAATTGCAGACCACAAGGTTTGCAACAGTGAAAACAGAGCCGCATTGTTCACCTCCTTCAGAAGTGAACAATCTAAGCGTTGGGTGATATCTGCTACATAAGCAGAGTCAGTAACCAAATTCAAAGGTTCCTGTGAGAATCACTGAAAAGCCATGGTAACAGCCCTTAATTCAACTAACTGAGCAGAGCCTGACTTGTGTTCCTTCAGCACCTGCCATTCCAATCCCTCCTTCCAGGTAGCAATGGCTTTCCCAGTTTTCCCTGAACCATCCGTAAAGACGGTGGGTCCTTGCACCGGCACTCGGCTATTTCTCGGCCGCAAGGAAAGCACAGTCGATTTTGCCAGCTGCAGTAATTAATGGCTGGGCAGATGGTAAGTGATCTGCCCTGAAAAGTTTTGCAGCGCGCTTTGCAAAGGAGCACTATGGATGAGGCTCCACTCAAAGTATTCCTTTGAGATCGGAATGACAATTACTGCAGGATCCGCAGCCATCAGTTGCAAACACCATTGACGGCATTTGATTATCAGAGAAGCGACCAATTCAAACACTGTGGTGACAGTCCTTTTTGTCTGGTGAGGCAAAAAGACCCATTCTAGGATATGCAAAGGATCAGGCCATTGTGCATTCCACTGGCCAATGATACTTGTAGGATGGAGGTCTGGAATAGTAATGTAAACAGTGATAGCAATGGAGGGATCCACTCGATAAACCTGATGAGCAGAAACAGCCTGTTGGACCTCCTGCAGCGCTTGTCGCGCTTCCGGAGTCAACTCCCGAGGTGAATTCAGATCAGGATCCCCTTTTAATGTATTAAAAAGAGGGGAAAGTTGCTTTGCAGTTAGACCCAAATAAGGTCGTAACCAATTGATGACACCCAACAGCTTCTGAGCATCATTCAAGGTTTTAATCGAATCCGGGAATTGCACCTCTTGGCGTTGGATAGTTTGGTCCAAAATTTTCACTCCTAAATATTTCCAAGGAGGATGCTGTTGAACTTTCTCCGGAGCTACCTCTAATCCATAGGCATGCAGAGCAGCGAGCAGCTGAGGCTGTATTCTCAGCAGCTCGTCCCGTGTGGACGCTGCCACCAGGATATCATCCATGTAATGGTAGCAGCGTGCATCAGGAAACTGCTTGCGAACTCCAGCTGAAGCATGGGCAACATACCACTGACAGATAATTGGGCTGTTCCTCATCACTTGAGGGAGGACCTTCCATTGGTATCTCTTAGCAGGTTCAGCACTGTTAATGGCAGGCACAGTAAAGGCAAATTTTGGTTTGTCATCAGGATGCAAAGGAATTGTGAAAAAACAATCCTTTAAATCAATTATCAGGATGTCCCACCCCGTAGGAATCATGGTGGGAGAGGGCATGCCAGGCTGCAATGCCCCTATACCTTCCATTACTGCATTAACTTTCCGGAGGTCCTGCAAATAATCTCCATTTCCCTGATTTCTTCTTAATTACGAAAATAGGAGTGTTCCAGGGGCTAGTAGAAGGTTCAAGGTGCCCCTGTTGTAACTGTTCCTGAACCAACTGATAAAGGGCGTCTAACTTCTCTTTTGGTAGGGGCCACTGCAGCTCAAAGATTGGTGTGTTAGTCGACCACCGCAAAAGCAGTGTAGGATACTGTGCGCCCTTACACACAGTGACCCCTGCTAAAAATTTGTCCCAATCCGTACGCCCCAAGCTGCCAACACATCCCGTCCCCAAAGGTTACGGGAAGGGGTAGCAACATAAGGCCTAATTGTAGCTGTGTGCCCCTCTGAGTCCTTCACCACCACAGGCCGTTCGCTTAAATAGCTCTGTGTGGTTCCTCCCAATCCTGCGATGGCCGATCCCACCAGGGCTAAAGGCGATGAGGGAGGCCATGCAGAGAAGGAGATGATAGTTACATGAGCACCCGTATCAATCAAACCTCGAAGCTGAATCCGGGGTGGACGGGCGTTCGGCAGGATCAGGGTACATGTCATCTGTGGCCTTTGGTCAGAGATGTCTGCAGTCCAGAAGGCCTGCGGAAGTCCCGTAGATCCTCTGCCGTTCTCTTCGTGAGTTTGTTGCTCTATCCTGGGGACACAAGACTTAAAAGGCACTAATTTAGCAAGGCAGGTCTTCTCAGGAATAGTTACAGGGGGTTTTTGCGTGGAGACCATAGTGCAAATCTGACCTTTAAAGCCAGCATCAATAACTCCTGAGTGCACTAAGATTCCTTGATGGGCAACGTCAGGTTTTCCCACCAGCATTGCACTGGATCCCTGGGCTAAGGGTCCATATGCGTCCAAGGGAACCTTATAAATACCGCTAGAGTCTAAGACGACTGCGGCTGCGGTGTGGACGTCAAACCCGTCTGATCCGTGGGTGCCTTCTGATCCCTGGGTGCCGTCTCTAGGGTGGCTGGGTAGGCCTGTGCCTGTACCTGTGCCACTCTCTAGGGGAGCGACTGCATTGGAGAGCAATTCCCCCTCCTTGAGCCGCAGCGGAAGTTTCCCGGCAATGGCCGACCATCGGCATGAGTCTGGGATCTCCAGTAGCCCAAGCAATGCCCTGGCCTGCCACACCTCTTGCACTGGGGGATCGGTGTGTTCTCTTTTTGGCTCGGCTTAGGCTGCTTCCGTTTTTTCTCCTGTTTTGGTTGCTTTGGTTCACGACCAGAAGATGCGTGAACAGGCTGCAGAAATGCAGCCAAAACAGGCCTTTTCTGGTTCCCAGATCCCACCTTAGCGCAGGCTTCGACCATGTCTGTTACCTCAGGATCCCCTGGTAAGGCATCTATGATTTTTCTGCACTCCTCGTTTGCGTTATCTCTCACTAACTGCCTTAACAACAACTGTCTTAACCCGTCATCCTCAATCTGCTTCTTGAGAGAAGCAGCGACTTTCTCTACAAAAGAGAGGAGTGACTCTGATTTCCCTTGAATTATTTCAGTATATCGCTTTCTGGGTGCAGACAACTCTATGGTTTTCAACAGGGCAGCCATGCCGACCTGTTGAGCTTGCTGCAGGACGCTAGAGGACAAGTTGCCCTGTAGACTGGGATCAGAGAAGGGACCAGTCCCCATCAAAGCATCCACTCCTGCTGTCTGTCTAGGATCAGCAGCTGGGAGCTGCATATTTGCTAATGCAGCCTTGCCGGCCAGCTTTCTCCAGGTTTTCTCAAAAACTGTAAATTGTACGGGTTGAAATAGAATTTGACCTAAGTGTCTGATATCAAATGGAGAAAGCAAATCTGTATTTATCACCCTTATTATCTGCATAACCTCAGCAGAACCTAGCCCATATTGTGCCACCTTGGATTGGAGGTCCTGGGC
The DNA here is from genome assembly GCF_017639235.1 of Corvus kubaryi. Classification (NCBI taxonomy): domain Eukaryota; kingdom Metazoa; phylum Chordata; class Aves; order Passeriformes; family Corvidae; genus Corvus; species Corvus kubaryi. The sequence goes on from NW_024582056.1 coordinate 9,359,447, forward strand.
AACTTTCCAAGCAATTACCTCATGCTTGTCATGCTCCCCTGAATCTGGGAGAGCCTTATACACTGGGAAAGCTTGGATCTCTTTTGGGGAACCAGTACCATCCTGAACTTCTGGCACAGCCTGCGGATGGACTGTAACAGCTCCCCGGTTACCCCCAGAATCCTCAGATCTATTTGGCATTCCAAGGGTTTCTAATAACCTCCAGTCACCCTCCTCCAATGCTCGCATCTTAACAGACTCTAAGAAGCGACTGTAAATGGGTCGGACGCACTGTTACCGTGCAGTCCTGAAAGGTCCAGGGGCGAGACCGGCACAACCTTTTTCTTCGCCATGTGGCTACAGCCGCCTGACGACCTGGGGCCAGAACCTCATCTGCCTCACTGACTGATGAGGAATCATCAGGCAAAGGCAACTTTGGGGTGCTGGGAGTGAACAGAAATGAACGGGAAGGAGGGGCACTTTGGCTAAGTTCGCTAGAGGCGGAACAGACAGCACAGACTGCAGCTGGCTGTGCGGCAGTTTTTACAGCAGTTTCTTTACGGGAGGCCGTCTCGGCCAGTCCCGACCGAGCCGGTACTGGCACTGCTGCAGCCGTCTCTGGGGCTACGGCTGCGCTCGGCGCCGTGGCCAGCGCCGCGCTCGGCCCTGCGCTCGTCTCTCGCACAGCAGCTGTGTTCAGCGCGGTCACTGCTTCCGCTGCTGTTTCGCGCTCCCTGGCCGCGCTCGGTGCCGCTGCCCCCGTGGCCGTTTTGCGCTGCCTGGGCGCGCTCAGTGCCGCTGTCTCTGGCCCGCGCTCTGTGGACGCGCCTGGCTCCACTGCTGGCCCATTCTCTGTGGCCGTGCCTGGCGCTGCCGCCCCCGCCCGCCGCTCCACAGCCGCCGCCGCTTCCGGGTTTTCCCGCGGCAGCGCTGTTCCCGGTTTCGCCGCTGGCCGCACCGTTTCTTGGCTCGGAGCCGTGTCTCCCACGGCTGGCGAGGGGGGGGCGGGGCACAGCCAGTGCGGCCGGCGCAGGCTCGGGCATCCGCCGCTCTAACAGGCTGAGCAGGTCCTCCATCCTTCGGGATAGGTTCGGTAACTCTGTCAGCAAAGGCAGATGCTGCATTAGAAGGTCGATGGCTCAGTTCTGCGACTGCGCAGAACAGTCCAGCGCCAGGGAGGGCAGCGGACCATAACCAGGCAGTCTCGGCGCAGGCACGCCCGGCGCTACGCCGGCTAAGAAGTTAGATCCAGGTGCATATGGAACCGAGCTAGGAGCCGCTCTGGGCGTCCAAGTTGCCAAACCGCTGATTTGCGGCCCTGGATAGGCCATGGCCGCCACCCAGCTGAATGGCAAGGCAGGCTGTGTGCCCTCTCTCTGCCCTGGCCCCCCTGCCTCTGGCGGCGCGGGGTCCCTGGGGGCTGCAGAGTCCTGCGATTGTGCAGGGTGAGCCGGCGCAGGCTCTGCCCGTGGAGCCAGGGGGGTTTTTCTGAATCCACCATCATTTGCCCCGGAAGCCCAGTCAGCGGGGTCCCCCCCTCGGACATTCTTCCATCACTTATCACCGAGATAGGTGATCCAGCCCTGCTATCGCAGTCAAGGTCTGTCAGCAGGATAAATAACGACCGCCAGGTTTTGTATAATTCTAACGCTGCTGGGTCCCCAGTCGGGAGCTCGTGTCAGACAGTGCAGCCGAGTTCCTGCCACAAGGCAAAGTCCAGGGCAGTATCTCTGTCCATGGAAATCCCTTTTCAAGTAGCCCAGTCTAATAATTCCCAAACTGAGTTTTCAGGAATGGAGGTGTGCAATATGCTAAACACACCTTTCCAGACCAGTACGACAGCCTCAGTTTGTGAGCCGCTGTTCGCCATTTCTCAGTACTGTCAGACCTCCCGGTCCCGGGAGGGAAGGGGAACAGCGTACCTCTTGAGGAATTCGGCTTGGCTCACAGCAGCAGGACACGTCAGAGAGTGCAGAATCACGTTGGGGTCACCAAATATTACCGCAGGCCTGGTTCCTACGGTATATCACCGTGTCCCGCAGCTATAGGGAGGAGGAGGAGGAGAGAAGATCCAGCAGGCAGGAATTGTGCAGCAAGATTGATTTATTTAATTATTTTACAAACTCTTTATAGACTTTTCTCTTCATAGTGTAATTGGACAAAGGACCAGCCACCCCTTGGGGGTGATTGGCCAAAATCCTAAAACATCCATTGTCAAAATATTTTCTACTATACCATAAACAAGACTTTTCAAGGTTGCAGGTGGCTTGGTTGTTTACATTCCCTGCTACCTCTTCTGTGAGAGAGAAAATTCTCTCATGGACTTAGAAAATAACAAGAAAATCCTTGCTTACAGCATTTTTGTACCTACAGGTATGTAATAAAGTAGTGGATATATTTGATATTTTTAGAAGTCATTATTTCAATGTGAAGATTTTTTTCATATTGTGAAGCAATTTTCCAGTACTCAGAAATTTGATGTATGAAAAATTTAGATGTCTGAATCCTTTAGAGTGATTTACTCTTCTTTCAAGAATAATTAAGCTACTTTATTGTAGTTGTGTGTATCACAAACTGATAGTGTTTTTCTGTGTGCTTTTACAGATAAACTGTTCTTGAACCATTTTTAAGGGTTTAAATATTCATCTTTTGACCTTCTAAATTTGTTGGGTTTTTTTAATGGTTATGAAATAGTTTAAAACAGAATGATAGAATCATAGAATAGATTGGGTTAGAAGGGACCTCCAAAGATCATGTAGTTCAACCCCTCTGGAATAGATAGGGACATCTTCAACCAGATCACGTTGCTCAGAGCCCTGTCCAACCTGACCTTGAATGTCTCCAGGGACGGGGCATCTATCACCTCTCTGGGCAACCTGTTCCATTTGCTCCTCACCACTTTCACTGTGAAAAAAAAAGGTCTTCCTTCTATCTAGCCTCTCTCAGTTTAAAACCATTGCCTCTTGTGCTCTTGCAACAACCCTGCTAAAAAGTCCCTCTCCAGCTTTCTTTCAGGCCCCCTTCAAGTACACTTTCAAGTCTCCCTAAAGCTTTCTCTTTTCCAAGCTGAACAACTGCAACTCTCTCAGCCTTCCATCACAGGAGAGGTGCTCCAGCCCTCTGACCATCTCTGTGGCCCTCCTCTGGACCAGCTTTAACATGTCTGTCTTTCTTGTGCTGAGCCCCAAGTCCGTCTTGGCAAGGCTGCTCTCAATTCCTTCGTCTCCCAACCTGTATTCATACCAGGGGTTTTCTGCACCTTGCATTTGATACTCAAATTCAGATGATATCGCAAACAAATATGAGTGGTGTTTTTTTAAACTTTACTTGGAGACATAGCTTTTTGGTGGTCCCTTGGTAACTTGTTTGTTATTAGCTGTTGCAAATCACTGAAGCTGTCTTATGATTTAAACATGCTGAAGAAAATTTAGAAAATTAACCCAGCATGAAATAAAATGAGACTATGTAAAATGACATTGAGGGACTACAATTTTAATGTCATGATGAATCACATACAGAGGGCTTAGTTCACAGTTTTCTGCACACAAAAGGTGTGCAAACGTAACTTCAGCTTTGGGACTCAGAAGCTTGAGTCTGATCCTTGCATATCACCAATGGCAGTTTCCAAAGGGCACTTTATAGCCCAATTAAGGGACAGTTATCCTTTCTCAGGTTGTGTTACGTGTAGCTTTTCAGCATGGAACTGGAATTTGATTAGCCAGATGTATCACTTGTAATTCCATAGACTTCAGATTAATGAGTAAAAGGAATCTCAAGGGGTTTAGAGGAAAAAAAAAATCCTGTATACATGCAGTTAGATGTTGTCAAGTTCTTACAAGGAACACCAATGAGTACATTGGTATAGTAATTAATTTCAGAATGGCATCTAGGTGTTAATGAAAAGTTACCTGTTACATGTTCTTTCCTGTAATACAAGTATTTGATTTAAAAGAAAAAGGGAACATTGTTTTCAAATATATTTTTCTTTATTCGTCTCTAAAATTGTCAGTTATGGGGAAAAGGAGAAGCAACAGAAAAATCATCTTTCTCTTGCCCCATTTGGATTAAACCCTTTGTCCTTTCTCAAATCTGTATTTAATTTTTCATTCTTCCTGATCTAAAAGAGTTAGGTTATAAATACCAAATATTTCTTCTTTCTGCTTAGGTGGTGGCTTTTTTCTGGTTAGGGGACAGGTTGTTTTGTTTTGTCACAAGCTGATTTGCTGTGATGGCACAGCTGCAGATTAATTGAGGATCATGCTGATAAATCACACAGCATGGAGTTCTAGCTATAGGACATAATGTTTTCAGAGAAATTAAAAAGAAAATTTATTCCTATGACTGCGTCTCTTTCAGTTTGGCAATGTTGTGATAATAGACCTACCTGTATTCCTAACTGACATCCACTTGATAACATTGTTTTGGGAGAGAGAATTATAGGAAGCAAGCGGGGAGCAAATCTTCAGTACAAACTAAATTGAGCAGAAAATACCTTAGTAATCTGTATAAAGAATAACAAATCACCTCAAAGCAACACAAAGTCATAATCCCATTTCATTTGACAGATCTCGGTTCTCTCATATAGTCTTACCTGTGTTATAGTCTTGCGTATGTGTTTTTAGGTGATTTTTTTCCTGAAAAAGTGTCATTTTCTCTGAGAAATAATTTTCTGTTTTATTTCCTTCCTGTTAAAATTTTGGCAGGGGAATAACAAAATATGCTGCTTTCAACTTCAGCAGTATCCCGTGGACAGGAATGGAGAGGGAGGTGGCCGGAGGTTAAAACTCTGCAGAATCACCTTTGTAATCTGGAAGCAATATCCCCCTTACAGTGCAGAAGCATTTCTCCAAATAAGATAGTTGTAGTTTCAAAGTACTGAGCCCATGATTGGGTTCCATAGAGGAAATGCACCCATATGAAGACAGACAAGATTTTTCCACTCAGCATTAGAAACCTTTTAGAATGAATGGTTGGTATCCATGACCTCTTTCCTCTGTCCCACAAGCACGATAGTGATGCCATGAAGATTTTTGCCTTTTCTTTTTACCCCTGTTATACCTTTTTACAGCTTCTGTATTCCTAGTGCTTTTTGCCTACATTCTTGGACTTATTTGTTAAGCTAAGAGACTAAACATTTTAGAAGCTTCGTAGCTAGGGATCAGTGTGCCCCAGACCCCAAGGTCTCTCCAGAACACATTGTGTAAACTAAGATAAAACCATCCAGGGGAAGGTTCCTTGGGGAGGGGGGCTCACTTGAGCCTCTCATTGGGGAATCTTTGATAGATATGCTAATTAGTAAGGCCTATAATGTTATACCCAATGTTGGGGGGGAGACACGGGAGGAGAGAGACACAGAGACACAGGGAAAGACTCGGTGGGGTACATCTTGATGCATATGACCTGGACGTGTGCACCTAAGGATCCTTAAGAATAAATACCAAGGTAAAATCCCTTTTCCCCTTCTAACTGTGTATGCCTCTTGATTTTAAGACCAGGAAAAGGCATCAATACCTCCAGAGGCTGGTATTTTGTTCTATGTATTCTCTAGTTCTTCTATTTCCCCTTTTTAATAGAAAAATGACTTGTAACATGTCTGAGCATTTCTCAGGTGCCCCTTGACTTTTGCCATCTATTGAGGGAGAGCTGTGATTATAAATTCTTGCTCAGGGGAGTATATACCTTGTAAATCTGATCTGCCACTACTGAGAAAATACAGTGTTTGTGCCAGAAACTGTAGGTGTATTTGTCATCTGTTTACTGTGCAGGTGTAGTCTCTGTTTAAAGACTCATCACATAAGATTTAGTGATGCAGGACATCCATTCCCGTTTATGTACTTCAGTGTTGCATAGAAATGCAAGGTTGTCATTCATGAAATAAAAACTCAATTCAAACACCTTTCATAAATCTCATTCTTGTAAATCTTTGCTGAACAAAAACACTGCTGTGCCTGAGGTGACTACCCAATAAAGTCTTTAAGATGACTAAATCTTTTATTAGAGGATCATTTATATTTAAAGCGCTGTTAAAAATCACCAGCCCATTATTTATTTTCTTTTACTCAAGGTATACTCTTTTTTTTTTTCTTTTTAATATAAGACTGGCTACTTTTAGAACTATTCCTTTGTCATCATTTCAGCAGTTTACATGTCATTTTTATGATAGTAGTTTTTTCTTAAATGTGTCAAAGAACTTTTAAACTATCATTTGCAGAAGCTAGGTTAATGTTCAAGGTGAATATATCACATGCTCTGGAACTGGAACACAAATGTGATTACCTTAATGACAAAACAACTATTCCAGAGTAGAAACTACTAATTTAAATAGCTGAAGTTTAGTAAGGTGTTCTAAGAAATACCATTTGGTAGCCACTTTTCTGCCTAGGATCGTAGTGCCCTAAATAAGAAAAAGTCAAAATCTGAAGGAGAAGATATCCATGTGCTTGATGGCTGTGGCATGATGCAGCACAGTCTGTTAATCTGTTATTGTCTCATACTATTTATATATCTTTTTATATATTAACTGTGACTTCTGTCCATGTGTTCAGTTTTATGCTGGCCAGATGGACAGGAAACTTCAGAAATTTCAAGAGAAGGTTGTTTTAGGAGTGAAAGCAGAAATTTAGTTGCAGTAGGCTCATCTATGTGCAGCAGTGTGGTCTGTGTGGATTTGCTGTGATTGGGCCATTTTGTCCCACGCACAGAATGTGAAATCATGTAGTACTGCAAAGAGGAGGTAGGTGATGTGTATGTCTCATAAAATGCCATTGCTCAGGGTTGAATTTTATCTCTAGTCAGGAATTTCCCATGATGAATTTAAGCACGTCAAATTCTGAAAGGGCAGTTGTTGATTTCTCTGTTTAAATGCTCATGTAACAAATTAATTAAACCATATTCTTCCTAAACTGAGGGATGCAGCTCAGAGAGAGAAGGCATAATCTGAGAAAAGATCTTGGCAATAACATCTTTAGCAGCCAAAGTTGGCATCTGATTATCACATTATGTGTACGCACCATTTTTTACGTGCAGCAGCATCACTGCAACATGGTAGAAGCTGAGCCTGAGAATGAAAGTTGCATATATTAGTGAGATTAAAATCTGGCAGATTTGAAATGCAGTCAGTTCCTGGAGGTGGAAAGGAGTATTATATTTCTTAATACTGATAACTTGAAAAATGAGGCTTCTCCTCTGTTTGGTTGTAAAAAAGGAAGGAAGTTGTTCCAGCCTTGAGTTGGAAATCTGAAATAATTGAAAATATATAGTTGCATTTCTAATATCTGTGTAAAATCCTGGTGTCCTGTTGGACTGTGTGGATTTTTAAATGGTGCTTTAGCTGTGTATACTTTTGAGATACAGCCTTTGAGACAGAGGCTGTGTTACGGTGTTGGACACCCTGTAACTCTGGAACCTCATGGTGGAGTATGACTGGAGGGAAGGATGTAGATTGGAGAAGGTTATAGGTGTGGAGATGTGAGATTGGGCACAGCAGTGAAGCCTGTGACAAACCTGGCTGTGGAAGAGGCTGCATTCAAGTTTTGACTTCAGGTTTCACTGACCTCTCATTGAGCACTGTTGCAAAATAAGCTTGGACAGGATCTCGCTCATCTCAGCCACTGTATCTATTGAACTGAAATACAAGTTTCTAAGTTACAAATTCTGTCACCATTGCTGCTCAATGAATTACTCATCTACCTGTTTCTGCATTAAAATTTGCTTAGAGGTACAAAAATCTTAATAGATTGCTTCATTCATAAGATCATTTGCTTCCATTGCCAAGCCTGGTGGAACCAGGTGATTTCAGATTGACACCAGCTAATTGCCTAATGAAGCCATAAGTGAAATAATTAGTGGTAAAGAAATGCCAAGTCTAAATTGGTGATTAAGAAAATACGGCCATATGCTGAGGGTTAGGCAGTGGCAGTTATACAACTTCCCCCAATAAAAAAAAAAAAGGAACCTAAGACACAATGTGAGAATGTGCAAACTCAAGTGGAACAATATAGACAAAAGCCTTCAAAGTGACCCAGTAACAGCTGTAATGTAAATAGAGGAGTAGCTCAGAAACCAAGGAAGCAGTATTTTCTTTGACTGACTGTTTCTGCATTATAGAAAAACATCAGTTTCTAAGCAAAGGAATGTTCAGCCTTATTGTTACAATTAGTGTTAGATCTAAGAACACTCCTAGGAAATGGAACTGAAAGGATACCTCAGTGCAGCAGCAAGTTCAGTTCTTCAGTCTTCAAAGATTGTCAGTTTCTGTATTGTAAGACTTAGCGAGCACAATATACAGAGCACAAGTGATGTTTCCTTGGTTTCTCTGAAACAAAGAATTCTGCAAATCAATGGCATGTAGATATTACAATGGTCAGAATATTATTTTAAGAGTTTTAAAAGAATCAAGTAGCAAATGGTTGGAGCGTACACTCACTTTGAATGCGTTTATGACCTTTATTAGGATTAGTACTTTACAGCTGCCAGCAATGGCAGTGAGCCTGTTAAATAATTCAGAGGCCCTGAGTATTTCCCATAGCAGTAGGAGTGTAGCAGCTAAACAGCTACCTGTGGTTTTGAAGATAGGATGGAAAAGTGAGGAAAATACATTTCTCCTGTGATGGCATCTGGTAGACACAAGGATGTTGCCTTGATAAAAGGGCTTCCTCTTCACCATGTCATGAAAACATCTGATGATAAAAATATTACTGAGTACCTACTTGTACCAGCTTGTAGACATACTAATTACAAGTAGGTGTAACAGCCAGGTATAACCAGTGCTTGAGGAAATTATGACTAACATGTCCGTGGGTGGAAAAGAAGCCTTTTTTGCTATGCACCATCCTGTTCTGTATCAGTTTCTTTAGTTTGCTTGCATTTCCCCTGTACATAGTGCTATGTTCCCTTAAAAGACATGCCTTGTACAGCAGGGAGACCTATTTGCCATGACAGCTCTTTAAGGCACTGAGTTGAGCATGGGGAAGCTGACTGGAGGGAAGGAGGTTGTATTTCCCTGGGTTTACACAGAACAGGAGCATCTGTAGAAAGCTGGAACCAGCAGAAGGAATTAGGCAGAACAGTCCTGGAAGCCCTAAAGGGTTGATTTTAGGCTGGTAGGGTTAGGTTTGAAAGCAAAAGCTGGCTGGATGGTGAAAAGCCCATCTCATGAGGATGCAAAAGAAGATTTGCTAACAAGTCCTTTTTATTTGTCTCTGGCTGAGAATTGGGAGACTGGAATATTGATTGCAAGATAAACTAAATAGGACAAAATAAAGAGTGCAGAGAAGTGAGGGAGGAGCAAATGGAAAACAAGAGAAACAAAGTTGTAGTAGTTTTGATGGTGTTTTTCTTGTTTTGAGTGTGAGAAGTCACGTAGCAAAGTTGTCAGCTTCTATAGAATTTCTGGGGTATTGGTATTTGCGTAAGGTCTTATGTATTTTAAATCAAAATTAGAGCCTTGTATCTTGAAATCCTGCAGTGTTTGCTTTTTTTTTTTTGTTTTGTTCTCACTTTGCATGTCTTAAGTACAAAATTCCTTGTGTGTTTGTAGTTTGAGCAGAGGATATGATAGTGCCTTTATGAAATCTTAACAGCCTTAGAGGTAGTTGCTAATATCAATTACAGGGAGGGTTTTTTCCCGCCCTTTCAGTAAATATTTTCAGTTTCCCTCAACCATGTATTTCTCTAAAATTTTATACTTCCCATGTGGAAAAGTGCTTCTAAAAGTAATTGCTAAGCAAATTATTACTGTTATTTATTACTTATTATTGTTATATATAATATCATGTATCTTGAACAGTATTAAGATTGACTGTTTGTGCTTGTTCCTTTGGATTGCCAATTCGCTACTACCTTGATTAACATCTATTTTATTAAACTTCTTTTGCAAAAAGGCTGGTACATGCCTTAAAACACTCATTTCAGCATTTTGAGATAAAAGTATTTGCATATCCCAAGCTTGATGAGATTTTTCCTAATTGACAGAGAAGGCACTGTATTATTTTTATGGTATATTAGGTGGGAAAAGTATCTGCTTTATAAATCTCGCTATAGATTTGGTACCAACAGAATGCAGTGCATTTATATCATTTATGAACTCATGAAGGGATGGTGGACTACTTTGCACTGAAAAGACATCTTACTGGGATCCAGTTTTCAACTATAATGTGAGACTATAAATCAACTGCCAAGTGCAGATCAGTGAAGGAAAAAAATGAAGGGAGAAAAGAAAGAAAATAATTTTGAAATCTCTGTGAAACGAACTAGAAGTTTAGCACAGGAACTGAATGTCTAATATCAAATAATAAGAGGAAAATTTTACAAGGTAATATCCACAAATCGAACAGCAGCATCAGCGAAGTAATTTTCGGCAAGGAGGTGTAGCAGGATAATTCTCATTATGAATTTATTATTTCTGAGGGTCTGATCCTTCTTGCATTAATTGGGCAAATATCCTCTGGCTTCTGACAAGTCTGAACTTTTTAGCAGTTCATATGCAAACTTGATCTCCCAAGATGCTCAGGTATGGTGTAATAGTATCCCTGCCTAGGTCAATTTGTTCTTGCTTTTTACATTTTGTTAGTTGTTTCTGACATCTGCCACAGATGTGAAAAAAACATTCAAAAGCTGAAAGTGAATTTCTGAGTATCACATTATGAGCCTATGAGTGTATTTAGTGATACACCTAAATTATCAGCATTGATATAAAAGTTGTGATATCTTTGTTAATACTATGCAAAAGCCAAAGGAAATTATAAAGACTGGCTTTTCTATATGCAATTTCTGCAATCAGGAGAACCATAATCAGGGCATATGTCAGGTCTTTGGAAGGTTTTCATTATATTTGACAGGGGTTTTTCTTTCTCTTTGACAAACATTAGTAAGAGCATACTAAATGTCTGTGTGGTACCCCAGATGCTCTGTGTGCTGGGTATGTGATTTTGGTTGGAGTAGTGAGGGGCTATGATACAGTATCTTTAAGGTATTAATGATACGACAGATTAAAGCAAGATTTTAAATCTTTAGGTGACAAACTGACATCACTGAGACTGTAGTTCTCGATTTGCACAGTGTGAAATGCTCACTTGAAAAACTCTCACTTCGGAAATTCTCAGTGAAACCCTTCTCTCAACTCAAAATTAAAATTCTCCTTTTCAAGGACATTTCTTACATTGAAATTTAAAATGTTGTTACAGAGATTTATTGGCCTACAGCTGAGCATGTCATTTTTTGTACTGGGTCTTTGCTGGCTGCAGCAGGGAGTAAGCGCTATGACTCTCCCTCCAGCATGAGCTGGCCTCAGCTGCAGGTCATGGACTGTGCAAGGCCCTCTTGTATGCCTGGAGTAGGGCACTTGGGAGGGGAGGTTGGGTGCCAGTCACCCTCTCCTTGTGTCTCTGCAAGGCCGCTGTGCTGAGCAGTCCCAGGAAGAAGCCATGGGGAGGCCGACCAGTGCAAAAGGAGCAAGCAGAGCTTCAGAAACTTACCTGACATTCAGAATCCACTGAATTTCCATGTAAGTTCTTAAAAAGTGAGGGGAGCAGTCACTACTGAAAGTAGTGTTTTCATGGGTGGTCACTTACATGAGACATAGTACAGGATAAGTAAGTTTTTGAGGCCTTCTGCTTCTTTGATTTTAATCTCAATCTCCTTGTCAGTTTTGGGACTTTGGAAGAGCAGAAGGTCTGGTTTTGTGGACCCCTTTACCTTCAAGCTGCACAAAACTAACCTGCTTCTTTACAGTGTGGTTATGACTTTTGGTTTTACCTTTATGTAGAGGAAGAATAGGGTCAGCAGTAGATCCGGGGCAACAACATGACTTGACCATGATTCTGCTTCAACCAGGCCAGATCTCAGGCTGGTGGGAGAGGGAAAAGTGGCCCATTTCTCCAGAAACAGTACTGTTGCAATTCCTTCTTGTCCCTCTCTTCCCTTGCTGGGGCAAACCCCCTGTCCTTGTTGTCTCACCTACACTGAGCTAGTTCTGGTCAAAGTGTAGCTGACTTGGATTTGAGAGGAGAGTCAAATGCAAAAGTTAGAGAAAGGGGTAAGTGTGTTCAATTTAAAAACAGGTGAAAAGGTTGCATGACCATATGCAAATGTACCTGGTATGTGAATTCTTTCTGGTTCAGTCCAGGTATGTGCCTTCTGGATGCCCTGTGCTCAGAGAAGATTTACTGTGCTGGGTGAGGAAATTGACTTCTGAATTTGTTTCATTAGACATAATCACTCTGGCTTTGCTGTTTGAATAGCTAAATAGAAGGGAGATCTCAATAGCTTGCCATAGCCTAAAGAGCCACACTTCAGTCAGTAGGTTTGGCTACCAAAGGGATTTGTTTAAGGGAGGGAAGTGTACTGGTAGAAGATGACTTTGCTTCAGTTTTACATACACTTAATTGTGTAAAAAGGTCTGCTAAAGCATAACCCTTTTACAGTCAGTGACAGTGGCTGTAGTCAAGTTAGATGTAGCAGTTTTTCTAAAGTGTTAGTTGTTTGGGTTTTTTGTTTTTCTTTTAATTGATCTGGGTAACACTGTCCGAATAAGCTCAATTGTGAATGTTTAAGTCATAGATTTGTCTCATTCTCATATTCTGAATATGGCACTTCTGTGTTCATTGTGATAAAATTCAAAAGGAAGTAACAGTCTGCTAGGGAGATAATTTGAGAAATGGATCAGAGTGACTTGAGAAGCTTGTAGGTGTTAGACTGACAGCCAGTTTCAGTTCACATAAATACCTATTTTGATAACGAGACAAAGGAGAAAATAGAAAGAAAACTTTTCAAATAATTTAAAAACAATCATGATTTCCATTGAACTGTCTTGCAAAGAAGATGAAGGAAATACTGTGGAATATTTTGCAAAGCAATCAACAATACAATGAAGCTCTTGTTTTCAGCAGTGTTGGTGGTGTAGAGTTTTTTTGTAATTCCCCATATAATTTGTCAAAAGGTAGCAGCATCTTGTATGGAGTGACAGTGCTAAAGAGTATGCTATGTCAGTATACAATTACATTTTCTCTTTTTCACTTGAAAATATTTCTAGTATTTTCTCTAACTTGTTTTATTACTCTTTTTCTCACAAGGCACCCGATTTTGGTTTTGAACTCTGTATTTTCTGTTAAAATGTGATGTTTGTCTTTCTTTCTAACCCTGAATTTAGCATGATTTGTGCATGGAATGTTTAAATATGCTGATGCTGTTAATGTTTTGGAACTGATGCAGTTTTATGGAAAGGTCTGTGTGTCTTAATTACTCATTTCTTAAGGAGAAATACACACTAGTAAATAAACCAAAACAGTCCATGTAAAATGTTGCTATATGAATGAGCAAATGTGATCATAGACTGGTTTGGGTTGGAAGGGACCTTTAGCGTCATCCAGTTTCAGCCCCCTGCAGTGAAGGGACCCTTTCAGCTAGATCAGGTTGCTCAAACTCCATCCAACCTGACCTTGAGCACTTCCAGAAATGGAGTAATAGATAAGTGGGTGATCCCACTTTCTTATGTTTGCAATAAAGTTATGATACTTGCTATTGTAAAATTAAAACTTCAGAACCATAAGAAAAAAAATAAAATAAGTAAAAAATTCAATATAAATTTAAAATTTTCAGGTGTTGTAATTTTGACAAGGTCATACAAAACCATGGTAATTGTATTTAAAGCTCACTGTATTTTCTTTGCTGAGACTTTGAGATAAAATGCTTAAAATCCCTTTCATGGACTTATAATGCATTAAATATTTATTTTTAAATGTGCATGCCAATGAAAAATCATTGGGAAATCTGTTATAAAAACATAGCTCTTCAGTATGAGGTTTTGTCTGCAGCTGAGCATATGAATTTGACCCAGCTGAAAATAGCCCTAGACTTTTGGCAAAAGTATTCTTGTTCTCTTGGGACGGGAGGAAATGGCAACCACCATGAGTTCATGTGCCACTTCAAACAGTCCAAATTTTCTGAGCAGAGCCAGCATTTAATTTGTGTCTGTCTCCAGGCCAAAGATGGTGTGGGTATTGGTTCTCTTGCCCTTACAGTGATAATCCATTTGCTATTAACTGCACTTGGGTTCGAAAATACTGCGTGTTTAATCTGGTGGACTGGATCTCCACTACCCGGTGCTGTAACAAAGAAATATAATGGGCTACAAGAGAGATTAATAAGATTTTTGAGTTGCAGAGGCATTAAGTCAGTTTAAAGCTATTGGTTAAGCTTCTCAGAGCTGGTAATGCATTAATCTTGAGCTTCACCACAGCCGCTGCTGGCGTGCATTAAGACATCTACATGGTCACCTTGTGCTTAGCTGTTTTTCAGACTGAGTTAGCAATAACACTCTCCTGAGTCTTAACTTAAGGTGAAATTTGCAGGAGATGGGTTAACAAAGCATATGCAGTGATTCTCGGTATCAGGTGTTTGGTTTTACCTGCTTTATGGATAGCAGGGCTGCAAATCTGGGATTGCTGGGTATTTCTTCTGCCATGGAGCCATCTGTCTCAGTTTGGACTCTTGAGCCTGCTTTGATCCTCCTTCTGCTGACGTCCACCCCTTTAAGGACTGCAAAAGCCTCACTCAGTGGTGGTTGTGAACCTTAGCTTGACTATTTCCATGCTGCTTTTGCACTTCCTTCATTTTGTGATAGTGCAGTTAGAACCCCAGGTGAAAACATCTCTCCAATCTGTTTAATTGGTGTTAAGGTCTTCTAGTCCAGAACTGGCATGTCATTTAGAAATTTGTTTGATGGTTATTTCCTTCTAAGGTTTTGAAAATGACAGTGTTGCTTGTTTCTTTTTGTTTTTTTTCTCATTCTTTTTGAACCCTTGTTTTATATGTGTGTGTTTTTTTTTTTTCCTCTGCCTAGACCTGGTTAACCAGTTCTGTGAACAGGTCCTCAATTTTTTACTTTGTCCCTACTTTCCTGTCGTAGCCCCATCTTCCCCTGGTGTCGACTCCGTACCCTTACAGCGCACAGGCAGTCAACACGGCACACAGAACGCAACCGCGACCTTCCAGAGGGCCAGCTATGCGGCCGGCCCAGCCTCCAATTACGCAGACCCCTACCGACAGCTGCAGTATTGTCCTTCTGTTGAATCACCATACAGCAAATCTGGGCCAGCCATCCCACCCGAAGGGACCTTGGCTAGGTCACCTTCCATTGATAGCATTCAGAAAGATCCCAGGTGGGTGAAACCTTCTTCATTGTCTTCTATTTCTTGCTCGTGCGGAGGTTTGTAATTGCAATTTGCTTTGTGTGTTTCTGCTGTTGGATATAAAGAAAAGCCCACCTGTGGTGGTACACGAAAGACTTTGTTTGCATGATGACAGTATAGTCCTAATGCTTCACCTTGGAAAGCTCTCATGAGCTCTTCTGTGCAATGAAATGATTGGAGTGGTCTTGAATGTGTGTGTTTAGCCTGCTTTCAGTAGTGCCACCCCTCAAAAGCTGAAGAAAAGTAATTTTCTCTGGAAATGGGAGGAGTGGAGTTGCTGTTGACTCTGTAGCCATTGTGGATTGAATTTTCAAGTTGCTTCTTGGGCAGAAGTTGTTGCAGTTCTTGGTTTGTCTACATTTAATGTTTATAAATGCTGCAGAAAAGGATATTTCGGTATTGTCCAGTGAGACTGAGCAATGTGAAAGCAGCATGTAACCAGGCTTATGTTCCACCCCATGTGTTGTACAGGCTTCCAATGCCAGTATGTAGTAAAAGAATGTATGATTACAGCTTTGCAGAAATGGTTATTACTGTGCATGCTTTTCAGATATTTATCTCAACTTCTAATGTTGCTAATGACCATCCTCATCTACTTAAGGAAGATGCAAGGAAGAAACTTAATAGCCCAAGCAGGCACATAGATTAGAGAGAGAATTTTCTGGGAAATTCTTTGAGTTCCATGATAACAGCAAAAGAAATGCTAGCTGGAGTCCTCAATGCACTTTGTGGTTTTGTTGAGTTTTCTGAGAGAAAAGAAAGCAATTCTCTTTGGTAACTTGAGTTTAAACTTGTTAAAAGTGTTAATTTATATCAAGGTTGTATTTTGGCAGACGGTGTGATTTATTTATTTATTTGTTTGTTGTAATGTGTAATTTAATGATAGGAGAGTCCAAAAATTTGCCTGCAACAAAAATGCTGGAGGTTTTTAAGTAACAATTTGAAGAGACTTCTTTCCCAAAATTTAAAAAAAAAAAAATTATTCTCTACTTGTTCAGCATTATAGCAGTTCTTTCTCTCTCTCCACCCAGGAACAGAACAGCAGATAACATTTTACGGCACATCAGAAACATCACTGCTTGCAGAGTTTTACTTGTTGAGAACACTTCTGTCGTCAACCTTTTTTTTTCCCCCTTAGCTTTAATTGCACAAATTTGAAAAAATATGAATTTAATTGCTCCCCTTCTTCCCCCTGCCCCAAAGCAAACATTGGTAACCAGAGGGAAAAAGTCTTTTTCTGAAACAGTGGGTATCCCAGAATATAAGAGCCCATGTAGAAAAAAGAGCTTTGCTTCGTAATTGTCTTATGTTGAAACTTAAAGAAACTTACATTAGGAGTGCACTAAAGCAGAGGAGAAATGACTGTAATCTATATGGAATGTTTTTAGGAGAAGCATGATGGTGTTGAAGATACTATTCCCTAAAACAGGAAAGACACATTTACAGTATCTCTACAGGTCTTAGACATAATATCTTTTTAAGAAAAGCTTATTTCTGTTCAGTTGCTTTGCTGTCACTTTGCAACTGTTAGCCAGTTAATGTATAGGATACATGCTTGTAAAAGATTTCTTCTTAGAGGTTTTTCATTTGCTTCTTTTTTGGTTCTTCCTTGTCTTGCGATACCATTTGTACATTCATGAGTATTGATTTCTGTAGGTAAAGTAGGAGCAGGCAGGCATCTAGGTATAAATTTAACTTCATAAACCCTTTAGAGGGGATCATTAAATATTATTACCAGTTACTATTAGATGGACTGGAAATTTGTACAAAACTTTTGTAAGTAGGTTTGCATTACTCTTGATTTCATTCATTTGATCCATGGGCTGTGTGTGTTGTATATTACTATTTCTGCTCTTGCATGTTGGTTTGAATCATTCTGATAAAGAAATATCAGAAACACCCTTGATTATGTTATGCCTTAGTCCCCAGAAACCGTACTCCACCAAGGGAGACTGACTTGTGAAACTGTCTGTGGCCTACAGCACTTGCTGATCATTCAGCTATTGGAAAGACACTGAACATTTAAAAGGCATGTGAAGAAAAGTAACAAAAGCAATCAGAATGTTTTTAACATGATTGATTTCTATGAATAGATTACAAAAATGTCAATAAATTACAAGTGTGGAAATGATAAGATGAAAGTCTTTCCAAATATCTCAAAAAATAATATGGAAGGGCAGAAATTACTTAAGGTAGAATGTGGGAGATACAACCAGGAAAAGAAAAACGGCCCAAATGCAACACAAGCTTTCAGTGGCTGTGTTAAGTTGTGCTGTATGCCCCCAAGGTTTACCAGTTGCACCTTACAGAGCAAGAAAAAAATACACAGGTTGGTCAGGAGCTGCACTTTGTCAACTGAGAAGTCACAAGTGTCCTTACAGCCGTGTTGCTGCTTTTGTTGGCTGGTTGGTTGGAGTGTTTTGTGACTGTCACGAATCATGGAGGGCAATAGTAGGCATCATTTTCAGACACCAAACCTACCTGTCCAACCAGAGGTCCAAAAAAATACGCAGTGTCAGAGGAAGATCTGCAAGACAAAAGCACACTATTTGCAGGCTTTTGATTAGCATTTCCTGTGTGTCAGTCAGCTCAAGATGAAAAATAGATATCCAGAAAAGATTGTACTCACCCTAATAAGCAATCAGCATTCCTAAAACTGAACATCATTTTCTGGATCTTTAATTCTGACAGAATTTCTGTCTGAAGGCCCAGAAAAATGGTTGGCAGGCACTGATGTAATTGACAATTTTTTCCATTGTTTTCACCATGTAGTTTGTCTTACTGATACTCCCAGTTTTAAATACGTGTTCTGAGCTGACATTTGGCAGATGAAATTTTAGCTCAACATCTGTTCTGCATCATCCAGCTGTCATAAAATGCAGTTCAGTGTTCATTAACTTAAAGTTTAGGACAAAAAATTTAAAAAAAAAAGGGGCATTAAGATGTTTACAATCAAGTTTGTGGCAGGAGATAATTTTTAATTTATGCAGGTAGACTGTTAACTCATAGGAGCTCATAAACCAGGTAGTAAAAACTTTACACATACGTACTGTTGGAGAGTGAAGCTTTGTTGTTTAAAAAGGAAGTAAGTCCCATATCACTGTCAGAAAAAAAACGTAAGTTCTGCTTATGGGAAACGGAATAGTTCATATCATTACAGTTGATATCATTACAGATGGGTTTTTCAGAGCATTCTTTTATGTTTACTTCATATAAAAAAAGGAAAAGAAATATGAAGTAGGGCTCTGATATCAACTGTTTCATGCCATAATCTCTTTTATGAAAATGTGGTATAAGGAGGGAAAGGACACAATATTTATTTTATTATTATTTGGTTCCTACTGAACTGTGAATGAGAGAGGTCTTGAGTATGTTAAAGTATCAGAAATACATGTTAATGTGATATTTGCCTACCTGCTTTCATGAAGGAAGATTAATCTGTCTCTTGGCACCAACAAATTATCTGTGGTTTGTCTATTTCTAATTTATTATTGTTGTTGTTATTATTATTTTATTCCTTAGTTTTATTTTGTCTATTTCTACATTTTAGAAACTGGGGCAGTCCTAGAAGTAGAAATGTTGGGATCCAGCTGTCCAGTTTTTATTCCAAAATCCATACTTGCCAAATGTGTATGAATTACTTAATTTTTGGGGTTTTAACCTAGTAAGCAACCATGTACATGCTACTGATAAGTTGCACTTGCTACACAACAGATGAAAACCAGAACATTTTCACATCCTCCGTTTAAATACGTACCAGTGAGGTTTTGTGGTTGCAGTGCTTTTGGTGGCTTATGAACTCACTGTGCGTGGTTTGATGTGTCCAGTCAACAGGTGTTCTTCATTGTTGTGTGACTTCCCACCTGTTTTTATTTACACACATATACACAGGTCATCTCCTGCAAAGAAGCTGTCGAGAAGCTGAGGTAACAGCAAGAATGATGTGAAATACATTATGGCTACCAAAGTGATTTTCAGAGCTCGGTGTCCATTTCATATGGCCTTGAATTATATTGAAAATTTGCCATTATGGCTTCACCTTTCATATGTTTCAGAACCTTTAGAACTATTTATTCAGAATAGAGGAATAATTTGGTGAATGAAGCTGTAAAAGCTGTAATGTATTCATTATAGAGCAGACTGTAATAATGATTAGGCTCTTGTTTAAAAAGAAAAAACATGAGCAGTAGAGAATCATGTTGCAACTTTATAAGAAAAGAAGAAATTAAACCCAGCTATCTTGTAGTGGTTCTCACCTTTAGAACTGTCTGGGTGTAGATCAGCACAGAGACAAGAGTTTTCCAGGTATTGCATGATTTAACTGTAATACCCTGAAACATTTCTGCTCTGTTTTGTGTTTTCAAAGTCAACTTCTCATTTCATTACCTCTGCTGACCCTAATTTCCTCCTAAGCAGAAGATGACAGTGCTGTCTGTCTTCTAAACTTTTGAATTGGCTTTCTTTTCACTTATGAAAGGATATAAATTAGATCAGAACATTTTGTGTGAACTGTAAGTTTCAAAACTCATCTTTTTTTCTCTTCTTTTTTTTTTTTCCCAAAAGTATATTCCATTTGCAAAGTACAAGCTAGAGAGCATTCTTTTTCTGTAGGAAAAATGATAGAAGTAAAATAAACTCTAGTTAAATTTCTGTGCTCCAGTAAAACCACCTATGAGATTAGCACACGGAGTTTGGAGCATGGTCTGGTAAATGTTTCTGCAGGAGTCTTCTCCATATATTTAATCTCACTTTCTTACAAGGATTAATAGTGTTAGTCTCCTGGAAGTCTGAATAGCAGCCACACTCTCTGAACAGTCTAAAGAGGTAAGAAAATAACAGTATAATCCTGCACATGTGCAAGGTTGGCAGTCTTGGTGGGAACATGTCTGGTAGGTTCTTTGGGAAGGGTTGTCACCTTCAGAAAGAAACTTCTGGTGAGATAGAAGGCCTTGCTGTGACTGTGGTACGGGTGGTGACAGCATTATGCAATACTGCCATTTTCAGGCCTGAGACATGGGCTGGGGTTTTCAAAATCCCAAGGGATTGGTGGTGGCATCGGTGGGTTTCTGGCCTAACTCTCTAATGCAAGGTGTAGAAGATTGAAGTTCACATTTTCAGTCTGGGTGAGACAGAACAGGGCTTGCACATACTCCTTCCTGCTTTTATGTGACACAAGGCATGATAGGCAGCTCTCCTTTTCACTTAATTGTTTTCGAAGGTCCCTCTTACCCTTATCTGAAATTAAGGGTAAAGGGGAAGGTTTCTCCACAGGTGGTAGTAGTAGGACAGCCATGGGAAACACACTTTTGGTGAATCAGAGCATGTAAATTTTGGCAGTGTAGGTTTATCTCCAGAAGCAAATGGTTCAGCTTTCTAGGTCCTGTGAAAACCGAAAGATTTTTTTTTTTCCCATCAAATTTACATAAGCCAGGCCCCTTGTATTGGTAGAAGGAATCAGACAGTGTTTGAGAGTGCTCATTTCATAGGTCTGTGTTTATCTTTCATACAGGAAGGAAGTACCAGGTTTACTGTCCCTACACAGAAATCATACAATTTCTCAGGATTTAATGTATACTCCTCTGAGCATGAAAAACTGACCCCAAAAGAATAAATCTCAGGAGTCTAAACAGCACAAGAAACCACCCAATTCAAGAATAACAAGTCTGGAGCACATTGTAATTCTTCATACAGATCTCTTCTACATGGAAGGTGGGAATTTTTAGTTAGTGCACAAGTTAGTTTTTAAAAAGCATAGCAGCTATGATAACATAAACAGCAATCTGTTTCTCTTTCCTGATGAAGATAATTAAGAATGAAGCTTGCTTCCTTAAAATAAGTGAGGATGTAATCCATAGACTATCCTACAGTCTGTTAATTCGGGATTTTGGGACCTAGCTGGAAAACTTGTCTGGAAAAGATTTTCCTAGGGAGTATTTAGTTCCAGCTTGAGCATGGCAAAATAAACAAGCATCTGACTGGTTCTTGCAAGTGTCAACTTATGGCAAGGTAAAGAATTGATATCCAGAACTTGTAAAACTTATTTTTGTGTGTATCTGAGCACATTGCTGTATGTGCCAACAGTTCCTGTCTTTCCACTGTTTACATTAAGGTGGTTTATAAGTGGCTGGGGAGGTGTTTGGCACAGGTGGAGTAATTTCACAGCACAGCAAATGCAATTCAGTTTGTACGGAATTATCCACCTGTATTCGCTATTTTTTTTTCACTGGAATTTGCCCCATATTGTTTAGCAACCTTCTTTCTCTAGGAGAAATGTGTGGCAGTAAAAGTCATCCCAACCAAACGAAACCAAAGAAACGGAAAATTAAAAAAAATCCATTAACTGTAGTATACAGGAACGAAGCGACTCTGCTTTCAGCTCGTGAAGTACTTACTACCCACTTGCTCTCCTTTCTGACTGGTACCATTTTACTGACAGTGCCGGAGGCCACTCAATATTGTTGCCATCCTGTCTTTTAAGAAGTCTGATCCTATCATTAGCAGACCTGCTCTACTGCAAGCACAGAACATCACACTTTCAGGATATTACAGTAACATGGATGGTGCTGGTCTATGTAGTTTGAATAATGAGTATATCCAGGAGAGCTTACAGTTCCTAACCTATGAGCAGAGTAGAAGAGGTCATGCGTAGCATTTTATTTGGCAGGTTATTTATGCAGTATGCAGGGTATAATTTTGAGAGAGATGATAACCTTGTCTCTTGTCTTGATCTGCAAGTTTAGCTCTTCCAATCCTCTCCCTCCACCAGAAGGTAATTCTTTTACATTATGCTGAAGGGAGGGAAGCAAAAGGCTCCTTAGGTACTTGTGACTGGGGCAGGGTGTTCAGGAGGATGCTGGCAGGAGAGCCGCGTAGTATTGTTAAGTGCACATCTAATAGCTCAGGGGAGATGAGACTGATGTCTTCTTTTTGAAGAGTTTTGTTATTTCTAACCCACCTTCCTCCCCAATGCTGGTCTGCCACTTGAAGAACAGCAACAAAGCCCTTCCCTCTCTTTCTTTCTTCATCTGTTGTGTATTTTAATGGCCTCATTCATCCAAGAAGAAGCAAGTGGACAGTGTACCTCCTACTGTCTGTAGCTCATTTCTGGTTCTTGCATGGCATTACTGAGCTTCTAATGGCAAATATGTATCTCAGTGCAGTTTTTGCCTTTGTTTGCCATACATTTTTCTCAGCATCCTGTGGCTCATTTGCAAACTTTGACAGATGCAAAATCTGTGTGGTGCCTTTCTGTGATGACAGACTGTAAGAGCCAGGAAATGTTGCAAGTATATTTTCTAAGCAGACATTAAAAACATGGAGAATCATACTTTCAGGCTTTAGTGGGCTCATGTAAGCTGTTACAATCTCCTGGCAAGATAAACCACATAAGAAGCTTCTCAGTAGTAACTCTTGGACATCTCATCAGCCAAATGGATAATAATGATCTTACTGTTTACAGGGACGTTGAGAACAAGTTAAATTTTTAAGGTGCTTTGAAGTTCAAAGGATAATCTTGCTTTTACTTTCATGGGAAATATGATGGGAGGGAGAAGAGGGAAATAGATGGAGAAGATGAATGGGGGAAATTTTAAAGAAGTGAGATAAAATCAGGACACATAGTCTCAAATTTTTTTATTAAAAGAAGCAACTGAAAGCCATCCTTGATCCTGAGACAAACTGCCATGCAGAGATTGTTAGTTTCAGAAGCTGGACTTCAGTGTGATATACCATAGTTACTTTATAAGCAGGAAACAAGAGCTAACATTGAGAGTGCAGAACATTTCTGCAAGATAATAACATCAAGCGTTTGCTGAAGAAATATTTCTAGTGTAGAGCCTTTGAAAGGAAAGAATGATCAACAACTTTTATTAGTTTGTAGCAGAACTTTATTGCTTTTATAAATGAAGAGCTTGACTTTAAGAACTTCAGCTCTATATAGATTAAATACATTAGATGGGAATAAACCTATCTGTACCAGCTCACTCAAGATCACAGAATCACAGAATATTCTGTGTTGGAAAGGGCCCATAAGGATCACTGAAGTAGAATTGTTCCTGCTCAGGACACCCCAGGAGTTACACCATGTGCCTGGCAGCATTGTCCAAATGCTTCTTGAATTCTGTCAGGCTTGGTGCTGTGACCACTTCCCTGGGGAGCTGTTCCAGTGCCCAGCTTCTGGGTGAGGAACCTTTTCCTGATATCCAACGTAAACCTCTCCTGACACAACTCAGGCTATTCCCTCAGGTCCTGTCACTGGTCACCACAGAGAAGAGATCAGTGTTTCTTCCTCCTCTTCTCCTCGTGAGGAAGTTGTAACTGCCAGGAAGTCTCCCCTCAGTCTCCTCCAGGCTGAACAGACAAAGTGACCTCAGCCAC
The DNA here is from genome assembly GCF_017639235.1 of Corvus kubaryi. Classification (NCBI taxonomy): domain Eukaryota; kingdom Metazoa; phylum Chordata; class Aves; order Passeriformes; family Corvidae; genus Corvus; species Corvus kubaryi. The sequence continues at coordinate 9,382,990 of NW_024582056.1, forward strand.
TCCTCATGCAGCTTCCCCTCCAGACCCTTCCCCATTTTCATAGCCCTCTTTCGGGATCAGAGCCTGATGTGAAATCTAGCCTTTATTTCTCTGGTGCATCACCATTTCCCTGGTGATCTCCACTGCCTTCACTTAGATTGTTCTTTCTCAGCCTCCTCCACTGCCCCGTTCCAGGAGCTCAATGAACAAGTGTGGTTCAGAGATGCACCTCAGTTCTTAGCATTAAGCGAGCGGTTTCCTAGGAAGCAAAAGATACCACTGATCCCATAGAAAACTGCAGCCATTGTTGCCAGGGAAACTCCTAGTCTCTAGACTTAGTGTGAAATATTTGGGGTTTTTACTTGTTTGGTTTTGGTTGGTTGGTTTCTTTGAGCCACTGCAGCACCAGTTGGGATCACTTGCTGCTTAGCTTGCCATTTACCATTAATAATTCGAGGGTCGTGTTTGTCTTTACTGTGCAATGAAGTGGAAGGATCTGGATAGCTGAAGATCTGGAAAGAAATGGATAGGTTTTCTTAGCCCAAAGGAGGACTAATAGTGAGATGTCTAGGTTTCCTGAACATACCAAATATAAAAATACGGAGGAGGAAGGCACATGTGGAGAAAGGAAGAGCCATGTAAATTCTGTCCCAAGATAAAACAAATAATTTACTTCAGGAAAAGAGCTAAAGCTACACAGGTATAAAGAAAGCATTTTAATATAGTTTTTACTCTTTAGAAATCATTTGAAGTTAGCTTGATAATCTTTTTGTTCCATGTGAGGACATGATGTATTTATTTCACAGATTTCTTTTTGAAGAGGAGGGCTGATTTTTGTTTTTATTCTGTTTGAGGCTATGTTTTTCTTTCTACCTACCTGAAATTGAGGATCTTGAGTGTAAAAACTTGGTTGGAAAGTTTGGGCCTGGTAGCTGCGGCTTAAGGAAAGTGATGCTGTGTGTGTGTGTTGGTGAGAGGAATGAGTACAGGCAACAGAGGTGTAACAGGGTTTCTTAGTAAAAGCAGCTGCCTTGCCTTCCTGTTAGCCAGGGCTGTGTTACATTTCATTGTGACTCTCTCAAAATCTGTGCTGGTCCATCAGCCTCACTTTATTCTGCCTCTTGTTGCTAGTGTGAAAAGTGGTCCCTTTTCTTGACTGGGAGATGGCTGCTAGGAGTCAAAGGGTGAGCCTGGAGCAGCCTACAGGTGTTTGTTTTTCAGAGGTGTTGGTACTTTCCTGTTAGCTGAGTGATATTGCTGCTGTGCCCATTCTGGTTCAGAATTGGAGCTGCAGATCTGAAGTGGGAGGGTGCGGTGAGTTCCCTGCTTGCAGAGAGCCAGGGTGTCCGGCCTGCTCACAACTGGGGATTTGCTGCCTGTGAAGTTTACTGTAGCTGAAGACACAAAATATTTGAACTGTTTTAGTCAGTTGTAATTCATGTCCAATGATTCACAGAGAGGAGCAGCCTCTCTCCTTCGGTGAAGTGATCCTATAATTACATACATGTTTAGGTCACCTTGCTAGAGTTATGGCTTTAAAACGAAAGGAATTTGGTTTCTTCCTGCAAGACACTGGCCTCTAAGGGCTTAGCCTTTTTACGCCTTTTTAGGTTTTTGTACAGTTCTGTGATTCCTTCCAACACCTTTTAATAGGGAAGCTTTAACTTTTTTCTGCATGAGAATAGCTGTTAAATATCTTGTAAAGCTCTGGCTGCACACAAATGGGCACACAGGGGGATCTTTTAGATGTTTTGCTGTTAGCTTTTTCAGGAAAAAGTGGGAGAAAGGGGTTTGATTTCTCCTGTGGCTTTACCTGAGTTTGCCATGGTTTGCCAAATTACAGAACCTCTGTTTCTGCAAGGCATTTCATCTCTCATGTATTTAGAATTTCTCCTGAATGCATGAAATCATCTCTGCAGGATGAAATCTTCTTTGCATAGTCTTCTCTGGTGAATGTTTTTTTCATTTGTCAGCAGCTACATTTTTTTAAAGAAATTTTATCCTAAACTATCAAGGTTTTAGCTGCAGCTGTGAAGGGATAACCGATCCTGTCAGCCGCTGCTTTTTCTGTGGCATGGCTCCAGCAACCATCTGTTACCTTTATGCTTCTGCATGATTTACACACCAGAATCTCCCCTCATAAAAAAAAAAAAAACAAAAAACAAACCCCCAAAAAACCCCAACAAAACAAAAACAAAACAGTAGAGAAGTGCTGCACAAAAGCTTCCTTTGAAGCATGTAAGATTATGTATATTATTTCAGTAGACATGGAGGACCAGTTCTTGGGTCTGGTAAGAGAGACTTTAGAGCAATTTGGTTATGTTGCATAGGAGGAAGGGGCTGCCTTTTCACAGGGGGAAATGCCTGCATGAAATTTTCTCATTGGGAAGTGTGTGCATGACTTTCACAGAGAAATTAAGAAATGCACACTGACCACCTCTCCACCTTTTCCTTTCCAGTTATGAGCTCACGCTGATCAATTTTCAAGTCACCTAGGTGGAAATACTTTCATTGAGAAGCCTGTTTATCACCCCCTATATGCCTGTGATCATACCAGTTGTACACATGGGTGCAGTGAAACTGAGCCTAATAGTTCCTAATCCACAGTAGGTTGGTTACTAAGCCAGATTTGCCTCATAATAATAATGCAGACAGGTTCTCAGAATAACTTGAAATGTGAATGCACAAGCCTTATTCCTGCTTCATTTTGTATTCATCGACATAAAGCCGTCTGATACTGAACTTACATCTTCTTTGCTTTTGTGGTTTTAAAATAAAATTAGATTTTGGCTTAGATTTTACTATTTATTAATATTAAACATAACAGTTTCAGTCTGTTTCAATGCTTGTACTATGGATTTTTTTGTTGTTAATTTTTTTTTGTAATTAGCAGTAAGAATGTGGTAGGAGTCATCAGCTTCTCAGCTGTTTTCCAAGAACCTGTGATGAGAAAAAGTCTGCACTTCATTGCTAAAATGAAACAAAATAAGGTGTTTTGGAAGGGTAAAGGGAAGACCTGATAGAGCTGTTCTCCTTCAAAAGAGAGTTTCTCGAGGAAAAAAAATCAGGAAAACTATCTGTGCATCAATCTTGCTAAACTTTGTTTCAGAGCACTATTTATTTTGCCTCTCTACAGTTAAGAGTAGAATGGGTGGCAGAGAAATTACAGAGCTGGTAGGTGGCATCTGAGACGTGCGGAATAGTGAAGGTAGTCCGTTACACTTGTGTTGAGAATTTCAGCACAGCCTGAAGGATGATTAAATGCACAAAGTAGTTTTCAGAAACATTTTTAAAAAGAACTATTTATGAGCTCACTTCTCTAACATTTTAAACTTCTTTGGAAAATGCAATTCTCTGCATGTGGTGTTGATTTAGTTCCTTGCTGTTGCAAGCTTCTTGGGAAGGCTAAATTTATGGTGCTCCCAGTTGTGCTGAATATAAGCAATATAAGCTAAATCCTGCAGTCTTTTCAAAGAGGAAATTCCATTTACTTTGTAACATGACTTTGAATGCAGTAAGTGCAACAATTCAAAGAAACTTCTATTCTGTTGGAATTTTGACAGTGAGTCTTGTCATCAGTAGTTAAGAGGCAAATTTTTAGGTTTGGAGCCCTGTTATTTTTCATTAAATAATTAAGAGGATAAGAGAATAATGCTGTCATGTGACGTTTTATTAGATTACAGTGAAAACTAGTGAGTTTCAAGAATTTGGTGATGATAGTTTGAAGTTCAGCATTTGTTCACAGTACAAGCAGAGTCTGGAATTTTATCAGTATGTTTCTCTCCACTTTGTGAAACTTGTATGTGGGGGAGAAAATGTTTAAAAGGCACTGTTGTCAAGTTCACAAAATACGTGCAATGAGAAATACGTGGAGAAAGCATTTTCAGCCTGTTTCCTCTAAAATGGTTTTGTAGTTTCCATGTACCTCTCTCACATGCAACAGCTGAGTTTCCCAGCAAGTTCACAACAGCTAGAAGCAGTTCAGGGATGGTTTGGGTGGGTTTTTTTTCATACTTTCAGACAAATAAAGCTGCTTGATTCAAACAAGAAAATAACATTTCTTGGATAATAGTTCTCTAATAACTTATCACTCAAATGGTAAGATGTTAGTGTAATGAGAGAAGTATTTTTTACTGTCAACATCTCTGTAGAGTAAAAATTTTGTTTCAGTTGGGATGTCAGGGATTCTGCTTTAAAACTTTAATTAAACTTCTGGAGAGTTATGGTTTAGATTTTTCTTGTAAGACCTAAAGTTTGAACTCATGTCTCAGCGGTAAAAAAGTAAAGCAAATAAATTTTTAATAGAGAAAGTTGGATTTTCATATGCTGGTGTTTGGTTTTGTTTAGTAAATTCAGAAAAAAATAATGCTCTTTTGAAATAAAAGCCAGGAAAAAAAGAATAAAAGTTAAACTGAGTAAATGTAGCTTTTGAGTTTTCTGGGAATTTAAAGACTGATTGAATGTTTAGAAAGTTCAGAGGGAAGAGGCATGGTTGCTTTCACATGAGTGTTGTAATCTTGTAAAAAAATATGATCTCTGACTTTGTTTCTTTTACCTTAGGGAAAGAACATTTTGGCAAAGAACATTTGTTTCCTCATTCTCCCCAAACCATGTAAAATTTAGGCTTTGTATTACTGAATTCTCTTAGGATCCCATTGAAAAGGAGACTGGTGTGAAGATTTATGTATCTCTCTCAGTGTGTGCCTGTGATAGTGATAATGATGCAACTCCCTTGAGAAGACACAAGTTGGAATGGAGGCTATCAAAAGTGCCTGGAGAATGACTGGCCAGTATCCCCTTTTAATATGCAAAACAAAAGTAAAAATGTGGATTGATGCTGCTGTTTCTGCACATTTTGCTAGCATTTAAATGGTCCAGTGGTTTCATTTTGCTGTACGCGTTCCAGTTTACATAAAATTGCACATCTTTGTCCCGAAGAGCTTGGGTTCAATTTGAAACGAGATGCGAAAAGCTGGACGGATGAAGAACAAGAGAAAGAAAGGCAGGGTTAAAACCAAAAGCAGTTAAATTGTTCAGATATGCCAAGGATTAATAATGGGTAGTTTCTCCCTGGACAGGTCTGCTGTGAAAGCCTGTGGGAAGGATGCCATGTGAAAACTGCATAAGTATTTTTGGAAGATGTGGGCAAATATGTGCTCAAGGTTGTTGTGGAAGGAGCTTTTCAAAGAGTATAGTGAAGGGCAGAACTCTGAAGGACCTTGTATATCTATGAAAACTATGTAGAAAATGTAGCCAACTATTCTCAGCAGTCTCATGATATGATCTTGTAAAAATCAAAATTGCTTTGAAAGCTTGGCTGCTGGAATAAAAAAACACACATCTTTGAAATAGGCTAGCAATTTAACTGCACAGCTATTAAGTCTGGTTAACTAACTCGGGCAAAAAAAAAGTTATGTTTTCTTTACCACTCCACACGTGACATTTGCTAAGCTTAGCTTATTATATATACCTATATGTTTCTGTGTATATATCTGTGTATGTAGTATTAAGTAGGGCTTTTAGCTTGAGCACATGCTGGCCATGGAATGTCTTGAAAACAGAAAATGCAGAGCACAGGATTTTTAACAACAACAGTTGAAAGACCTCCTGTGGAAACTTCAGTCTTTCTGTATATAAAATAAATACAATTTAGATATGTAGTGTGTATGCATATGTAGAAACCATAATCTATGTTTACCTGGTGTGAATCTGTGTGCTGACAGCATGTGTGTGTAGGTGAGGATATGGAGCACAGGAGAAGGGTGTGATTTTTATTCAAAGACGTGTGAGATTACTTTGGTTTATAAGAAACAGTAGGATAGGTACAGAGTGAGTGGAATCTCCTTGCCAATACAGTTGGCTGCTGCTGAAATTCCTTGTGTAAATCAAACTGAAAGAGAGTAGGTTTAGCTCAGATATTAGCAAGAAGTTATTCACTGTGAGGGTGGTGGGGCTTTGGAACAGGTTCCTCAGAGGAGCTCTTCTCTGCTATTCTTTAAAATTACAAGCTCAGGAGCTGCAAATTTTGCATGCAGAAATTCAGTTGCAGCAGTTAGTTTTATTTATGCTATTGGGACTTTCTTGATTATGAAGTGGAAACTACAGTATCATTTTAGTTCAGTTGTGTTTGTGATGGTTTTCACTGACAGGAAGCTCAAGAAACAGTCAGGGTCATTTTCAGTATTTAAGTTATAGGCAAGTTACATAGAATCTCTTTTTTTATTTCCATGGTTTCAAATACAGAGTAAATATGGATGCTTTGTTAAAAACAAAAGTAATCTGAGTATTCAGAAAAGGATAATATATTGCCTGGGTTTCACATTAATGAGTTGTTGTAGCTTAATACTTTACCTTGGACTGTAACACAAATCCAGTTCAGTGAATAACCAGACTGACAGATGCTGCACCACATCACCTCTGCAGGCATATTATATGAAGAACCAAAATACGTGACAAGGTAGTGTAATTCTGAAGTGACAAGAGTTCTGACTTGGTTTATGTCAGCTGGTATGTCTAAGAAAGGCTGGTGTCTTACTGGGGGTGTGATATATTTGGAAGCTCTCACCCAGTAGAGCTGATCTGTGAGACTGAAGTTCTCTATCTTGGTTTCATGACTAAGTTTTCAATGGAAAGAAGCTTTCCAGTTTGTAAGAGGTAAAGGAATAAGTAGAATTTTGCATAGTCCTAGCTTATTTGCTTGCTAGGAGATGTTGCTCTTCCTGGAAGACCTATGACTGAGACCTGGGTTTGCCTAAACTTTAAAGAGTGTTAATACTTTCTAAGGGTATTAGTTATTAAAGAGTAATAATAACCTTCATATTAAAGAATATATGTATTTATTGCATATTTCACATATATTTGACCAAATTCTTTGTTGTAAAAAGATAAGTTTACTGTATAGGACAGCAAAGTTATTACTTTCTAAATGAGATTTAATTATTGGCTGATATGGTACTATTTTATTTGGGGTTTTTTTTCAATTAATTTTTTAATAAAGACATTTATCCCTGAATAGTGTACTAATTTTTATTTTTAGACTCAAAATCACATTTGCTGAGGACCTGTAGAATAATTTCAAATTATGGTATGTTACATTAAATTAGATGATGCTTCCTTCTTTTGGGTAGGAAGCAGATTCTCTATATGCTTAATGGAGATTTATGTTTTATAGCCTATTACATAAGACTACTCTCCATGGAACCTCAATAAATTAGGGAAAGTAATAAATTTTCTGGGTGGGTTTTTTTTTTGGTTTTTTTTTTGGTTCTTTTTATCACTGGGGAATGTCAGAAACGTTGCAAGAATACAAACCTAGTAAGAGTCAAGTGAAAAATCCCCCTCATATGTTACATCACTTCCAGACCAAGGACTTGAGTCTCTGAAGTCCTTAGAATAGATTCTTTCTTTCTTTCCTGTTCTCTTGTTTGACACTTTAACTAGACATAGTTGAGTGATTTTCAACAAGGAACTAAAAATATGTAGGAGAGTGACAGATATAAAACTGGTATGAATTAAAATGGTCAGAAGACTGACATGGAAATGTTTCTTCTAAATTTGTCAAAGGGTAGAGCAGAAAACTTTTTAAGACCTACAGTAAAGTAGACTTGTCTGTGAACTCCAAGAGCACTATTCCTAGTTGTAAATTTTCTTCCTGCTTATTTTCGTCCTAGGAGGCCTTTCTGGCTCCTAGGCTTCTGAACCTTCAAATTTGAAGTGTGACATGTAGGACATCATTCAGGATTTCCTGTCTTAATGTTTTTGGGAACTGTAGCATGTATGTGTCCTGTCAAATAGCACTTGTTTGGAATGGCAGTTGCTCTCTGCCTTTATTTCTCCTTTTTGCTGTAATCATTTCTAGCGCCCCTAGTGATGTGCTGTGTGCCAGGGTGCACAGCCATCTCATCTCATCTCCTCTCATCTCACATGGATTTTAATTCTAAAGTGGTCTCTGATGCAAGTGGGAATTCTGTCCCCTTGTTTCATGCACATACCATTTTTTCCCATCACAGAGCAGGATGCTGGCCAATTTTTATTGGGATAACTACTAACTTCTCTGCTGAAAGAGGAAGAATTCAGAGCAGAATTTTATTATGGTTACAGAAAGTGCTGTGAGTAGCTGGGAGAGTGAAACTGAGCTCTTAATTCTTTACATGCAAGGAAGGGTAGAAGAGGCAGTGTGGTGATATTTCAGCTAAGAAGTTGTAAGGCTTTAATGCTTCATCATTCAGAATAGCTCATAGGGCAAATTACAACTTAAATTTGGTGGTGAAAGAGACACACATACTCACTGAGGGGCTTATTCCTTGCTATACTATACACAGAATGCCCAGGCTATATCGATTTTGGTCTATGACATTATTGTTTAGTATTTGAATTTTCATTACTGGCAGTTTTCTAGCTGGCAGTGTCTGAAGTTTTCAAGAACAGGTCTAACAAGCACAACCATGCTGGAGTTGGTAGAAGAAGCTGTGAGTGTTGACAGAAAGCTGCTGCTGAGAAATTATATATGAATTAGTTCATGGTAGGAGCCTTTTGCATATATCAGACTTCCAGGAAGAAGCTTGGAAACTGCGTCTGGATTTCATTTTTCAAAGTTACAGGATATGTACTATATAATTGAAAAAATGATCCTCTTGGTTTTTGAGCTAGTTGGGGGCACTTAGAGGAGGGTGCTTTTTTTGCCTTCTTCCATGTCCCTGTCTCCTCCACAAGTTGTAGTTAGACTGGAGCAGTGCAATTGATGGTATGCCATATGAGGGGGGAAGCAAGGATCAAGAATCATCTGTCATGGATAGCTAATGAATATTTTCAGAATTAAGGCTGACCTGAAAGCTGTGACTTGATGACTTGCAGATGATGCTTGCAGGTTGTATCAGTGGTCTCAGTAACTCTGCAGCAACTTAAAAAGAAAACAAGAACAAGGGATGAAGTCTGCTCTTCCCCACAGAAAAGGCTGAGGGGTCTGAGGGTTCTTGTTCCAGCAGATTAGTAAAGTTGAAGATAATATGAACCTGTGCAGTATTAAAGTACGACATCACTGAATGTTTGCTGGTTTAAAGTTATTTTAATGTGTTTTTTTTGAATTGTCTTTGTGTCTTCATTCTGAATTTACAAAACAGTTTAAATATTCTAAATTATTTCAGACAAATTTTAATTTTTTTCTGTATTTTGCCTTTTTATTTTTATGTGGTTGAAGAAGCACATAGGTGCTTTCAGTAAGGAAAGTGCCCTTCCAGAGCTTTTTATCAATAGAGAAGATATACAATTGCATTTCAGTCTTTGCATTCTAAGATACAAAGCTATGCTTTCAAAGACATGAATTAAGTTTTTGTTTAATAGAATTTGAGTGTAGAGAGTATCAGAGGAGTATCTGGAGTATAAAATGCTGAGAGCAGGAAGTTTTTCAATGCACTCACATGGAACAGCTTTCTTCATTTTATTTACAAAATTTACCTTTTTTGCTTGAACACTTGGCCTTAACTAATCTCTAACAGAAGATATAGTATCTGATTCACAATAAATGTTCTAAAATATACTGTTTACAACCTGTCTGTAAGTTCTTAGTGTTGAATATGATGCCACTTTTCTCTAAAGGTGTATGTACAGTACTGTTAGTGTTACACAGGCAGCATAAATAATATATTATGAACCTGAGCCAGGCAGCCTGGGTATTGACAACAATGTGCAGAACCAAGATTGTTCTGCAAAGCAATCCGAAAAATGAGGCTATCAGTTGCTCTCTCAGTGGGTAGGTGAGGCAGCTATAACTGAAAGCTAGTTTGAATTGTCAGCATAAACTCTGTCTAGCTTGTGCATACACTGGAATTACTGAATTCTCCAAAAAAAATTGTCACAAGTTGTCAAGAAAATCTGTTTGCTTATGTGAAAGAAAGATACCCGTCTCTGGGACTTCCAGAGGACAGTATTTTAATGCATGACTGTGTTTACAGAGTGTATTATTTCTAGTTTGGGTTGGTTCTGATTCTGCAAATTTTGTCCACCTCATTGTCCACTGTTGTCTTCAGCAGAAGGCTGATTATCCTAAGAGAGGTGATACATGTGTAGGTGCATGTGTATCACAGAAACAGGCTTAATTTCTTAAAGTCCAATGAAGGTTGGATGGGTGGTAGTTACAAAGAAGGAGAAGTGGGAATGAAAAAGGCATGTGACACCCCTTATCTTTCATTTACGCTGTCTAGTACAGTGCTCAGCCTGTGTCATGTCACAGGATGGCTGTCACAGTGGCTGTGCAGCTCCAGCATATGTTGGTCCAGTTTGGCTTGGAGAAACACTCATGATTTAGTGTATAACAGTTTTTGTTAAGGTATTTTCCTGTTTCAGCCTTACCCATGAAGCAAAACACTGCTTTTCTTGATAGATATAAACACTAATTTTTGACACAGATTGTACTTTTGTTTTCCACTACTTTGAGAGAAGTTGGGTTTTTTACGTGATCCCTTTCATGTGTTCTTGGTAGTTGTTCTACAGTCATGCATGCAAAGCTGTGATCCACATTTATTGTATTGCCACCAATTGCTTCAGGCCCAGAGGTTTTTACCTACTCTCCTTAATCCCTTTATCTGCTAATTGAAAAAATCCTTGGAAATTTCTTGAGGTACTATTATCCTAATTCATTCTAACAGGTAGTAAGTCATATTATTTCAAACTTCTGGTTCATGTACAGAACTTTGGCTAGAGAGTAAGGGGTGAGCTCATCCTGTAGTTGCGTAGATAGTGTTCAGAGACGTGGAATAAGGGGTTGACCTGGAGTATTTTGTTTGGGTTTTATTTTCATTGGCTGAACGTGCCTTCTTAAAGGTTTTTTTCTTAGGGCTTTTTTGTGTTTGGTTGGGTTTTTGGAGTTTTTTAGATTACTTGACAGAGTTTGATTATCAGCTGTGTCTGCTTGGCTTTATGGTGACTGAATACCTTCTTTATATCTCCATAATGGTTTGGGAATAGAAATACTGTCTTTTTTACAAATGAGTTGTGAGTAGCCATCCAAATTGTAGTTGCATTGTTCACCCGTGTGTGATTATAGGATCATCTGGTGAAAAAGCAACTGTAATACATAAAAAATCTTGTTGCCCAGTTTCCACAAAAACCCTCTTGGGTTCATACTACTATATACCTGTCACTTTGGCCATAGGTTAAATGTAGACATGCAGGTAGTGTATTACTACTAAAAAAAACTCTAAGCATAAAAAGGCTGACACTGTGATTTGAATTAAAATTAATTAATTAATTAACCACAGCCTAAACTAGCAGTTTTAGTTGTTTTCCTGTTACACGTTTGAGAATATTTTCTGTACAGCAGGGGAATATCATCTCGTTTGAAAAGCAGCCATCACGACACAGATTTGTCATATAGCACATTGGAAATTATCCATGAGAGTTTTAGTGTGCTAATTTTTACTGCTACCCATATCTCTCCATACATTAAAAAAGATGAACTAGACTTGAGATGAAAAAAAGTGTTACCATACTTTTTCAGATACGTAATTGACTTCATATTATTAAACTGGAAATCCTGTGGGATGCTAGAGCTTATCTTGAATAACAGCTCCTTGGTGGCCATCTGGGCTTTTAGGTGACAAAACAATGTACTAATTTTTCTTAACACTGTGATATTCTGGAGTACAGTGCAAGATCTGTATTAAAATCAACTTCCCAAGGGGGGGCTTCCCCATCATCTGTTTTTTTACACCCTCCCACCACAGTATTTTTTTGTGCTCTGCTTACAGACTTCACTTACATAAAATCCAAAAGGGAGACAGCTTGTGTCGATGCTGAGGGTTTCTTACCTTATATAGGTTAAAGTAGTTTATAAACTTCCAAAACATCAGTTATTTTTGTTACACTGTACAACCTGGAAAGTGGTTTTTAGACTGATATTGCTTAGGAAGCTTGTTAGCTATGTGGCCTCCTCTCTTTTTATTACAAGATGTTGCTAGAAAATCCTCTTTAAAGTTACTTCAGTTTTTCTAATATATCATTTGTATCTAGATTGCCTGTCTTGATTTCATCATTCAATAGCAATGAAAAATATAATTCTTTAGACCAAACATTCTTCAGGGTGGTTTTATCTCTAAAATTGCGACTGTCCTTTAGTTAGATTTAGCCAGGTAAAATATAAGAGTAGAATAATGGCATAACATATTTTATTCAAAGTCCAAACCACTCCTTGTCCCAGGGAGTTCAGCTGCAGCCAGAAATGCCACCGCCACTGAAGAAAAAAGTCTGGTCAAGAAATGCTGCATGTTGCAACTTGTTGAAGCCCAGGTTTGTTAAATGCTCTTAAAAATGAAGAAAAATGAAAGAAATCAGTGCTTCAAAGCATTTGTTTTGTGCCTGTTTTTCCAGAGTCAGAGTATCTATTGTTTCTTTCAGTTCAGGGAAACAGGGATAGTTGAACTATATATGCAGTTTTTATACAAAGGCCGATGCTCCTGTACTTTTGTAGCTGAGTGAAGGAAGGATATTACTGATTAAAAGAGAAGATTATTTAGCCATACCTGAGATGAGCCTGTCCTTTCAGGCTGATAGTCTGTCTGAAACAAGGTAACATCATCAGCTACCTTAAAGTGGCTAAATGCCCACTTAAAGGGTAATTGTTCTTCAAAGGAGGTGTGTCAGCCGGTTTTCTGCTCTGAAGTCACCATGCTTGTTTTTTTATTAGTACCACTATTAAGCATGCAGTATTTTTCCTCTCCTCTCAAATTCCTGTTGACTTCAATCTGGGATTTTAAATGAGGTCTGTACACTTGTAGCATTCTGAAAGAGGAAGCAACGAAACTTAAGAATTGTGATTCTAAGTTAGCTCAAAGGGCTGTTGAGTCCTGTATCCCCTCTGACAGAGGCTAGCACACAGGGAAGAGGAGAGAACAAGCCTGCTGTTATTATGCAAAATGTTTTTGCATCATAAGTCAGGAACATGGCAGCTTTACATTAATATTCCTTTATAGACTTGTCATTCCTGAACATGTCTAATCTCTCTTTGAGTGAATGTAAGCTTTTGCATCCATATTGTTTTCAAGGAGTTTTTCAGCTTATATGCACCTTCTTTAAGATCTCTTGGGAAACTTCCACTTGATATTTTAATTAGGTATCTATCAGTTCTTGTACTGAATACAGGTTTAAAAAATAGATCCATATTCCTCTTCTCCATGGCAATCATAATTGTGTAGATCTCTACCACACATCATGTAACTCATTTCTTTTACAGGCTGAAGCATTCTCTGTGTATTTAGAAGTGCATATTATGGAAGCTGTTCCTTAACTGTTAGTGTTCCCTTACACCCTTCTCTATTTTCATTAAGGTTTACTTAATTATCTTTGCAAAAGAGAGGTTAGAACCAGGCATTCAAGATACAGGTGTGTACCGTAGATATGTATGTAAAGATAATGACAATGGCGCCTTTGTCTTACATTGTTTTCCTAATCACATATTGATTTCACAGATGTTTCACAGTGTGAAGCTGATACTGTCTTAGAACTGTTATAATCCAAGTTTTTTTCATTTTTTGAAAAATAATGCACTTGTTGGCTTCTCCACAAGCTTTCAGTGGCTCATGTGGTTGCACGTGCTCATTAATTCAGTTTTCAAAAATAGTTTCTAAAAATTTGGCCAAGTTTTTACAGGCATGTGGTTCCCCAAATATTCCCTGTGACATTGTTCTTTTTTAATTAGCATTCCTCTATCTGTTACTCTCCAGTTACTTAATACACATATAATTTTAAGCAGGAGGTTGCACACTCTAGCTAGAGGTTCTGTTATTTCATTCTTGCATTTCTTTTGTTGTGCATGCCATCTTAGAATCATAGAATAGTTTGAGTTGGAAGGGACCTTTAAAGGCCATCTAGTCCACCTCCCCTACAATGAGCAGGGATCTTCAACTAAACCACGTTGCTCAGAGCCCCGTCCAACCTGACCTTGAATGTTTCCAGGGATGGGGCATCTACCTGGGCAGCCTGTTCCAGGGTTTCACCATCCTCATTGTAAAAAATGTCTTCCTTTCGTCTTGTCTCAGACTACTCTCCTTCAGTTTAAAACAATTCCCCTTGTTCTATTGCCACAGACACTGCTAGAAACTTTGTCCCCAGCTTTCTAAGACACCCCCTTTAAGCATTGAAGGAGGTCCTCAACCCCAGCTCTCTCAGCCTTTCCTCATAGTAGAAGTGATCCAGCACTCTAATAATTTCTGTGGCCCTTGTCTGGACTCACTCCAACAGGTCCCTGTCCTTCCTGTGCTGGGACCCCAGAGCTGGCTGCAGCACTGCAGGTGGGGTCTCACCAGAGCAGAGCAGAGGGGCAGAATCCCCTCCCTCACCCTGCTGCCCACGCTGCTTTGGATGCAGCCCAGGACACGTTTGGCTTTCTGGGCTGTGCGTGCACATGGCTGGGTGTAGTGGGCTGGGTTTGTAAACGGGCGGAAACACCAATTTAGTGTAGTGGTTTGGTCCAAAATACTCATTACCGTTTACCTCCTGTGAGATAAGAATTAGGAGAAACGCAAAGCAGGCACCAAACTTGAAAGAATATAAAGAATTTCATTAACAGACCTAAAAGAAGAAAAAAAATCATACCACACCTTCATAACACTTCTCTTCCCCCGACCTTTCTCCCTTCTCCCACTGACAATGTAAAAAGACAACTCTTGAGATGTTCAGTCTGTTTACTACTTCCATAATAACCTTGTTCAGTCCACTTAGGAAGAGGAGTCTCTCTTGCCCATGCTATGAAAACATTACCACAACGAGACAGCTGCCCGGGTTGGTTCTCTGCTCACATGTGAGTCCCTTCCCACGACTTGCAGCTTTTCCCACAACTGCTTTCGAGGGTCCACTCTTGAATTACTGGGGTAAAATTTTAAGGTTGAGCTGTTCAGAAATAAAAGTTCTCTTCACCCATGTCTGGGAGCATGTCATCTCTAAGAATAGAGGCCCTTCTCCTTCCCTGGGAGCAAAGGGTCGTCCTCATCTTCATCTCTAGGACTATCTCTGGGAGCATCTGTAGGAACTGAGGTTTTCTCCTTTCCCATTTGGAGCAAAAGTCCTCATCGCTTCCATCTCTCCCTGTTCAAACTTCTCATGAAATTAAAGCTGCGTCAGCATCTGCCTATCTCAGCACAGGTGCTTTTGCTCACAAGTACAAGTTGAACACTCCACCCCCCATGTCTTCATGAAATTACAACGGGATACTCTGATATATCATAGCTTCACAACAGAATTTCAGCTTTAAGCATCTCCTCTTTCTCTTCCCTCAGGTTTTCAGCTCTTCACAGCACTAAAAGGGTTAATCTCACCTAGGCCTTGCAGCTGGAATGTGGCTTATCGCTGTTGATCACATGATCTCTGCAGGGCAGCTTCAGCTCAATCTTGGCCCCAGTGGAGGGGGGGGGGAGCCAAGCCGCTCCGGCTGCCCACAGCCCTGGATGGAACAGGGCCCATCAGCTCCAGGATGGCCGTGGCCCGGCCTGGCCTGGCCCGAGCAGGGCCTGGCTGGGCCTGCTGGCCCCTGCACGGGCCCCGCAGCCACCTGTCCCAGCACTGGGAACGAGAGAGAGAGCTGGGGGGGCGTCGTCTATTCTTAAATGTGGATCACAGAGGCAGTCACAACTTTAAGTGGCTTAAAGAATTGTCCATATTCAAACTGGCCAGCTGATAGGTTCTATCAGGTCACAGAGGAAGCTGTAAGCACCCCTTTGCAAGAACATCACTTCCGGGACTGTGCTTGCTAACCCATGACACTGGGTCATGTCCAGCCTTTTGTCCACCAGGATCCCCAGGTTTGTCTTGGCAAGGCTGCTCTCAATCTCTTGATCCCATAGTCTGTAGCAATACTGGGGATTGCCCTGACCCAGGGTCAGCACCTCTTGCACTTGGCATTGTTAAACCTCATGAGGCTCCCATGGAAACACTGCTCAGGCTTGTCTGAATCCCTCTTGATGGCATCCCATCCTTCAGGTGTGTCAGCTGCACAACTCGGCTTGGTGTCATCTGCAGACTTGCTAAAGGTGAAGTTGATTCCACTGTCTGTGTCATTCATAAAGATACTAATCAGGACTGGTCTGAAGATGGACCCCTGAAGGACACCACTCATCACCGGTCTCCATTTGGATCAGGTTGTTGACCACTACCATCTGGAGGTGACCATCCAGCCTACTCTTCATCCACCAAATAGTCCATTGATCAAATCTGTATCTCTCCAATTTAGATAAGAGGATGTTGTGGTGGACCATGTCAAAGGCCTTAGAGCAGACCAGATAAATGACATCTGGAACCCTTCTCTTGTCCATTAATGTAGTCACTCCATCATAAAAGGCCATTAGATTGGTCAAGTAAGTCCTGCCCTTGGTGAAGCCATGCTGCACCTCTCTGTCCTCCATTTGCCTTAGCATGGCTTCTAAGAGGATCTGTTCCATGATTTTTCCCAGACACAGAGCTACGACTGACAGTTCAGTAGTTCCCAAGGGCCTCCTTTCTACCCTTATTTTTGAATGGGTGTAATGTTTCCCTTTTTCCAGTCTTCTGGGACTTCACCTGACTGCCATGAGTCTTAAAACATCGTGGAGACTGGCTTGGCAACTACATCAGCCAGTTCCTTCACATACTTCTCAGGGGTGTTTTCAAATCTTGATATTTGCTTGAAAAAAAAATTAGCATTGGCTTACATACCTGTGAAGGTACTTCTTCACCTACTGATTTGGCCATTCCTTTGACCTACCTAATTTTCAACATTTCACCTGTTAGTTCATGTGTCATGTGCAAAGGGGAGATGTTCTCAAGCCCTTTGTGTTTGATCAGTCTGTCAGCACCCTTGGAAAGCTAAGACCCTTGTGCCCGACCAGTCTGTCAGTATCCCATTATGGGGACCCTTCACTCAACAGTCCCACTGGACTGGAGGGTGGTTCAAGTGTCTTGGTCAGGGACACACATCAACAGCGTAAGAGAAACCCTCTCCCAGGTCTCCACAGGTGTATATCTTACCTGTTCCTGGCCACTGCTGGCACCCTTGAAGGATTCACACTAACAGTGTACAGAATACCACTCCATATAATAGAAAACTGTGACAGCTTAAGGTTTGAAGATTGATGGTGATAATACCTGGCTGCAAAAACTTATTCAGAGTAGTATACAGATAAGCTCTAATTCTTAACAAAAACTATCTCGAGATAATCAGTGCACATAAACTACTGGCCCTTACCTGGTTCCTAAGGGAAAGAGGACAGGTTCAGCCCACAAGGTAGGATAGAGTCTTCCCTGACTTCTCCCCATTCTTAACTTGCTTTTATACTATTACTTTACATTTTAGGTGGAGCCCAAGTGACTTTAGCCATGCATAACTTTGTCACTGATTGGTGTAAATTCTAAGGCATAGTCAGTGAAATGTAGAACACATGCTCTGTGAGGGGTGGTGGTACTTTGGAGGCAGATAACTTTGGGATGGGGGTGTGTGTCAGTATTACATCTGGGATCTGGCCATGGTTGCTGCTTCAACAGCAAGACATCTTTTTTCTCCCATGGTTGACAGCTGCTGTGTGAATTATTACACGGTACCACCAAGTTCCCTCCTTTGCAAGGATTTCCACAGAGGCTGGCCATGGTGTCTCCACTCCACTCCACTCCACTCCACCCTTCCTTTCGTTCCCTGTGGCATGTACTGTGTGTTGGAAGTCAGGCATGCTGACTGCATCTCATCCAGGGAGTAGAAACTGCTTTTCACCCTATAATGTCTGTGTTGTTATAACCTCTATTAGAATATGAATATAAATTCCCAGGTTTTTTCTAATTTACCCTCAGTCATTTTCCCATATCATGATACTTCAGGTTCCTCATTTAAACACAATCCCAAGTTTTCTGAAAATTTTTTTCTCAATCTCCAATTATGCCCTTTTTGCTGCTCTTTAGCCATGGTAGCTTCTTTTTAGGGTTTATTCATTTTTCTCAAACTTAAGTATAGTGTACTAAACAGTGCTAAATCTTGACAGACGGTAAAGAGACCATTTAGCTGCTCTTCCTAACTTCCTTTTAGCAAGCTGCTTCATTCTAATGTAATTTCTCTCCTTGAAATCAAAGACAACTGTAGTGCTTTCTTTGGGGTTTTGCTCCATCAAAGAGGTTTTATCTGAGTATACTTTATGATTTCTTGGAGGTGGTTTATTGACTGCAACGTTGGGAGCTAGACCTTTGCACAAGTGAGGACCAACACAGGCATTACACTCCTTGCATAGATTAGCAAAGGTTAGAGCCCTTCCATGCAATAGCTGTGCCTATGTCTAAAAATTAATTAGTAACAGTGGATTTATTTGGCGTGAGTGTTCGCCACACAGGATATCCATTGACATCAGAAATACTGATTTATTTTTATTTTTAAGATTAGGAATTTTTAAAATTAATGTACCCATGGAGTTACTTAAATGGAACTGTAAAGTGAATGTCTGGTGTAGTGAGTCTTTCTGGTGTAAATTAATGGGCCTGTGAAAGAAAAGGTGATTGGAAACAGTCAAACAGTAAACCATAGATTTACTTAGGGTGAATTACGCCTGACCAGCCTGGTTGACTTCTCTGATAAACTGACTAGATTTGAGGATGGGAGAATAGCAGCTCATGTGATTGACTTTAGCAAGGCTTTAGTCCCACAGAATTCTTTTGTCCATATTAGAACATTATGGTTTTGATGGGACAAGAGCTCAGTGTGTAGAAAGTGGGTTTATTATCACACTCCGAGGCTGATTGGAGGACATCCTATACCTGAAGGCCAGTAGCAGGTGAAATATCTTGGGACCTGTCTTTATCAATAAGCTGCTAGAAATAATAGAGAACACTGTATTCAAATTTGTAGATGACACCAGATTAGGGTGACCAGTTGATACCCTTGAGGGCAGGGCCACCATCCAGAGCGACCTAGAGAGGCTGTGGAAATGGGTCAGCAGAGGAACCTTAGGAAATTAAAAGGTGGACAGATGCCAAGTCGTGCATCTGAAAAGGAGTAAGGCCATGCAGTGACTCAGGCTGGTGCCTGACTGGCTGGGAGCAGCTCTGCAGCAAGGGACATGGGACCTTGGCAGGCACAAGCTGGACAGGAGCCAGCCCTGTGTCCTGACTGCAGAAGCAGCCAGCTGCACCCTGGGCTGTGTCAACAGGGGCACAGCCAGGACAGCAGGGGAAGTAATGGTCTGTCTCTGCCCAGTCCTTGTTCAGTCACATGTAAATTACTGTACACATCCCCCACCCCGCCTCATACAGGAGAGACATTAACAAACCAAAGTAGCATCAGTGAAGGGGCCCCCGAAGATGAACAGGAAGCTAAATGTAAGTCCCATGAGGAGGGCCTGAGAGAATGGAGCTTATGGAGAAGGCTTTGGTGATGTCTTTTCTGGTGTATAGGAGGATGTTACTGAGAAGAATATTGAGAAGGACGGGAGGAAGGCAAAGGTTGAAACAGGAGAGGTGCGGACATCATATAGAGAAAACTTTCTTACCACATGGAGACTCAGGCTGGGAAGAGGCTGCTCTGAGAGGTGCTGTGGTTTCCATCCTTGAGATTTTCAAGGCATCCAACATGGCAAGTTTAAACCCTGGGCAATCTGGTCTGAAGCTTACCCTGCTCTGAACGGGAGGTGGGAGGGGGTAATATTCTTTCTAAGTTTGCTTACAAACTGGTCCAAGGATGACTCCATTTATCTTTGCCAGCTGTTTGACTGGACCTATATATTCCAGAAAAAAATTAAAAGTTTGTCTGTGTGTGTGTGTGTATATATATGCATACACATACATACATACATGAATTTGAGATGAATTAATCAATGTTTTTTTAGAGTCCAGGAGTGAAAGTGGTGTGGTTGATGTGAAATAGAGCAGTTTGTTGTGGGTATTGCAGTTTGTTGCTGAAGAGTGGTTACTAACTTATTGTTCAATGACCAAAGGTGTCTTTACTGTATTCTTTATTCTTACATGGAGTACTCAAAAGCAGGGTAGATTTTCTTAAAAAGAAGAACAAGAGGGAAAGCTAGGAAGTAACAGAGTACCAAGCAGTGGGCAAATGTACCAAGAGCTCAGACTTTGAACATCAGTAGCTGTCGTTTGGTCCCTGCACAGTTACTGGTTCGGTCATTATTCTTTGTGAAAGCACTCTTTTCTTCACTGTATCATCATCTTTCAATATTTTTAGAATACTTTCTGAATTCCCTATTTATATCCATTGTTTTTTTAATTAGCTGGAGCTTAAACCAGTTTAAATTTCAGGTGACTTTGAATGCACCTTGCTGCAATCTGAACCCAACTCATTGTTAGGAAGGCTGGCACAGGAAGACAGTCCCTGAGGTAGAGTCAGATCTGATACTTTACAATGCTTCCCCTGGAAGAAAATGTTGCCCAAAGCTACTAAGGTTTTGATGGAATTTGTTATGATTTACTAGGTTTAAAACTCAATTCTGGTATATAGAATTCCTAATACACCTGCTAAGAAATCAGGTAAGCCTAACTTAAGTGCTGGTGTATATGAACAGCACTTTTTTGTTCTGCTTCCCTTAAAGGTTGTTGAGCACTATTTCCCTCATGTGTCTGTTTCATTTAGGCTGGGCTGTTTGTGTTTCTCCCAAGTAATCAGTGTTGAATACATCCATCAGTATAACATCTCAGTTTAAAAATATTTTTTATTGCTAGAACACAGCACTGAAAATGAAATTACTGGTATTACTACTATAACTTGGACTTAATGCAAACAAACTCTTACTTCATGAAACATTTCAGAATGAAAAGTATGATTTAATTTGTGTAACATACTTTCACAGTGACAGATAAAATACAACCTTCCATTGCTCAACTAGGCTGAAGGTTATTAACCAGACTGAGCTGCAGTCCTCTTATAGGTATGGCAGTGAATAAGCTCAGCATAATCTTGTTTCAGGACACCATTTGGGCCTAGGGTGTATGTGCTCTTTCTCTTTCTTGCAAGTAAGTGATGCCCTGTGTCCGTGGTGCAGAGAAGAGTTGTAAGTACTCGTTCACTTTGAGGACAGAAAGGAGCATATTTACAACCTCCACCCATGTGTGTGTTTCCAGTTAACATGCATGTTCCTTTTATCTGGGGGAAAAGAGCACAAATCCTGGGATTATAACAGCTGTATATGAGGCCATTGTTAGACATTCAGTTTTCTGAAAGCTAAGAAAAGACTCAAGCTCTTAAAATAGAATGGTGCTTTTCAGTACTTTTCTCATGGTGACCACCTAGAAATGCCCCTTGTAGGTAACAAAAGATCCATTTTTTTCCTCTACAAGATAGTAATTTGCTTTAGACATTCTTTTGTAAAGACAAGCAGTGAAAATAATAAGAGCAAATATAGTTTATCATAACTAACCAGAAACTGTCCATTAAAATGGGGCATCAGGAGGGTAGGGAGCAGTGATGCGCAAATGAGGGGACAGGGAGACAGGTACCCTTCTGCCACCCTTACCCATGGCAAGAGACTTGTCTCAGTGACCTGAGGCTCCAGTTCCTTGGCCCTTTGAGAGGCTGGTCAGGACTCTACTGGATACTATTGCACAGGGAGGCAATATTAAGGCAAGACCGCAGAGAAACATTTTCTTACCCCTACTGTGAATTTTACTTGAGCTGCTATTTTGTCCAGTCTTTTCCTAGTTCAGGCAGTAGCTAAGGGAAACCCTTTTCCATACCTTCTGGAGGAATAAAGGGAGCAAGGAAAAACTCCAGTTGATAGAGAAAGCATCAAACTAGAAGTGGGGTAGTGGCTTTTATAGAGAGGTTAAGGGGGGCTACACACTATAAATTGTGAAGGTGCGACACGAGATCTCAAAACTGATATATTTAGGAGCAGTTTAGTTATCTGTAAAATTTGTTTACAGTTGCCATCTGAGCCATCTGTTGTCTCTCCTTGCAGTGTAGTCAGTTGGGGTAGATGATATTCTGTAATAGATGAAAGGTTTTTTAAAAGTATGGTTTATGTCTCTACATATACATTTATAGAGTACATCTTCTAACTAGGCCTAGATCCCATCGGTGCTATTTGGGGATGCCGCTGTAGTAACAATGATATATTATATATTACATGCCGTTAATGCTGTGTTTGCAAAGCCTTTCCAATTAAAGTCGTTATGCAAATGAAAGTTGCCTTCTTTCTCCATCTGGTTGTTTGCATACAGGCTATGGCGTGCTTTTCAGTGAAATAGTTCTTGGTGTTACATTTCTAAAAGTTTATCTTTAATGTTGGCAGGGGTAGGGGAGGACTTCCCTCATACGGAGCCATAATGTCCCTTGACAGGAATTGCCACCAGTGCATGGAATTGTTGGATGTACAGCTCTGTGCTCGAGCATTTGAGCTGATGGGGAATTGACCACAGCAGTGGTATGTTCTACCTCATGCTGGCTAGGGCATGGAGACTACTGCACAGTGTCAGGAATCACAGCTGCTTTCCAAGGGGTCAAGTACTGTTAGGAACCTAGAGTCGGTGTTCAGTTCCAGACACAGTGTTGCAGTATTCTCCAGGGTAAGGACAGGAAAACATGCAAGATGTGGCTGGATCTGGTTTCTGAGGGGCCCGCTGATCCATAGGTTTGGTTCCTCCAGGTATGTTTCAGAGACCAGAGACAGCTTTCTTCCACTGCATCTTAGTAAGAATGTCACCATGCAGGCTTGCCACTCAGACACTTGTCACAGGGACTACAGGATGACCAAAAGAGGTGGGAATCAGCTGTCATTTTTGAGAATGAAAGGTAAATTTCATTCTGTGCAGGCATTGACATCAGTTGGAAAAGCAAAATCTCCATTAGGATTCCAGAGAATTAAGATTAACCGAGATTTAATGCACCGTTTACAGATGTCTTTATTCCACTGCGGTTTTTGTCAGGATTTGTCAGTCTCACATGTAGTCATGGCCAATCTATTTGAGAGCCCATTCTGAGTATGTGTCTAATAGTTTGTATGGTAGTTATTTCACAACGTAGTATTCACTTCAGAGAAGTTGCACCTCCTAGTTTAACTTTTACAAAGTATTAGGAGTTTAACATCTGTGAAGGAATGTGTTCAGTCTGGATATGTGGCTCACAGTTTTCCTTTAATAGAAAGAACGTGACTATGGATCAGATAATGCTGAATCATAGGTTAGGTGGTCCCCTCTGAACAAAATAGCAAACAAAACATTTCTGCCAGCATTAATAACTATTTGCTGTAGTGTTTAGTCTTGTAGAAGATAACCCAATAGATTTTGTTATCCAGCCTAAATGACTCGTGTGTTTGATGCAAGACAAGTCACAGCAGCTGTGATCAGCACTTCAAACAAAAATACAATAAATTTTTCTGCTGTTTCAGCTAGAGATGTATTACCTTCCTCTAGGATCACAACATGTGGTTTTCCTTAGAGATGGGGCTTTTAATTCAATGCAATCCTAATCTGATTGTGGGGCCAAATCACAGCAAGTTTCAAAATCTGGTATATGCTCTGGACTCAGTATCAAAATGCATTTCTTTCCTCATAGAGGGCTTGGGTTTTTTCCCCTTCTACTTGTGGATTGTGGTAGGTAATGGTCACCTGTTAAATATCTTGTATTTATAAGAACTCCACAAAATTAATTTACTGTGTGAACCCTAATGGCATGTGAAAGGAAAGGGATCAAGTCGAGCAATCCAGTTTTTGCATATTAAAAGAGCTGCACAAATACCACAGGGTGTGATGACTCTGCTCCTCTTAAAACAAAGTACTGCAAGAAGTTGTATATCGTTAGGTATGTGTACACATATATGCATATATTAGCATATAGTTGAATACCTGTATTTTAATACAGTTATGTATTTCTATACACATGCATAATTATATGTAGGATATATGTTTTTTCCTAGAGAAACTGATGCTGTGGAGTTAGTATTCACGTTTGGCAAAGAACTCAAGAAATGGGTACTGCTATCCTTTCACTGATGTTTGCTTTACCATTCCTAGTTGTTTATTCTGAAATACTAATTGTTTTTAGGGATTAAAGGAATGAGGAGAGACAAATTTTCTTTAAAGTAAACTTTTAGCAACTAAATGCAGTGCTGCTGAAAGGACCCTGGGGATTCTGTCCATGGCAAGTTGAATCTGAGTCAGCAGTGCCCTGGCAGCCAGGAGGGCCAAGTGTGTCCTGTGGGGCATCAGGCACAGCATCACCAGCCAGGCAAGGGAGGAGATTGTCCCGCTCTGCTCTGCACTGGGGCAGCCTCACCTCGAGTGCTGGGGGCAGTTTTGGGTGCCACAATGTAAGAATGACGTTAAGGTCTTAGACGTGTCCAAAGGAGAGCCACAAGGATGGTGAAGGGCCTTGAGGGGAAGCTGCATGAGGAGTGGCTGAGGTCACTTGGTCTGTTCAGCCCGGAGGAGACTGAGGGGAGACCTCACTGCAGTTACAACTTCTTGTGAGGGAAAGTGGAAGGGCAGACTGATTTTTTCACTCTCATGACCAGTGACAGACTTGAGGAAATGAAATGAAGCTGAGTCAGGGCAGGTTTAGGATGGATATCAGGAGAAAGTTTTTCACCCAGAGGGTGGTTGGGCACTGGAACAGGATTCCCAGGGAAGTGGTCATACCTCCAGCCTGATAAGAGTTCAAGCATTTGAACAATGCTCTCAGACACATGGTGGGACTCTTGGAGTGTCCTGCATAGCACCAGGGGTTGGCCTCGATCCTTGTAGGTCTTTTCCAACTCAGCATGTTCTGTGATTCTGTAAATGTACAGGACTGCAAATCCTTGATAATCTTTTTATCTCTAGGGAGCAAACTAAGGAAAACGTAAGGCAGATAGTAAGAAGTAGTTGTTTCTGTAGGTAGCTGACAGCCCCAGACCTGTTTGTCAGATGGTGGCATTTCATAATTTGCATCCTATTCACTTCATCATCTGTGAATGATGAAGTTGGTCACAGAGTTATGACATAAAAATTTGTACACTGTTTAGAAAACTATATTGGATTCTTTCTTATTGCAACAATGTGGGACAGAGGCTAGAGAGAAAAAAAGGGTCACAATTTTATTAAGGAATACTATTGTAATATTTCATCATAGTTTACATGTTCAAAGCACTTTGGTAACTTCTGTTATTGTATAAATGTCTAACATATAAAGCTGCTCAGTATTTTATAAGGGGATTAGTAGTTAAATGATAAATATCATAAAAAGGATTACTGGTTTACCATTTAAAAAGTCATTTTAAGGATGAACACTACTAAATATAAATTTTAAATTTGAGTATTGTATACATCTCTATCTCTACAACCCCTGTTTTAGCCTCAGGAGCTGAAAACCTGTAGCTCTGTCATGTGAAACCCCTGAATGACCTTCCGGTTACATGCAAAAAAAAGCTAAATAGTAATCAGTTTACATTGTTTATTTGAGTTAATATTTAATGTGCATTATGAGTTTCTAAAGTAAACTGCTTGCAATAATTCATTATGGAAAGATAATTGGTTTATAATTTTATTGTGTCCTGTATGTTCATACTGGCACTAAGCAAAGAAAAATTATAATAGAAATTTTGCTCTAATTTGAAACAAAATTTTAATGTTGGTATTTTTTCACTCGAACATCATAAACACAGGTTGTTTTATGAATACTTCATAACTTAAATACTCCTAGTGAAAGACTTAAGCATCTTACACATCTTGTTTTCTTCCTATTTGTGTGAGAATAGGCAAGGATTAATCACTGCTGAATTTTTTTTTGAGAATCCTTAAGAGTGGAGTACTTGTTATGGCATGAGGATTTTTACACTACTTAATGTTTTCATTTGCCCCTCTAATCCCTTTGGACAGATGATTTAGTGGTATGAGTAGTTGCAGTTACACAGAGTTTCTGAGTAGCTTTATGGTTTAAGTTGGTTGCATTGTCAAAGTATTTTTAGTATGAAGAAACAGTTTGTGTTGCTTAGCCTGTAGCTTACCTTTAAAACAGAAATTCAAATTAAGTCTTTACCTGTTCAGTCATCATATATAAAGACACAATAAACATGCTTTTTAAGGTATAATATCTGAGATGGGAAGTATTTGGTGTTCATTTCTCATGTGAATAGTCTTTTCTTACATAACTAGTCATTATCAGTTCAAGAGATTTGCTTCTGCTAAGACTAATAACAATTTTGGAATTGGTGCACATATTTCTCTGAAGTTAAGGGTGAATGAAACACATTTCATGAGTTTTATTTCTGTATCAGTGCTGGCCAAGAAACTAGAAGTGTACATATGGTTACATTGCGATATGGTTACATAGACCATCTACAGTAAGAAAATCTTCCATTATCTCTCACAAAAAAAAAGTTATTTTGTATCTGTCTTATTGAGCAAAAAAAATGGCATTGTTCCCACCATGTTTACATCTAAAGGATGAAGAGCTGAATTTGCTACTTGCATGTTGCTGTAGAAATTATGCACCATCGTAGAAAGAAAGAAATGTTTTCTATCTCACGAAGTAAACATTATTAAAGTCTTGAATCATTAAAGTGGAAACAATTTAGTACTGTTTTGAAAAATCTGCAGTGTATGATCACTGACAGTGTTTGTAAATACAATGTAAATTCTAACTAACTAGGAAAACATTACATAAGCCAAATAGAAGATGGCTATGCCACTGGTGGTGGTTTTTTTATGGTTGTGGTTTGGGTTGGGTGGAGTTGTTCTTTGTTTTTAATTACCAGGTTAGGGCTTTCCTGGAAAGAAAGAGCTAGTTAGAATTGTAGAAATTCTTACCCTGGAACCTCTTGGGAAGCCCTGATCCAGTGGTCTTCTCAGTACAAAGTTAACACCAAATCTAGACCAGGTTGCTGAAGGCTTTGTCTAGGTGTGCCTTGAGAACCTCCAAGGATAGGGATTATGCTGCCTCCCTAGGCAGTGTTTTATAGTGCTTAATTCCGATTCTGAACATTCCTTTCTTCATGCCAAGTCAGAGCCCCCCTCGTTTTAATTTTTGACCATGGTCTTTTATGCTTCAGCCACTGATCTCAGTAAAGAGCTTAGGCCAACCTTTGGTGTAACCTCCTCTTTCATAAAGGAAGGTTGCTGTTAGGTGCTGCTCCCCAGACAGTTATTTCCCATTCTGTACCATTGCAGGTGTTTATTCCTACAAGCAGAACTTTGCATTTGTCCATTTCGTTTGTCATGAGGTTCCTGCTGGTCTGTTCCTTCAGTCTGACCTCAAGTTTGTCCATGCAGCTCTCAAAGTTGCCCCCAGATAGGATAAGAGGGAGCAGACACCAGTCGGAACAGAGGAATTTTGGATTAGGCGCAAATATTTATGTTTCTGTTGGAGTGAAAGCTCCTCTGGACCTAGGCTCAGAGGGAAGCCAAAGTACAGGGGTTGAATTAAAACCTTTGGACAAGCTGAGATACATGAAGCCACACCAAAGTGAAATAAAAATATAGATTTTTAACTTTTAGTAGAAATATATGCTAAGTGCTTTAAACATTGAAAAGCTGTAGCAGAGACCTCAAACAGTTCTTACTGCAGCAGTGTTACCTTTTCACAGAATTCTTTACTTTTGACAAAATATAGATAGAATTATACTGCTCACATTTTTTAGATAGAGTGTTCACATAAACAATAAGAGCTGATAGAAACTGTACACACAAATCTGTGTAATATCTTTGTAACAGTTGTGTAAGACTTACGACTGTTAGAATTAGACCAGGATAGGTTAAGAAAAACTAGAACTGTGTGTTAATCTTATTGGTCAGTGAACAAATATAATCCACACTTCTGTAAGAAAGAATTAGAACTAGAATTAGAAGAAGAAGCTGTTTTCTGCTTGCTGTTTTTGCTGCTGTTGCTGCTTGCCCTTATCATGTAACCGCTTCAAACTCTGCCTTCAAGAAAGCTATGAGACTATGAAATAAAGAACTTAGCAAAACAGCAGCCTCCTCTGCTCTCCCACCCTCATCTGAGAAGAAAGGGTATCCCATCAAAAGCTCAACATGTTTCTGATCCATGTGCCTAGAAGTGGCTTTCAAGACAACTTACTCCATGATTTTTTCAGGTGCCAAAGAAAGACTTACTATCCTATTACCTTGCCATTTTTTAAATACCAGTATAGTGGTTTTTTTGTCTGTTATTGAGGACCTTAGCCAATCTCCATGCCATGCCAGATGGCAGACTGTCAGTGTCACCAGCAGGCTCTCAGCACCATCACATGCATCAGATTTGTCAAGTCTTGTGCTGTTTGCAAACTGTTTGCTGTTCTCTCCTCCTTGACCTCTCCAGATAGAAAACCCTGGGATACCCTGTTAGGGAAGACTAATACAGAAGGTATCGTGTACCTTGATCTAGTCCATGCCTGTGATTACTGATTCAGCAATGAACTTGTGGTTTCATTGTTCATCTTCTGTTGTTAATGTAGCAGTAGAAGCTGTTTTCATTGTCTTTGCTATTGCTAGCACATCTCAACTTAAGCTCATGTTTAGCTTTCCTAACAGCACCCATGTGTGTCCATGCAGTATTTCCACTTTCCTCCTTCCACATCCTGTCCTCACTTCCATCCCATGTACCTGTCCTTGCTACACCAGAGCTCAGTGGTCAGTTCCTCAGGCTTTTTATGTGGTACACTAACATAAATAATCTTGTCTTGTAGTTCAGTATTAAAACTTGAGGATTTTTTTCTGATTGATGCAACCTTTGTCCTGGGGCAAAACCTGAGGGTAAAATGCTAAAAATAAAGCAGTTAATTAGCCTTAATTTTCTTCATTTGAATTAGTTTTACAAATAAATCAGTATTTAGAACATATGTCTGGAATTTTCTGAGAAGCTTCAGCTAGGTTTTCAGTAATAAATAAAACTCATCCATGCTTTGTAAAATTAATGTGATGCCTTGATGTGGCTACCTGAAAACAGAGGCTAGACAAAAATAAAAGAATAAAAGGAGGTATTTATTTGAAGGGCCTTCAAAGGTACATCCTGGGCAGTCAAAAGGCTCCACCCAAGATGGACCCTGGGTCACGGGTTCTTCACACTTTCATAAGTTTGGTCCATTTGCATATCAGGGTTAATTCTCCAATTATAACTTCAATTAATGATGTAATTACTCCAAGTTTTCCCCTCCTTTTCAGAGGCTTTTAGTTTAATAATTTGGGGCCTGGGACAACGGAGGTGTCCTTGAAAAGCAAACCTAGAGAGGGTTTGTTATGTGTAACCAGCATGAGAGAACAGTAGTTAACAGGCCACACGAAACTTCAGTACACTGAAGCTTCACTACACACTAGGCAGTACAGGATTTGAAAAACATAGAAGTTAAAATCCAAGGCATCAATGCAAGTAACATTGTAACATGTAAAATTGAATACTTTCAATGTACTCTTTAATCCTGAGAAACACTGGAAAAATATGGCCTATCTGGAAGAAATTAGATAGAGGAGATGTAGCCTTTGTGTGTCTGTGTTACAGTTGATACTGTCTGTCATGAATTCAGAGCAGCTGAAGTAAAAGCTGGATCTCATAAAGAAAAATAAGCTAAACACTTAGATAAGACAGCAATGTACGGATAGACAGCAAAGCATATGGTGCCAGGAGCTTGATGCTGGGAACAGTCCCACTCTCTATCTTCATTATTAATTTGGAAAGACTACAAACATATGCTAACTTTTTTTTTTTTTTTTTTTTTTTTTGCATAAATGGAACCTTATGAATTGAAGAATCATGTACTTTACCAGTCAGGACAGAGGATAGTGTGATTTGGCACAATTTTTTATTTTTATTGGAAAAAAAAAAGGCAGAATAGTATTTGGCTTGGAAATGTCAAACTAATGTAATTAAGGGGAAATGAGGCCAATTTATTTATTTAAAGACAGAGACACTCACGTAGGAAATGATGGTACTACAAGAGACCCTTGGCATTCTTTCTCCCTAATGGCAGGATGGGAGTGCAGAGAGCTGTGTTCTGAAGGCATCCACTCATGGTTGAGGGGAGAAGGAGCTGCCCTTTGCTGCGAAGATGTGTTGCTGTTTGGCAAAGAGAGGAAAAACAGGTCAAATTGGGATTTAAGGAAAACTACTAGAATCTGTGACAGCATTGAGCAAGTGTAGACATCTTGCTTTTAGTGATCTGTAATCAGTAAACTGAGTAATCAGTTCTGTACTTAAATAAATCACAGGCTGAGGGCTGAGTTAAAACTTCACAGGGAAAAAAAGAAAACTGGCATATGGCTTAATCTGTCACTAGTGTAAGGATGTTCTGGAAAGCTGGCAGCATGGTTAAAGTATTACGGACTCTTAGGCAGAAGAGAGGCTACAGGCAGCCATTGAATTTGGCCATTTTGCAGTGTGAAAACACCATCAGAATTCATTTAAAAGTGTGAACAGTTACCAGGAAAACAGAAAGATCTGTCATGCAGCAGTTCATCAGCGCAAGCACAGGAGCCACATAAGTGGAGTTGTTTTACAGCAGCTCAGAATACCCAGTGTGTTTCCTGCACTGATACTCTTTCAGCTCATCAGGTACTTGCCTGCCAACACTGTGGTGAATGAATCTGGGGGCTAGAAAAGAAACCAGCATTTCTCTTACATCTGCTGTCTGGGAAGGGCTGTATTTCAGCAACAGGTCTCTTCGTGCCTAACAGTATGACTTTCTTCCTTATTGCTTTCATTATATGTGCAACAGTGGTTTGGGTTTTATCCTTAAAAAAACAATCTTAAAAGAGTAGAAACATTTCAGAGCTGAAACACTGAGATTTACTTTCTTCACCTGTGTTTTCATGTATTTCTTTTAAAATTTCTGTTCAAACAGTCTCAAAAAAGTTGAGAATATTTAAATAATGTCCTCTGCTGCATATGGGATTATGCTTGACATTTGCTTGATATTTGCTAGTATATCTTGCTGGTTTTAGTCTCTACAGCATCTTAAAATTTTGCTTCTACAATATATATTGAAAAAGTACTTCTTAGCATTTAGCAAGTAATGTTAGCTTTATATTTTATAAATATGAATTCACTAAAGGCTAAATTAATCATCATAAATACAAATTCAGAAAATGAAGAAATAATGACATTGTTGATACCAAATTGGTTTTATTATTTTTAGTGAATCCTGCAGGAAAATTCCACAGTCATTATATACACTGTTCCTGTTACAGTTTCTTCTGAAGATATTTTTGTCAAGAAACAGTGACTGCATAGTAAGTTGGACAGATATTTACCTAGTATATGTAACACAGCATTTATGTGAGTCACTTCATATAGGGATTGCTCTAGAATAATAACCATTCACTTAAGAAATTAATTCACAGTGTGTGCAGTTACATGTTCAGGAGTGTATGTCTAGGAAAACACATTCAGATTACAGATTTAATAATAAATTTCTGATGTGATTTCATTTTCACTACATACA
The DNA here is from genome assembly GCF_017639235.1 of Corvus kubaryi. Taxonomy (NCBI): domain Eukaryota; kingdom Metazoa; phylum Chordata; class Aves; order Passeriformes; family Corvidae; genus Corvus; species Corvus kubaryi. The sequence goes on from NW_024582056.1 coordinate 9,414,318, forward strand.
ACCTTGCATTGCTTGATGTCATGGAGCTGCTCTTTGAGGAGCTGTTGTTTGGTATCTTAAAACATTTTGCTGTGTCTGTATCTAAGTGAGGGTAATACATGAACAAGTTGGAAAATGTACCAAAGAAAACTACCACTATAGTAAATAAGTGAAAGAAATCGATCAGCTGGAGTAGCAATAGGCAAATAATTATTGGAAAGGCAAGCTTCATATGCACTGATTAATGAAGATAATCATCTTTATTTTAAAACATTATCCAGATAATCTTGAGATTTCTCTCAGTTAGTTTTACAGTTTCTGAGGCTAGCTTTAAAAAATTCCTTTTCTGCATTCAGATTAAGAAACTTTCTTGATACAATGTGTGTTTTCAGTTTCTTATTTTGACTTCTATAATCTCTCTAGTTGTCTCTCAAAACTGTCAGTTGCCAGTACTGCTCAGTCACTATGAAAATGTTGAAGTATCAGTAAGATTTTTACTCTTAAGGATGAAAATATCCAGACAGTTCAAAGAATATCAGGGATACCTGATATTCAATACCAGTGGTGTCTCTAATATTGTTACATGTGAATTTTTGTATCTCAATATTTTCTCTGGAGTCACCAAGCGTCTCATCTCTGCATTTTCCATGGCTGGACATCAGATCACACCAGCTTGATTGAATAGGAAAGGAATAATGACAGTCCAAGCAATGACCCAGGTTAGAATGACTTCTCTGATTTCTGTGTTGTGGTTTACTTGGGGTAAAAATAAAAATGTACTAACTTGCGGTTTCACCCAAGCTGACAACCAAGCATCATGCAGCCATGGTGCTTATGTGCAATGGAAAGTCTTGGAAATTGACCTTGGATTTAGTTATTTGTGTATGTGTAGTTAATTTCCACATACTTCACTAAAGTAGACTAAAATTGAGAAGATGAAGTGCGACCACATCAAAAAGGTCAAAGTCTTTTGAATCAGTGAGGCTTTTATACTTCAGAAATGTGTGCCAGCTCTGTACTGAGGGTTCCAGCTATTGCCTGAGTTAACTCAGCTGCAGTACAAGAAATGGCACTTGCATTTCAAGATCACATAATGATCTTGATGTCTTTCTGTCACTGTGAATTGATGTTGGTGAACATCAACTTGATAGAGGTGTCATCAGTGCTGGAAATCCACAGAAATGGCTCAGTAATTTGCCTGGAAGCATATGTTTGAATTTCACGGAGTATATGGGTGTGGTTTCTATAAAAAGTGGTTACTAGAGGGTTGAAAGAGTAGCTAAAATACTACTACTACTAGTCATTGATGATGGTCAGTAGACATTCATTTCAGCCCGTCTTTTTGTAATTTATATTCACTAAGTCACATGTGCCACTGATCTCATTTTACTAAATGCAATCACTAGTTACAATAAACTCTATTACAGTTTTTAAGTGTTTCTAGCTATTTTTTAACAGATTCAGATGAATTTACATACTGGTTCTTGGCCATAAGACTCTTGAGTAACAAGACACATTTTGACTATTATACTGTTTGGTTCAATAGTCTAATGATCATGCAAGTCATACAAAATCTCTAAAGGGAAAGCATCCAGAGGCTAAATTCCCTTACTGACTTATTACTTCAGAATTTCTTGTTTATAGGAGAAGTGTCTACGAAGGATGTCTGGACTTCAGGCGGCTCTCTTGAGAGCTGTTTATTGCATAGGTGAAGTTACAGCATTTCAGGGAGTGGGTATCCAGAGCCAGCCCTACAGCTGCCAGCTCCAGCTGTAGGCATACCTGAAGCCGCTTTCTGTTCAAGTTACAAAGCATTATATACTTTTCTTTGCAGAGTATCTTAATACATAACAACCAATAAGCACCATACACAATACCTTTACGTTTGCCTATAGCCTATCATAGCTACTACCATTACCATATTATAGTCAAGTCATTATTATCCAATCACAAGTGTAAGTAAGTTACAATTTAAGCTTACAGTGGAAAATTCTCAGACCTCTCTTCTTCTTGCCACATCAACATTTCTTGTTTGCCTGCAATAGCTCTATTTTTGGTAAAAACATGTTCTCTATTTACCTATGCTCTTCTTGAGACTTATTTACTTGGTGAAAAACATGTCATTGTTTGTAGTCACATACCTTTGTCCTAATCATAAAAATCTCCTTCCAACTCATCTCCAACCTTTGCCTTTTCAGTTATTCAGTGATCACTGGTTCAGCAAAACATCTTTTACTCTATATCAAAACTTGCTTTCATTTCTATCTCATTCTCAGTTTCTACATTCAGAGATCTTTCTGCCAAGCCTACATATCTGCGAAACTTTCTTACCAAACTTTCATCCTCCCCAACACTTGTTATTCTTTTAAGTTCCCATATTTGTCCCTTTCCCCTTGTATTTTTCACAGCAGTACTTTTTCTCAAAGGCTTCATAATATTCAGCTTTTGTAAACATTTGTTTGTAAAGATTTGACAATTGCTGCTTTGGTAGCAAATTGCAAGTATTCATTAATCACTGTCTAGAGTGTTGTTCTCTATATATCCTTATGCAACAAAGATTAGAAAACCATGATTAGTTCAGCAAAGAGTTCTTAATGTGTCTGTCCCTTTAACTTGTAGTATTGCTTTCTCCTCCTCCCAGCTTGTGCTTCCATCCCTTCAGATTTTATCACTTTTGCAGGCATGTGCCAGATGCACGTTCAGATACAGCCTTACAATGATGCTGGGAAGGCAACAGGGGAGGCTTGCTTTGCCTTTTGAGTCTGCTTCTGAGCCCAGAGTGATGGTAGGGGAGTGTCAGCAAAGAGGGAGAATATCTAAAGGCCTGACTCTTTCCTCATTGGCAGAGTCTAGTTTTATTTGTTCCTTTTGTGAAATAATTAGCTAGCTCCTGTTCTAGCCTTACACTGAAATAATGATGTGCTCTTTCTGAGCATTTGGAAACTGTTAGGTAACTGTTAAGGCCCAGTTTGGATGTGACTTCATTCTTAAAGCAGACATTTTATCCATCTCAGTAAATTGATTTTTATTTTCGACTCTTGGGATGAAATGAGAACAGCACAAAAATTGTTCAAGTTGTCCATTCATAGATTCTTTTTGACTTTGCATATGCAAAACAGTTTAAATACTACATTGCTGTTATCCTTGACCTCTCTGCAAATGATTCTTCCATTACTGACACATCTCTTGTGGGTGTGATGCAATCAGTGTAGATAGAACAACATCATTTCACAATGCTTGTAGTGAGCTGAAGATCTAAGCCTGCTCTTGATTCATCTTCATTCTCCAGCTTCACTAGCTTGTGTTTCCAAAGATCTCAGAAGCACATCTTAAAAATGATCTTTTCTCACCTTTTTCACTCATTTTTCCCTTTCCCCAGGCTCCTTTTGATAGGTGATTCATGCTACTATAGTCCTTTCCTTAGGGTATCGTAAGGGAGCATTGATACTGCATTAAGTATCTTCACTACCCCTTTTATGAAGACAGTCTTTTCTTTCTCCTGTACCTCCCTTCTCTGAAGTTGGGTGAGACTGGAGGATATTGTGGCCTTCATGTTTCACATAGGGATGTTGAACCAAAGAACATCCTAGTCGCTTGTGGAATGGGTCTTCAGTTGCAACAGCTCAAACAAGAGCTTGCACGTCATCAGAGGCAGGAGTTGCACTTTCTGTTATGGACTCTTTAAGCAGGAGTTTTACTGTTTGTCTTCAGCAATAGAAGACCCACCCTGCACATGTGCTATTCTGTACCCTCCATCTTTTACCCTTCCTGCCACCAGCCCCCACTGATCAGTAAGAAGCTCATTCATGACCTTCTGGATTTGAAATGCTAACAGGTTGATTCCCTTAAGATTCAAATGAATTTCTTGTGTCTAGCTTCAAATGTCTCGTACAGAGGAGCCTCCACTACATAACGAGTATGAAGCCTCACTTTCTAGCCCAGCATCCTTGCACATCTGTCCATTTGCAGTCCTGTATGGTATACAAGTCCATAATTACATGGAAGACCTTGATTCCAGCTTCCCTTGTAGGGTCCTAGATTTTCTCTCTAAAATCGTTCTCCTGCCTTTTCCCTGTGCTACTGGCAGCCATGGAAAGCAGACATGCAGGCTTCTCAGACCCAGTGCTTCTTCCCTGGTGATCCACAGTCTTTGTGCCCTTCATATGACCTTTGCCTCCAGGAAGTAAGTGACTGTGTGGTGGTATCTAATCTTGAAAACCCCTAGTCCCTTAGTGCTGATCCCACTCTTCCCTTCATCATAGGTCCCTGGTTCCAGGATAGAAGGATACATGGTGTTTGGATAGAAAGGCCTCAGCACGGCCATCTGTGGTCTATTGCCATGTCCTCCTGCCACATGATGGCATGGGCATTACCCTGCACTTTGATCTTGTTTCCTGAACTTCCTGAAAATCTTCTCTCCAGGCTGATCATCATCTTTCTCAGAGGACTTGGTTTCTGTGTTTGGAGAGCAGATTGCTACAGTGTCTCTGTGAATGCTGCCTATAACCCATGGACTGTGTTTCTCTTGAGTTCCTTTGGTCCAGCAACCTCAGAAAAGCTCCCAGAGACACTGTCTGCATCATGGTGCATCGAGGTTGCTCTCCTACGGTTCAGGTGTTTGTATGTGAGATGTTCAACAGACATCTACTTGCTGGAGCTCTATCTTTATTTTTCATTGTGGATGGGTAACAGCAGTTCTTTAAGATGGTTTTCTGTATCACAGTGATTCACCTGACTGGCAGATTTCCAGATGTTGCCAAATTGCCCCTGGATCCAAATTTCCCTTTATCTTCTCAGCCGGCTTCCTCTGATGTTTCCAGCAGCTCTGCTCACTCTGTACTAGGACTCATGTTACTTCCAGCAAGGGCCCCATTTCTAGTTTCGGATTTTCAGCTGCATCTTCCTTTCCTACCTTCTTCCTCCCACATCCAGTGCATTATTGAGTAATATCTCTTCTTGATCTTACTCTCACAAAAATCAGAGATTTGACTGATTTCTTGTTAATGCAAGAGGACAAAACAAAACCATGTAAATATTTTTGCACAAAGCAATATATTCACGTAACATATTTTAAGTTACTGGAGAAAAACCTAGATCCTGCCTTTGGAAAATCGGAAGACCATTAAACAATATGCCATGGTCAAAACAGAATTTCTGACAGTTTTTATTTCAATTTAAAAGAGCAGTTTACTGGGGGGAATTGTATTAGGGACTTGTCTTCAAGCATCAATTATAAAATACACAAAATAGTAAAATATGGAAAATTCTCCATAGATCATCTATTTTCTATAGGAAAATAGATCATGACTTTCCTAGTTTAGGGAAATCAGACCAAAACTAGCTACCTCCTCTGATCAGGAATCAATCACACTCAAGGGAGAGTCAGGTCACAGCTTGAGGTTACCTTGCCATCCTTATCCATAACGTGTGTATTGCTACATGCTCACCCCATTTTTTAAGGGCTTTCTTGGAGTTGGTGAGGCTTGGGTGTGTCCACCTTCTTTGGAGTATCTCCAGATTTGACCCCTAACCATTTCCTATAATTTTATCTGAACTGACACCAGGATTCTTAAATAAGTTGTTAGTAGGAGCATCATGTTGTTGACTGGACCAATGCCAACAAAAATCCATCCTGCATTAGGTCTTTGCGTGGACAGTGAATTGATCTCAGAAATGGTGAGCTCAGTCTCACTGGACTGAATAGCTTTAACCACTTAGGACCACTGGAGCAGAAGTTCATCATCCTCAACAAAAATAAGCAAAGTGAATGCACACTCGGTTATTCCAAGAAATTCCCAGTTTAACTAAAGGCAGTTTTGTGAGTTCATTCTGCAGTTGACTTGAAGCGTCCTAATCTGTGAGTAGCTATTGTGGTTCTTCAGGTATTTCACTGAAACTGTCCCTGATCTTACACCACCATATTTTGTTTTCCATTACTGTGGCTACATATCTGTGTTTGGTTGCAGTAGAAAAACACATTATTCTGTTTTCTTCTGTGCAGGGTAGATGACTTGTGTTTTCAGAGACACTTGGTGTCAGAATGAGTTTTGTGTAAGGGAGGATACGTAGCTGCTGAACACTGAATGATTCAGCAGTGTTCCAAGGGAACAAACTTTGACATACAGATGTGTAAATGACATGAGCTTTTCCAGTATACAAGACTTACAACATTGATTCATTGACTTATCCCTATTTTCTCTTGCTATATTTATTCTTTTGTAGCCTGGGTGTTTTCCTAAAGGACTGTTTCAGACTTCAGTTATACATTTCCAGCAATCATAAATCTTCTATGACCATTGTTTCATTACGATTGTCCTGATGTTTGTTTGTACTGCAGAAAACTGAATAGACATCTGTAATTTTGGTGCTTCTTATTGCAATTTTAGTTAGTATTTTGGGGACTTTATATATTTATATGAAATCGATTAGGATTTAGGTTTGCATTTTATACTGTGTCCCATGAAATATGTCTCAAATTAATTCACGTATTTTCAGTTTGAATGTTGTCATGTATTCCAAGAGCTTGTTGAAAGGCTTTAGTCATGATTATTAAAGCTTGTGGCTTAGGTTGTGGAAAAATGTACATTTTTGGAAATAATATCTGCATCTCATTATTCTAAATGAGATGTCTGTATTAAAAAAGCCAAAGAGGGAGTGAGGAGGCATAACAATAAAAGCCATAAACAATTCTTCTTTGGAAGCCTGCCTTGCAATACCTTAGAAGAATGAGGAAGTACGAAAGACCTAGAAAAGTCAGTAAGTGAAATCCTTGTATTTACATTCAAACTGATAATGTGCTTGGAAAAGATTGTGAAGAAAAAATGATGAAGAATGACGGTGGATGGCAAATCAGATATTCTAGAGGTATGAAGTTTGAGATACAGTAGTTTACAAGACTCTTCTATGGTCAAGTGCAAAAAACTTTATGACTTGAAAGCTGGCCAGGATAACATGCAAGAAAATGTTCTTCAGAAGTAGCCAGAAGATGGACAGGCACCTGTGTTAAATTTAACACAGGAAAGCAAAAGCTAATTAAAATTTTCTGTATGGGTTGCTGTTTGCAAGAATTTTGCTATTCCTTTGGGTATGCAGGATGTAATTGTTTCCTAGTTCATCTGAGAAGTATTTGCTGAAAGAATGTAAATAATTGTGTTTATCTAAATCAAATTTTTACTCTTCATTGAAGAAGCAAATTGCAAAATCTGAAAATAAGAAGCAGATCACATAACATTTATTGCTGTGAAAAAGAAATTTATGAAGTTTCTCACTAACTTAAAATTAATATTAAAATATGTAATTAGAATTACTTTTGTAATTTGTCTTGTCACAATCCAGTTTATGATTTCTTTTCAGTGAAAAGACCAAAGCAGGAGAAACAAAGCCAACGTTCAATGTATTAGAAGTCAACTACTACTGAACAGAGATGATCAATACATTTGAAGGGAATTGCATTCCAGAGGTGGCACACACTTGCACAGCTCAATACTGGGACTGTAGCTCCTCTGAAAATCAGATACTTTTTATTCCAGAAACTACCATAATGTTTAGTCTTGTACTTGTGTTCTTTCAGCTAGTTCTTTTTTTCATCTTATGGTTAATCCAAATTATACCTGCTGTCAGGAAAGAATCTGCTTCTTATTTATACAGCAAAGTTTGCCAAGACTTATATGCTGAATTTCATCTGTGTCTACATAATTCCTTGAGGAGACAGAAGAACATGGAAAGCTGAGAGTGCCTCAATCCAACTTGCACATTTTTTCCTTCCCTCTATAATTACAAATTTTATGTGAAGAAGCACAAGAAGTAGGAAGGTTAGTAAGGAGTTCTGGCTGAGTAAGAAGTTCTGGTTTATAGTGTTTAGAATTTAAAGTTTCACTATCCAACCATTAACCTTGAATTTAGTTTTAATTTTTTCATTTAAAATGTTGATAAATTTAATTTTTGAGACACTGCATTAAATTTGATCCTTTTTTCCCCATATGCACTGGTCCATGAATGAAATCACTGTTCTTAAACCAGGGATTGTCCAAAACATATGTGCTAAACCTGCTGAATTCAGTGAGTCTGGCGTGGGGTTTTACATCCTACGATCCCTAATGCAGTATAAAAGTTTCCAAGCCTACTCACAGCATTTGCCAATCTCTTGTTTTACACCTTTCCTCGTGACGAAGACTGACAGGGTAATCTTGGTCTGTAAGACTTCCAGGTTTCCCATTCTCTCATATGCTGTGATTTGCAAAGAAAATTTCCAGATTTCCTCTGCTGCTTAAGAGATGATGAGACATTTGGTCGTGGAGCTTTGAGACACATCTTTTAGTGCTACCTGTTGACCTACTTGCTCCCTTAGCCCATATTGCCTCAGATTCAATTCCCACAGTTCTTTAGGGCATAGATATATATGTCCATTCCCAATCGATGGCCAGCTTTTAACCTGGAAAACTACCCCTTGTCATCAACATAAAATGATACAAGTTTCTGGAGTCAGACTTCCTGAAGTCAAGGTAGGCAACACTTAGAAATGACAAGAGCTTGCATGGGATCAAGAAGAACGTAATGAAACAGTTCAGTGAAAATGCCCTCGGTGTCAGATTGCTTGTGCAGACTTTGCCAATAGTCATTTCAGCCTGTGAATCACAGTGTTTGTTACACTAGAGGAACGTTTATTTCTTCCTGAATTTCCCTGCCAGCACTTGCTCACTGAAGAGCAAGTGAAAAGCTTTTGCTTTCTCTGCTCCTGAGAAGTGTTTCTGAGAGAAGAGAAAAAGAATTTATCATAGGAAGTATCTAAAAATGCTGTACCAGCGGCAGAACTTGGGGAACAAATACTAAATTAGGAATATCAAATTGCCAGGACCAGATAGATAATGTTCATCCAAGAGTAGCAAGGGCACTCAGAAACAAAAGAGCTAAACTGAAGGCTATAGTGTTTCTCTTTTAGCCCCCACAAAATGACTCATAGGATGCCTGTGTTCCAGATGGGCTTCCTAGTAGGTCTAGGCAGCTCAGATCTGTATCACATTTGCATCAGACTAATAGAAATGGCAATCAAGAACAGAACTGGTTAGCTCACATATTAATACAATGTGGTGTGAGAAAATAAACATGGGTTTTTGAGAAAGAAATTGTGATGCCACACCAAAATCAGTTAAAATTGATTTGGGGTAAGTATGAAGTGCTGTATATGGAAAAAGTCATGACTTCACATATACGTGATGCACTGTAAGCCAATACAACTATGAAGAAGGGTCTTGTGGTGATAATTGCATTAAAATGGTTGTTTAGTGGTCAGTAACAAGATGCTGAGAAGTGCCTGAGATAACCTGGTAGCCCAACTCAGAATAGCTTTTCCTACTTTGTAACATATAACTCAGAGTGGCATTTTTGACTACTTTGATTTAGCTTAGCAAGTTCCTTACCATTTGAGATAGTCAGTCCTGAATTTTCCAGTAGCATCTGCCTGTTCCCGATCTGTTTATCTTCATCAGACCTTCCTGCTGAGAACTTCCAAAGAATAAGCAGTCAGAGATCTTGGTTTTGATGAAATAACAGAGTTCTTCAGGCCAAAAACCCAGATGACAACCATTTAATCATTCAAAACATAATGTGGGTTGAAATTACCATGTTTAAGTAGCATAAGCAGAGAATTAATTTATGCATTCTGTACTATTTTTTAGATAAAATAGAAAAAAGGCAGTTTCACATCAAGCATCGAGAATCCTAGAGTGCCCGTTCTTCTGCTACAGTTGTTGTCAAAACTACTATAAATCTTAGTTTCTGGTGGAGTAAAAGGTTTTAGTCCACATGCAATTCTTCACAGTCTTCTTAAAATCTACCTCAGCAGTGAGATACATTTTTTTACCAAATTATCTTTCCTGCAACTCATAAGATTAGACCTTTTTATTAAACTTAATTATCCAGATTTACCACATGCTGTTGTTTCTTCTTTGGAAGTGTTAGCCCTTACATCTCGCATCTTTGGCTTTGTGAGTCATAAATGATGTTGAGAACTGTGTCCCAGACAGACTCTCAGATCATGTCTCTGGTTCTCCATGACCAACTGCCGTTTTCCATACTGTCCCAACAGTGCCAGTCTAATTCAAAACATACAGTTTATTAATAAATACAATGACTCAGCTATATGATCCAAAGCACTGTTCAAAAATTACAACTGTGGAGAAAACTGAAGATTTTGGAAAAACATAATTTCTTAGAAAAAAAGTAAGTACCCCATGGCCCCCGCGCGCCCCCCCCCCCAAAAAAAAAAAAACAAACCAAAACAAAAAAACCATCAAACCTACTAGAAAATCTAAATACTCATTCATGCTGTTTGTGGTAGAGATAAATTTTAATGTCTTCACACTCCAGAGCAGCCAAAAAATCCATTAGCACACAGATTCTCACAGTCATTGACTGTGTGGGAAGATACAGATGGGGTTTTTTTCTTCATTGCAACAATATCACTAACAGCAGGAGCTGAAACATACTATGTCATGTCAACCTGAAACAAATTAGGATTTAAGAATCTAATAACGTTGGGATTGCTCAGTGGTGCAGTTTGCTGACAGAATGTCATTGTGCACGAATGGCATGTGCTCAGAGTTGAGTTGCTCTGGCAGTTGAAATACCCATGTTTCCCTGTTAAGCCAGAATGCCAGCAGCTACCCCACTGGGGGCTTCAGTGTAACATAATACACTCATCCCAAATTTTCTGTGGCACTGGGTGGTCAGAGAGCTGTATGGCCAAACCACTGAACTGAAGAAAATTAAGAAAAGTACCTGGTAACCTGGTAGAAGAAGCTTAAAGTCCGCCGAGTTCAGTGATTGCCTCACTGTGACTAATTGATGCTATCTCACAGATTCAAATAAAAATATGTTGATATATTCTGTACTATACTTAATGTTTTTAAAAACCTCAAAAGTTGGGGTTTTTTTGCTAAAGAACTAAAGTATTAATTGTATCAGTTTTCTATATTCTTTCCGTAACAGTGAGAAGGAAAGCAAAAGTTTCATGGGCAGACTTTTCATTTTATTACCAAGAATTGCAAACGTTTGCAGGTTTTTGCTTCATATATAGCCAGGGCTAAGAAACATTTAAGAGCTAAATAGCTCCTTGTGCAAGTTTCTTAAACCTGATTTGAATTCATGGTCACAGCAATGTATGTACAATCTAAAAGAAAAGTTTGCATATAGAGATGTTGATTGCATACACTGTCCATTTTGTTTTACCCATGATAAAAGAAAACTCACATAAGCACGTGTTGTGTCAACAACAGACAGTTGATATATCCCAAATTCAGAATACTCTCTAATAGATAGTGCAAATGCAAGGCTGTGCTATCCTTCCAAAAATTGGCTGTTCTTAGCTCACTTGTTTTGTGAAGCAGGACACAGCTTACTTGTTCCCAAGTGTCAAAAGCCCATGTTAGACGGCTTTGTATGGACACAGCTCTTCTGTGCAATGATAGTGTCAACTTGACCTCCTTCCTGTTGCAAAGATATTTTTTAAACTGCTGTGTTTGAAAATGTAAAGATTGTTGTATATATTAGCTGCTAGTTTTTCAACCATTTCAGAGAATTCTCTGTTCTTGAGCTTAAAAATATGCAAAGTATGTGAACATCAGTATCATATATAAACTAAAAGAAATGGTTTTAGGTTTTTTTCCTCTAAAATAGGAAAGGCATATTAAGTATATATTAGAAAAACTTATGGTTTTCAGGGTCTAGTTGAATAGTGCAGAAAAGACATCTTTCGGGTTTGTACTTCTTTAGCTTAACCTGCAGTGTACATATTTGTCCTTTTTAAAAACTAATTGATGGTAAAGTTGGTGATCCTATATTTTCCCCCCTATTTCAGTGTCTGACTAGACAGCTGGATCTCATTATCTTCTAGTGTATTCCACAAAATTTAGCACTGTTGTCACTTTCAATGTACATGGAGAAATTTTAGAAAGCAAAAAGTGTCTGAAGCTTGTAAGGATTTCTGTATCTGTACCTAGGATCAATCACTATTTAAAGGAGGAGAAAACTCATCCCTGCTACTTTCATATCTTTTACTGAAATAGTAGTAGGTCTTCTCTATGGAAAGTGAATATTCTGTTCAAAGACTAAAAGCTGGAGTAGAAGGTCATAGGGAAATGCAGAAATCCTAGTGATTAACTGAACAAACCTTTGAGCAGCACACATTTTCAAGGCTGACTGCACATTTCAGTGCTCCTTGCGGGTGTTTTATGGTACCACTTTCTTGTGTCTTAGGAGCTGCTGGTACAGCCCTGGCATCCTCTGCCTGTGTGGCTCAGAAAGCTGTCCCCCGACTGCAGTGTTCCACATCTAATTGCTGCTTCTCTCACTGGATCTTGCTGAGTTTAAATCTGGTAACTCCCTGTTCTGCCATGGATTGTTATCTTTTCCATGTCCTTTCATCTACCAGTGATAGGACAACATTCCTAGAGCAGATAGTTATATAAGGGTTTTTCTTTCTCTTAGGGAAGAGAGAATAGCTGGGGGTTCTTTTGTCTGCTTACCATGTCTATGCACACCTTTGAAATGGAAATTGAGAGATCAGCAGATACTTGAAGGCCTGTTTGCTCTGAATATACCTTAAACCAAGCCTTTACAGAAAGCAAGTCATTATTTAGTTTTTCTGTATGTTCCTTTGGTTAGTCCTTAGCTTCCAGCACTGTCAAATGAATCTCACAGAGCAACATGAGTTTTTTAAGCTGTATCACTGTCCTTGTCACTGAGCTGTGTGCTGGATCATCTTACTCACTTGTGAGGCCCCATCTGAATTTCAGCAATAGTCAGCCTTAGAACATCATTATACATTCTTGTTCAAAATGTATCATATGAAAATACTGGTGATTATTGCTTTGTACTCTATGTCCGTTCCAGCTCTAGGAGGTGTTTGAATTATCATGGACTTTTAACTTCTGGAATTTCATTACAAACACTAAAAATGCATTGCTTTTTAGAAATCCATGAGCTGTTACCTCTACAAAGTAGGATTTGCAGAAACAGCTGTGGTCATTTCAGCAGGTACTTCAGTCAATGCATCTCCAAGGGCTGGACACCCTGATCCAGTCACAGTCCAGGTGGACAGATACAGGTTTCCTTTCAAAGGAATGTTGAGCAGCTTGGACAGGCTCCTGGCTGAGTGGTCCTCTTCTCTGGGGCTCATACAGCATGTGGTTGTCATGGAGGGTAATTCTTCTTAATGTTGCCTACTCATGAGTTCAAACAGGGCTTTGGAGTGTTTAGATTATGCTGCATCATCACAATGAAGTGTGCTATAGTTCTTTGATTTAACACTTGGATGTGTAAGAAACTGCCTGTCAATTACTCCAGTCACACCAGGAGATCATGGGCATTTGTCTGCCCACCAAAAAAACAGCCAGTGGGTATATTTTACATGGGCAAGGCTCATGACTTCACTTCACAACATGCCTTTTAGAGCAGTTTTTCCTTAAAAGTCCTTATTCTAAAATGTGTAGAGGTCAGGAAGAAAGTAGGTCTGCAGTATGTCAATGAACTCTTAAAGTCAGAGAAACATTTGGCTCATGAGCTTTACCGTGCACCGCAGATAGTCTTGGAAAGACAGAGAAGGTTTAATGTGATAATAAATGTGTTCTTAATGATTACTCAACACAACTGCCAATAAAAGGTTGAAAATGGCTTGATTAGTTCAGTTACTATTTCCTGAGTGAGTGTTACCTCTCAATCGATACCCCATGGCACTTCTACCAAACTTTCGTCTTCCTTCCAGGATCAGTTAATTACTCATGAAACAGCCACACAGCTTATTTGATCTCCAACTCCCAAAAGTCTTCTCCAGGATAACGGAAAATTGCATGTCGTGTTCCTGGTTCTCTTTCATTCACGTTTGACTTTCCTCGTGAAGCAGCCCCCTGAGAGTCTGATGCTGTGCTTTGAACAGTTGTAGATACCATTTATGAGAAAAAGAACATGTATAAAATGCAATGTCAAGCTATTAACACATAAATTGCAATTAATAAAATACACAGCCATGAATTTCAATTAATAAAGAAACGATTTGATACTTTATTTTGCTATCACTTAGAATATGCCATCTAAGTATGTGGCTACAATACAAAAATTAAAATGTCTGGAAAGAAAACCTAGTGCTGAACAATCACGTTAGTAAGTAAAATTTTGACTCTTCAAAATGTTGTCCCTTGTTTCCAGAAGGAAATCAGTTCCAAGGCCAGGAGCATTCTATAGAGATGTAAGCTTCTTATCTGGTTATAGTAGATGGTGGAAGTATTTTTAAGGAAGATGGTGGGAGTGGTATTTAGATGTTTGCCAGTTGGTAAACGGCTGAGACTGCTGAACAGATGGCAGTAAAGGCTGATAGGTATTGGTGGATCTGGTGACTGGTATCAGATAAATAACTCAGCTATGCTGTGTACACATCCCAGGTCTGTTCAAGATTTGTCATTAAATTGCTCTTGTGTGTATGTAAAGCAAAACCCAACTTTTCAGCCAGCTGAGTCTTCCTTTTGACATCTCAGTATTGCTGAGTCATTCCATTATCACAGTAAAAATCAAGAGCAAATCTAACTTACTAAAACAGTCATAAAACCACCCAGTTTCAAGTGTTCAGCTGGGAGAGTCATTCATGTATTTTGCCAACAGTGTGGTAACATCAGGTAAAATGCTGACCAAAAGTGTCATTTTATCAAGGGCTATCCTCAGTGAGTATTTGTAATTGACCATTTTTGCAGCTGCATACACTGGGATTATTTTTAATAAGGTGAGGAATTTTTTCTTAAACCTCTCTTAGATATATGTTGTTCCTATATTCTACAGTCAGCATCAGTTCCCAGAACTGGGATATGAAGAATCTATTCCAAGGAAATTTGACTTTTAGGGCAAAACACCTGACAACGTAAAAGAAAAACAGAACCTCTTTAGGCATGTGAAACAAATTGTCTTTTACTAAGGTTCTCTCATTTTCTTTTTGCACAGTGCTTGCTTAACAAATGGTAGTCAATAATCTGCCTCCTGATGGGTTTTTTTTGTCTTAGATCTTCACCCTCTTTAAAACCATTTCGGTCTGGTGGCTACTCTGCACTTCTGTGGCAGGATTGATAATAACATTTTGCCCTGGAGTCAGTGATTTTTACAGCAAGGTCTCAAGAATCTTTCAGAAGGGCTTTTTTTAATAGGTAGCAAACTAGATGTATAGAGAGATGAAATGACATGGAAAAAATAACAATATATTTATGCCTCCCATTTCTTTGTCTCTTGCTGTGGTTACTCTGCATGATCTCTGCCTGACCTACAAGGGGTTTTTTTTCATAGTTTAATTCATGGAGTTGGTGGCTGTGAGTATATTGCTTTGCTTTTATCTCATGTCTTCAAGCCATAACTCTTTATCTCCTAACTCAAAGCTGCAGGACTGAAGGCGAAGCTGATTTGCTTTCTTCTTTTCTCAGTGCTCTGATGTTCTGCAAGGAAAATTTGGCAGAGGTAAATAACTGTCAAAGAGAAAGTACAAGACAAACCTAGCAGATCAAGGTTTTCAAAATTGGCTAGTAATTTTAGGTGAATTCATTTTGGGTACGCAGTTGACAAAGAAAGACTCACAGCCAGGCCCTTGTAGTTTGGCAGCCAAAATCATTAGCATCTTTTATTAAACTTGGCTACCATGCTATCTTTATAGATAACCTGATTTTAAACAGCTGACTAAAGTGAAATTTTATTAGCAAAGGTAATTTAGTCTGTTGAAAAATATGACTATTTTTATTGTTTGTGTGTTCTATTCTTAATTATAACAGGAAAATTTTACCTTGAAAAAAAAGGTTAATACTTGTCTTCTGACAAGCTAGCTTTTAATTTCTGCTGTGTTTAACTCCAGTTCAAAGAGGTGGCTTTAAACAGAAGTCTCAGCTGTTGTTGGCTTTGCATTGCAAACTGATGGGAGCTGCACAGCTGCGACTGTAAGCAAACCTGGCTGGTGCTGGGTTACACCAGGTAACAAGCTGCCTGTCCTGGGAGCATCCTCCTAAGCAGCCCTGGGCCTGAAGGTCAGGCAGATTTTGCAGGTGCAGAGCTAGTCAGCCATGGTCTCGCTCCCTCCCTGCTTCTACTGAAGCAGGGGCTCCCTCAATATTGGACTGCATCACTTCTGAGATGGGGCAGCAGAGCAGCTTCCTGGGGCATCTTCAGTTTCCTAGTGCTTTTGAAACCTGTTGAGCTGGCTGTGTTTATATAGTCTCGAGACAGTATTTGATGCATCATTTATATGTCTGAATAAAAATTCTTTTAGAACCTAATTTAGGATGTATTTCCCTATCTTAACAGGCGGAGCTTGCCTAGTTGTACGTATTCCTAAGAAAGCAGTAAGTTGAAATAGGTATTGCCGATTTGTTTTTCTCCAAGACCTGATTTATCAGTTTCTCTTGCTCTGAATTTTTGTTGAATTTCTAGGGCATCTCCTCATATGTTACATTGCAGCAGCAGGAGTCCATGGCTGATCAGTATGCAGAGATCGTTTTGGTCCTGTTCTTGCCTAATAGTACTAACCTCAAAATAAAAAGTTAATTAGAGCAAGTAAAGTTATTAAAAGTGCCTGTGTGATTTAAAAGGTGAAGTCTACATTTTCAGGAGAGTCTTAGGCATTTTGGAAACCTGATTAAATTAAAATCCTTTATGAGGTTACATGAAAATAGAACTTCGGCTTTAAATCACCTTGCTGATTTTGATAATCTTACTCAGCGTCTTTCGTCGTCTCACACAATAAATGGTAATCCTTCACAGCTGAAATTCACCACTTGTAGCTATGGAGGAGTACAAGGACATCCTCAACAACAGCATATATTTAGTCAAAACCTTTCACAAAACCCAAGAGCACTTCACATAACAGTTCCTTTTAAATGACCATTATTTGGAAACAGTTAGATGAAGACACAAGAAAGTTTTTCTGGTTTTTTTTTAAATTTTAGTTCTTTACTGTCAGGAGAGACTCATGACTGCCTGTGTTACAGTTGAGGTTACATTTCATAGCCCAGATGTATAAATCTGATACACTCTGACACCCAGCACATTGTGGGCTTTGGCAGGAGAAAAACAAGTTGAATTAGAGGGTTACTGAGGGAGGCAGAGCCTCTTCTGCAGACTCACTGTTAATATCAAGCATAGCAGTACTCAGGTGCCATTGTCCATGTACATCTACAAACACATTGTCCACACTAGCCCATAGAAAACTGATTTGGTGTGGTAGTACCAGGGAAATAGGTGTCCATGAGAGTCCTGGTTGCTAAATTCTCACTAGCAAGCCAAAGACTAAATGAGCCTGGAGACCGATCTGTGTTTTCACCTACAATGACTCTCTTCAGTGGGAGCTGACTGCCTCTCTTTAAATTAGTGTAAGAAATGCAAGACTGTGTGCCTTTTCTTTCTGAAGGAAGCTAATACATGGAGTGGGAGAATGAATAATCTGCAGGCTGCCCTTGGTGAGGGGAATGAGGTGCAGTGACGGGGGAGGAAGGAGCTGCGAAGGATGTGGAACCACTTCTAGTGAAGTGGACAAGAGCCATCTCAAATCCTTTAAGTATTTTGCTTATCCTTAGTGAAAGCACCTTGAGATGCTTGTGATGGTACAGGTAGTATTGAATTCATACTCTTGTTTTATGTGTACTGTCTTGGTAACATAATAGGTGTTTAATGCAGCTCTGCCTGTCTCCCTTTTTCTACTTGTCTAGAATATCCTTGGTGTTTAAGAACAACCCTTATGTCAGCTGCTTTATTAAAGAACGTGCTGTGGAAATTATGCTAATTAAGCTGGAGTGTAATTATGGGCTAGAAAGATTATTTCACAGTCAGAATCGAATTGTTATAGATAAATGTGCATTAACTTAATAGTGTGCAGCTAATTAGTTTTGCTATTTACTTGTAAAAATTAAAAAAAAATAGATATAATCAGGTATTGAAAAGCTTGAGAAATGAATATATTGCAAAGCCAATGGGGAACGTACTCCGAATCTCTTTTTAATTACTGTTTTGCTGGAATTTTTTCTTAGTTTTCCTATTCTGAACTTGCAATGGACACAAGTAGCTAATTAGCATACTTTATTTCTACTTAAAGTAGTACATATTATGCAAGTAAAACGTGATTGCCAGTTTGACAGTTATATATTTGTAATTTGTACTGAAGCAATTACAGTATCAGAATGTCTTGTACTCTCCACAAAAGTAAAATTGCTTTGGATCTCATTGTGTAGCAAATTGATAAACACTTTATTTTCTGTGTATATCTAGCTTTATTTTTTATATTTGTCAGCCAGGTGACATTTGTCTTTAGCATGGCTTAAGGAAGGAAGGATCTAAATGCTTTCATGTTTAGATACATCCACTAAATACCTCTTAGAGTACAGCAGTGTGTAGTCATGATCCAAAAACCAAACCTGAAAACCAAAGAATGCAGAATTACTTGACCCCCATCTAAAAGACTGAAAGCCTAGAGGTGTTTGCCAACAAACATGTAATTTTGTATGTTCCAAAAATACCCATAATAGCTCTATATCTCAGACATTCACAAATGTGAAAGGAAGGCTGCAGAACATTCTCCTTAATGTACATTAGTATCAGCTTCTGGGAAAACCTACTACAATAATTTGATTTGTGGATATAAATTCCTATATAGAAATTTTTGTAAGCCACCTCTGAGCATAATATGCCTTCCGTTGACTTCAGAGTGAGAGACTCCGGTATAAATTAAAGTAGTGATTAAAAGGTGCAATCTCAAACTGAAGTCTGGTGTGCTCTGAACTTCATGTGCAGTGTTGCCTACAGGGCTTTACTGTATGATCATCCTTCTTTATGCTGAAATGAAAAAATGTAGAAGAGGGACATATTTTTATGAAACAGAGAAAAATAATTTCAATAACCTATGTAGTGATTCCTCCCCTAATAAATAAATAACATCAGATATAATATCCTCTGCTGCAGAACAGTTCCATGGCTTTTCCACAGTGAGTTTTAATGAAATCCAATATCAGTTTCATTTCTATCAAGTCATAACAAGAGCACTGGCTCCTGTGTGAATTTGTATTTGCCATTAGAAGAAAACTTACGAACAGCAAGTATTGACATAAACCTAAAAAATCTCAGACTTTTCTCACTTCCAGCCTCCCTTGTGAAACAACACAGCTGAAAATCTGTGAACTTTGTCATGTTTGAAATTGACTTTGGAATTCGCAACAAGAATTTGGGATATGAATTTCAAAATCATACATATTTTCCCTAACAAGACCAAAAATGTGAAATTAAGGATGTGTAAAAAACATATTTTTTTCTGCTTTGGAGGATTTTATAGCTGGAGTTGATGCTATCAGTTGAGCACAGAGAGAACAGTTTCAAAGTTTGAGGGAGTGGTGTTGTCTGTTCTGTTTCAGTAAGGAAATATGGGGGGAAAGATTACCAAAGTCTGAAAAGAAATTAGCTCTGAGGTGAAAAAGGAAAGGTACAATTCACAGTCTGTACTTCTTGCTGCTGGCAAAATGTATTGCAGGGTGTCACTCACCAACTAAATTCTTGGATCAGTGAAAGCAATGGGCACTGGAATTTACTATATCGGATGAAAAATCCACCCAGAACATGTTGCATGGAAATAAGTACCATACAAGTAACAACTAGATAAAATATGAGTAACTCGTTCTTTTTCTATCGTTAGCTGTACTTCCACTGGCTGAGGAAAGATTTTTGATAGATTGAGGCACATGTTTTCCTTTAATATATTCAAGTTTCAAAGACCTCTTTAAGATATTGATTCTGATTTCCAAATGACAGATTCTTGGCAGTGTTTCTGTCATTCGTTAATAAGGGCAATTGCCCACAGTCAGTACCATGATTATTGTCTCCAGTGGATTTATTAGATACATGCAGTGTTTCACAGTTCAGCTGCAAATGTTTCTGTAGAAATGCTGTGCAGCACTGTCTGCAGCCTCATTCTTTTACTCAAGGACAGAAAAGTTACATCCCTGTTGTATCCTGGCAGGATAGCAATTAAGGGAGGAGCTAGTTTTCCTCATTCAAAGGATGTTTTCCTTTGAGTGGGATTTTATTTGGGTAAAACTATCAAATATACATGTGAGATGTTTATTTTAGGTTTATTTAAAAGATATAGCCTACTTCTGCTCTGAACTCTGAATATGGTCCATGTAAATTTTTTTTTTCTGATTCAGCTTTTGCATTAATTTTAGTAAGACACTTCCTGGTTTCAGCTGGGATTCACTGTTCTTGGTCTGCTTTTGTTGCTGATACATCAATTCAGGGTTGTGGATTTCTTTGGTGTTGATGAGCACTTGGTAGTACTTTAATGACTGACAAACTCATCATTCTTCTGCTGGCTTTTGAGTCATTGTGACGACTCTTGTGGGTAATCCTGTGGCCCAAACAGAGAACAGAGACATTACCATGCTAGATAGCCAGCTAGAAACCATCCTTTCCCCATTTACTTCCCCCTGCAAGTGCTGAAGTACAGCCTTGTTTTCTAGCATTCAGAAAAGTGAGATACATGTTATGTTTGTTGATATTTTGAGTAGAATAGGATGAGATCAAAATACCCTGTTAGAAACAGCAATACCAATAACAGAAAAACACTTCTTCTGAAAAAATGTGTGGCAAATCTTTTTTATATTATTGTTATTATTTATAAACTGAAACTGTTGTTAGTTTATATCAACAGAATCCAAGATTGATTTAAATTCGCTACAAGAAGCCATCTTTAGCTTGAGCAATGGATGTGGCAGCATCCATGCCAAATAGCAGGAGGGTTGCAGTTAGAGATTGGCTTTGGTAGCCCAGAAGGTCTCTTCTTGCCCTGCACTCCCCTGAAATGCTGTCCAGATCCTCTCAATTTTTTATATACTTGAAAACCTTTTGCAGTCAGCTAGCGGTGAATCAGTCTCTCTGAGTTCGGGGAGTTGAAAACTAGGACTGAGGATTTAATAGTGGCCCTTTTAACTTTTGCCAATTTTTTTTTTCCTCTATCAGAGAGTCATGTAAGCACTCTCTTTACCTGTGCCTGCATGAAGATGATATCTATGTACTGCATTAGGAGAGTTCCCTAGAATTTCTACAGTGCTTTGAAGAAGATGAAAAGTATGTGAGAGGAAGTAGCAATAGTATTTGAGTATCACTACTCATTGCTGTTGGATACTTTTTCTTCCATCCAACACCTTTTTTTTGAGCAATTTTTTAACAATTTAACTCTCTTGTTACCTACTCCATGAACTTTCTGTCTCATGAGTGTTGTGTGTATTGCATTATTGCACTGTTTTGGTGGTTGTACAATGAGGTACACCAAGCTAGCGTGCAGGAGATCAGTTTTTCCATGCTTAATGAAAACTGAAATAAAGGCAGCACAAGAAAACCATTAGTCTGTATTTCCCTTTGACAAGAAAATCAATTTCTAGTGCATTTATAGAATTGAACAGCTTGCAACTTTAGTGAATGGAATTAGTTGCTTGTTTTTTCCTAAAGATTGAATAGGAGTCTAGTTGTAAGAAAATAAAATGAATGTTCTTTATTGTTTGGCTTTTTTAAAATCCAGTATTAGAAATTTATGTAAGTAAGCTTTTTTCTTGGCTTTGCAGAGTTGGTGTTTCAGGACAGATTCTGGGTTTAACAATTTGTGTTGTTTTTATCAGTATCTTGCATCACTGTTAAGTTTTATTATTTAATATTCATTATCAAGCATCAAATGAATGCCTATTATGAATAGTTTGCTGTGCTCAGGAAGACAGGCAGTGCTGTGAAGTGTTGCACAGATAAGAATTATGCCTGATATGGATGTGTGGGGATGAGATGAGAGCTTCTGCTGTGCAGCAAGAAAAGAAGCCAATAGGGCACTCAGTGGAGTAATCATTAAGGACTGAGATAACACAAGATATTTAGGAATAAGACTTTCTGTTAGTTTAGATTAACACCTTTTCCTGGCTCCCCACCCCAACTGTAAAAAGTATTTCTGCAGCTTGTGCTAAACTGTTTGCTCTGTTGGAATTTCCTATTTTCTGCTATTAGCACACATAGAAAACACCCAGTTTCTAGTGTTGGTGGTTGCTGCTTTCCTGTGGCAGTCTCCAGGTTACCCAGGCAGTGGTAGGTCCAAGATTTACGTTTGCAAAGAGCAGAGAAACATCCAGTTTCATTGTTTCTTGATTTGCCTAAACCTTAAAAAGCTTGACTTTGTCATCCCTGCTGGAAAAGGGTAGAAGCAGTTCTCCTGTCACTGCCATCCAACTGAAGAGATCTGGAGCCAGAAGCTTGATCAGGCAAAGAGAGCAGCAGGGAGAGACAAACCATGTGTTGCCACGTCCATTATTGTGAAACTCATTCTGCTTAATAGCACAACATTGGAAAGCTTTGACTGGAGAGGGTGGAATGCCTCAAAACCTTTTGGAAACTTCCATGGTTCTGATTATTTCAAAAAATAATGTGGATGCTTTGAGCCTTTCAGGGAATATTGTGTGTGCCAGCTTCCCCTCCCACAGATGAGTGTGGTTTAAATCATTAACGTTGGCGCTGTTAGGCTAATGTTTCAAGTGTTCCTCCTGCTTTTTTCACTTCGTTTTTTTATAGCTGCAATGTTTAGGTGTTACCATGCCTGTGGGAATGTGCATCTTCCTCTCTGAAGTGCTTCTCCCATTTTCCTAGAGAAATCAGGGGTTTGTGGAGTAACCTTTGTTCTTTAGAAAGGATATATTTCTATATGGCCAGAGAGGAGCAGGGTCTCAGAGGCTTTTTTTCTCCTGTTGTTGAAATACAGAAAGGTTTAGGAGCCTCTGAATGGGAACAGTAATTCTAGAAAAGGACACAACTTTTTATAGGATTTATTGGTCTCTGGAGATGGAAAATCTCTCAAACCTCAGAGAAAGACATTAAAGTAAATAATTCTGTCTGACAATGTAAGTCAATGACAGAGTCAAGGCTGGAATCCCCTAGGTCTGTGTACTGTTCTAATCTCCTGCCTATGTTTCCACCTCTCTGATCTATGAGGAAAGCATATCTGCATCTGTACCAGCAATTCTGACAGTGAATAACATTCCCCAATCTCCTGAAATCTGCCCTGTGATGTGTGAACTCCTGTAGATGGAGAGAGGCCAAATGTAAGCTGGTCTCTCAGGGAAGGGTTAACTTGGCATATTTTCACAGCTGCAGTGTATTAAGCTACTGTAAGGCCCTTCTGTAGTAGGAGGTCAGAAAAATGTTATGCATCACAGGGAAAAAGAAGATAAATTAGGCAGCTTAAAACGTCTTGATAGCTTACCTAATTTGCCTCTTACTTGCTGTTGCAGAGGCAGTCCCTGTATACACAACTATCTGCAGAGGAACAGATAAAGCAAGTTTTTCAAGACTTTCAGCTCAACAGCCCCAAAAAGAAAAATACCACTTTGTAACTAAAACAAACAAACTCAACAAACCAAATAATATAAATGGCAAAGTTAGAGTCTAAAGCACTGAAGTCCCTGCTCCAAAGACACAGTCTTGAGGAGAGATAACATTGTACCAGGTACTGAGGGTATGGCTACCTCACAATACAGGCAACTGCTTTCATAAGAATAAGAAATGCAAGCTCCATCACGGGGTGTGAGAGAATTAAATATTTATAGATCAGTACCAATATCGAGTGAAAAAATATTTCATAAAGGTTCATAAAAATATTTTAATTAAAAAGACATTTGTAAATGAGGGTAACTTTAAGCAGATAATACTTATACCTCTAAATATAATCATGTTGTATTGAAGGCAGTAACCTGGACCTGTAAATAGTAACACATGGTCCAGTGTCATTAGATAAATAAACTTCACTCAACTGTATAATCTTTAAAATCTTTTCCTCTCAAATGAAATGTTCACATAATCTAAAGCCAGTTCAGTTCCAGGCCATCTTTGTTAGGTTGAAGTAACATCTTGCCTTTTCACTTAGGGGTTTTTTATTCTAAAATCTAAATAATAGAAGAGTGATGCCTTATCAGAGAAAATGTAAAGGATACAAAGGTGGAACTGCAGGAGGGTATATTTGCCTTTGTACAAGTCAGTTTTAGCGCTCTGCTGTATTCAAGATGTAATTTTTTGAAGTACTGGATTAACCCTGAGACCCCAGGTTTATGGCTGTGTTAAAGACCTGTGGGACATGCTGAGTATCTTGGCAGAGCTGGACAAGAATCCTGTGCATCTGGTACATCACATCCTTCTCTGCACCTCATTAGCAGACACAAATGCATTGTAAAAACCACATTGTGCTGTATCTGTGTAAGCACTACTGCGTGGCAGTTTTAGTTTAGGCCTCATGGAAGCATAAACCAAGGAAAATGTCATAACCCAAGAGCAACATCCAGGTGTTTGGCAGGAGTGCCAAATACCTGTACAGCTGTTTTACATACCGTTGTGTTAAATTTGAAAAGCTCTAACAAGAGCAGCTTTTCAGAAAGTGTAAAGAACGCCTTCAGAGGAGGAAAAAATTGTGAAGATTTGCAAGATTCTGGAATCACAGGTGTGGTGAGATGTTTGCATTTACTCTGTGTGATGGTGGATACCTGTGCATCAGCCTTAGGGAGCACCCCACACAGGCTACAGTTTTACAGGTTGGAATAAACAATAACATATTTCTTTGTTTCATAAGAACTTTACATTTTTATTCATGGAAGAGACATCTTCAGTGCCTTTTCTCTGTCGTGCTTCTGGTGCTTCCAAATTTAGACTAAATTATGTCAGATTATTTTGTTCCTTACTTTTCCAGTAGTCTGGGTTTGGTTTATCTAATTTGAAAGGACAAAAAGAGAAGTGCAGGGAGCTCTCTGCTGATAAGGGTTCGTTTCTGTCCTAAGGGGTTTGCATTAGGCCCAAACAGGCTGTTACTACATCTTGTGGTTATATGTTGTTTGTGTCACCGTGGGTCTGAGGATGACAATCAATTGCTTGTTATTGTACACTCCTTTGACCAAGTTTGACTGGAGAAGGGAGTAGGCTGAAGGGTTTTGAGGGTTTTCCAAAGTGAGTGGAATGGAGATTGACATACCTATTTTATTTCCTAGAATTGTGTGCTGAAGTTACCCAGTATTCATGTGTTCCGTTTTCAAAGCAAATATAGCAGTTCTCTGCCTCCTCTTAAACTGTAGGAGATCATTCAGAGCAGGCTGGCAATTTCTGCATGTGTTTGTGTATATATGGAGAAGCATGTTTGAAAAAGAGAAAGAACTTAAAGGAAGCACTTCAAATTTCACTCACAGTAAATTAGGTGTAATAAGTCTGTGGTTTTTTGTGTTTGACCAACTGTCAGAGAATCACAGATGGAAAATAAGGAAATGAGCTGTTAGATGGCTTCTTCCTCTTTATATATATATTTTTACATACATTTCTTGTCTGTGGATTAAGTATTCTTGATTTGTTTTTCTAGTTAGGTTTAACATCTTATCTTTTCTCTTTTTAAATGTACCAAGAAAAGTCCTTAGAGAGAGATTCTTGTAGTATTGGTAAATTGCCTTCCAAATATTTTAATAGAAGTTAATTTCTCCCTTTAAACACAGGAGCTATTTCTTTGATCTTCTCTTGGCTTTTGATTAGTTCTTCTTGTGTTTGATCCTGAGCTACATATAGTTTGTTTTCTTTTAGTACTACCAGAAAACCGTTTTCACAGCTCTCCTTTCAGAAATAAGGGAAAAGGGATTTTCAGACTTTATTTATTGAATTAAGGGAGGAAGTAAACAGAAGGGTCTGTGTAGGCATAAATTCAGCAGAAAGTCTTTTAGACTGGCATTAGCAATTCCACAATGTATATGAGGTAAAAATTGAGGAAATATCCTTAGCTCAGATTGAATCGCCTTTGCCTTTGAGCACCACTTCATACATGAAAACCTTCCCTTCACCAGTTTAGGACTGTTTCACATGCGTATTAAGACATCCAGGAACACACAGATGGGTTTGGTTTTAACAGTCTTGTAATAAAAAAATGTGCATTCTCTTTCTTTGATAAATGCTTGGTGGTAGTTCAGTCTTTGTCAAGCATATGGTTCTTTATAGCGGGCGTCTTCACAGCACTGCCTTTGGGGAATGCTGCAGAGACAGGAATAGCTCTGGGTGTCAGTGCTTGCCTGTGCCAACTGCCTGATCAGATGTGAATGTTCTGCTCTAATAATGTAAATCAGAAATAAGAACCCAAGCTCTCGTGAGATTCAGTGTGACCAATGGCTGGAGAGTAGACAGAGCCATCACACCTGCTTCTCCGATGCTTTGTAGAAGCAATCAGTATCCTTAGTTACCAGCTGGAGACCTGTGTTTTAAAAACTCATTTAGTAGCCTTTTTAAAATCAGTGTAGATATATATGTAACAGGATTTTTAGTTTTGCTTTTCTGTGTGCCATCAGCATTTTCAGTAGCTGAAAAAGAAAATTCTGGCATAATTAAAGCAAATATTCAGGTGCAGTACATCCTCTGTGTTCAGCAGCACCTCTCAGGGAACCCACAGAGCCAATGCACTCAGTTACAATCTCTTTTAAGTCTGCATCTCTTTTACTTGCTGACACATGTGTGTGATATGATAGCAGGAGGAGGACCTGTTTTCAGTGCCTTACTTGCAGTACCCAAGTCAGCCTGGATTTCTAGGTGCTACTGCTTCTGTGCCAGAGTTGTTGTGTCTCATATACAGCTCCTTGTTGATTCTCTTCAGTTGTTCATAATAAGACATAGCCTTTTGTGATAACTCTAGGCATATATATTGCCAGTTTACTTATATCTTAATGTTCACCTTCAGATCCTCTTCCACTCCTGGAGCAGTACTCTGCTGTAAACCATGGAACATCTGCCTTAGTCACCACTTCAAGCTAAAACCTTCTGCAGGATTCAAAATGAGATCAATCCTACAATCCTAGAGCACAGTTTCCTCAAAGAAAGAAGGTGGAACACCTTGGTGTGTTCCAGTCAGTCTCCTCAGATGAGGATGCTGCCTAGAAAAAAACGCACTTTTACAACGTGCCAAAATATTGGAAGTTCATGGCAAATGCTGCTTTCCAGACAAATTGTGAAGCTGGGATTCTCTTGTGGAAAAACTCACACTGCCACCAGAAGCCTTTAGCTGACCTAAAGGGATAAGTGTTCTTGTTCCAAGGAAATCATAGTCAAGTGGCAGATTAGTGAAAGATCTTGCATGTACAGCTACTATCTTCCTCTTCATTTTTGGATCAACCACATGGATATTTTGTTAACGTTCTCAAAATGCCACGCACCTCCTCAGATTTACTCCAGCCTTCTGGCTTGTTTCACCGTCTGTGTGGGTTGTCTCACTCAGATTTTGTAAACATGGAGATGTTTTAATAAGGGACACAGGCTTAGCTAGTGTGTGTTTAGGATGTTCACTATGATTTCGAATTTTGCTTAATTCTACTTCATAATTTTACCGAGGATTAGATCCCCATATGTTGCGAGTTCTTCTAATTTCCGTGTGGTACAATATCAGATGTTTCACAGAAATCAAGGTAGATTGGATTTTCATTATCCTTCTACTTCCCTTTAATCTGACACTTATCTCTGTCAAATACCAACCCTACTGCTTCTTGTTGGAAGGCAGTAAAGATCAGTTAATTCCAGCTCTCTTCTACTACTCGTTTTCTCTTACTTTTTGTTTGGCTCTCTATTTTAATACATATTTTTGTCATTTAGGTATGTATGCTTGGAGGCATGGCCTGGATGTTCCCCCATATCTATGCAAAATGCTCCAGATACATTTTGTGCCTTTGTCTTTAAGGAATACTAGTGCTCCTTCCTTCTCCAGGTGTCTGGCAGATGACTTCGTTAAGTAGCCTTTCTAACTTTTCATAATTAAGCTGAATTAAAAAAAAAAAAAATTAAATTTTTAATTGTTAATAGAGCTGAAAACTTGCTGTTCTTACAAAAAATCCTCTTTCTCATTCTCACTTTTTTTCCACCTATAAAAGACTTATATAAAACAAATGAAAAATTTAAACCCCTAGAAACTAGTCTTTCTTGCCCTGAAGGCTGCTAAAATTATCACAATTATTCAAGCAGCCCTAACTGTTGACAGAAGTTTTTGTTTGTTTTATATAGCTACTGTATTTCATTTAGAGACTACTGAAAATACAATCAGCTTTGAGACCATCTGCTTAAAATGACAGTGCATACTAGGGCTAAATTTTTAAACTTTTTTTCCTGCTTTCTTCATTATCTCTCCAAAAACTGGTTACATAACAAACTCAGTATTCATTGCTAAGGGTTTCTTTTCTGAATTGATTTTCTACTTACATCCAGTGTGCACACATCCATTTGCAACAAGCATTCATAGCTCACTCGTATGCTGATTCTTTTGGGAGATCAGTGGGTTAAAAGTAGGGAGAGCCTTGTTTTCATACTTAAGTACCATGTAAAGACTGCAGGTTCCTCAGAACAATTAACTGTTCCTTTGGTGAAGGGACCTTTTTCCTTTTGCCCCCTCATTGCCTGTTCTGTTCTGGATTCCAGGACATGAGGAAGAAGAACCTGAGCTGGTAGGTAGAGCCTGTAATGTACTACTGCACATAATGGGCCTTTTGTTCAGGTGTTTTTTGGTGGGTTTGCTTTGTGATTGGATTAAGTAATACACATGTTGAGAAGGAGGAAATTTCCTTTTGGAGAGAATTTGTTGGTAAAAGTTCCCACACTTCGACATGTAGTTATTTGCTGTAAACAAACTCATTTCAAATGTTCCCTTGTTCTCTTGTCATACAAGTTTTCTTCTCTCATATTTTGTATCCTCTCCAAAATACCAACACCTGCACCTGGCATCTAGGATTGAAAATGAGAATAAATTGGAAGTGAAGGTAGGATAATTAATTTGTCCTCGGTAAGGTTATTGGATTTTGCCTTCATTTCTTATATTTATTTAAACAAAAAAAACGGGAGGATGTCTTTGGTTTGTTTAGAGCCATTTTTATGGAATGCAGATCTAATAGGTTTGAAGAATCTGTTAGGAAGTGTTAACCTTGTAAATTGGAAGAAAGCAAGTACAAGAGGAAGCTAACCTGTCAGAACACGTGCTTCTATTACCTCTGGCAATTTAAACATGAAAAAAAAGTGTGCTTCACCAGTGAATCCCTTCCTTTTCCCCTGTTAACAGAGTCATGGTAAACTGGAAATGTGATGTTTGCAATCGTCGGCTGCTGAAGTTTCTAGCCTTTCCTGATACCTTTTACAAGGTTCTCTGACTTTTCAAGATATTAAACGTTAAAATCTTTTTGAACCTATGCAGATGTCTCTTGTAGAGGCTTCCAACAGTTTATGTCATCTAAAAATTCATTGGAATAGTCCATATGTGATTTATTACTACATCTTTATGATTTCTTTATATTAAATGTTTAATGTGAATTCTAATATTCATGAGTTAACTTGGGTTTTGTGGGAAGAGAAGTGACCAGTGAAATTCTGGGTGTATTTTTTACATCTCATATTCATATTCTGAATCTCCATAAAGATACACCTGTAATGACAACTCTCAGTCTGAGAAATGTCACATATGAGAAGAGAACAGACAATCCCTCTGTTCTGTAGCAATTCATTATTATTGTAAGATGAGTCTTCCTTCCCTGAAATGTCGTGGAAGAACTGTTGTAGTTAAAGTGTGCTTAGGACAGATTGTAGAGATGCTGTGAATTCCCCTAGTGATGTATACTTGGCCTCAGCACAGAAAAATCTCTATAATTTAGGAAGGAGTCTGATGATCAGGATTATTTTTTCCAAATATTATAGCTGGGCTCTGCAACAGATCTACCGGGGTTTTTTTTTTGGATGAGGTCCCAGGTGATGATGGTAACTGCAACAGAGTACTCTTTTACAAGTTTCCTCTTTTTCCTAATTTCCTTCTGTTAGCTTAAATGTGTGCCACTAGACGGAAGATGGTCAAAATATTTATATGGCACAAAAAATAAGCTCTTGGGAAAAAGGCAGGTGATATCTAAGTGTATCACACAGAGTGGTTGCATGTATCTCTGGATTTTGGGACACAAAGTCCAAAGCCATTTCCATGAATGATTTTACCGTTAAACACAGAGTGGAAAAATTCACCCAAAGTGACAGATTGATTTTAAGTTCAGGTCTGGAAGCTGCAGAATACCTGCTGGGACTTGTTCAACTTGGATTCAGTTCTTTTATGTGATGCTAATGATATTTTGTGTTTTGTAGGATTAAAGTGCAAAGACTGAGTGCTCAAGTAGGGCCAAAAATGTGTAAGAGTTTTACATTGACTGTATCTGTACTAGTTTGAAAACAAGCCAGTGGGAGGCACCAAGTCAGAATAACAATTTAATAAGGAAATTTAAAAAAATAAAGGCAGAAAACACTGGTTTAAACTGACAGAGTCAGGATACAACGTGACACCCTGTTAGTCAGGATGATGGTGGCAGTCCAATAAAATGGTGGCTGCAGTCCTCCTGAAGTGGTGGATGTGGTTCTGTTGAAGCAGTGATCCTGCAGAAAGGGTCTGCTCTTCTTCAGAAGGTCCAGTGGTAGCTGTGTAGCTCCTGTCCTGTGGGAATCCAATGGAAAGGGTGTCTGTGGTGTTCGGAATCTCAGATTATATCCAAGATGGAATGCTTGGTTCCTCCCTCTGGGTGGAGCATCTCACAACGGGATGATGAGTCATGAGGCCAAGCATTGATGGGCTCATTAACAGAAGATAGTCCAGAGGGAGGAGGCAAGGAAACACTGGCCCACCTGGTTTCAACAGCTCATGAGGATGAGAATATGCTGCAACCCAGGACAGCATCTGAAAAACAAAACCAAACAAAAGACAAAATTGATCATTGCTTTCTATATAAGATAGTGATTGGTATTACACAGAGATAGCAATAAGTAAAAAGGACTTTTTTACAAATTAGCATTTCATAGCAAACCATTTGTGATTATATGAGCATGTATTTTCTTGCTTCTCTTATATTAAGATTTCATATAGCCTTGTTATTTAGGGAAGTTTATCAGTTAGAGAGGTAATTCCACAGTTACTTTTTCTAGTTATACTTTGTCAAATTCTTTCTCCAGAGGAGTACGGTTTAAAATAAAAAATAGCTTCACCTTTGATTTTAATGTTTGCTTTGATAGTAATGGGGAAAAAAAGATTTTGTTAGACATTTCTGTCTTCTTTCTTGACCTGACTGTTGCCACATTTATCCACTAATAGCAAAATTTTTGATGAATCTGTTGTATTTGCTTTCACACAGAGAGTTTGGATGGCGGGATCCAGAGCTTCCAGAAGTTATACAGATGTTACAGCATCAATTTCCCTCAGTACAGTCGAATGCTGCAGCCTACTTACAACACCTCTGTTTCGGAGACAATAAAATAAAAGCAGAGGTAAGATTTATAAACCCTTTCTTCAGCAGTGTTGCTGCCTGCTGTTTATCATCAACAATTATTTATGTGTGCTTTAAAAAGACTTACAAGAGACATCATGGATAGATGCTTGGACCCATTTTACTAAAGCTTTCACTGAAGTCATTTGTTACTGTTAGAAAATGTAAAAAATGCATAAAACATGCATGTTGTAACTAATTGTTTTGTTTTCTTTGGAATGTTTTGATTGATTGCATACCATTTAAACACTGTATCATAGTTGTTCAGTAATCAGCTAGTGGTGTGGTCTTGATCTCACTGAAACATATGGGCATTTCCTTAGGGTTCTCTAAGAGGCATCTAGACACTAAATATAAACACAGAATATGAAAATTAAGCAAAAAGGTTCTAAATCAAAGCATCCTTTAATACATAATTGTGTAAATAGCTTTAATTTCACTGGGTTTGCAGCTTGAATGGTGCTCATTGGTCTATGATCTTGGAATTCAGTGCAGATTGTATCTAAAATGTGATTCAGACGTCAATATAGAGCTTGTTCTGTACCTGTAGCTGACAGGTAGTTCTTGCTTGTTTGTTCCCTGTGGTTAATGGGACCAGTGCAGCTTTTGGCAGGAAGGCGGCTCTAAGGGATCTGACAAACACATAGCAGTCAATTAAAATTGAATGAGTGAAGCTGTTACCAGCCCCAGCTGCTTTCCCTGGCCCTCTCTGAGACACTGCTAATCAGGGACATGTGGTGTGCGCATAAATCTGTGCCTTACTGGCACCTTTTAGTCTGGCATGTAAAGGTAAACTGAGATCAAGAGCTGCTATTGCTTATCTGTCAGAACTGTGCAGTGACGCTGGCTTGGTAGTGCTTCATCTTCCTCACCCTCAGCACAAACCACTCAGTGGATCTATCCCACTATAGAGCTTTCACTTCAGGCTTTCTCATGCTGAGGAAATTCCTTAGTGAGTAAGCATGTATTCTGCTGGCATTGGCAGAACTGCCCTGATTGCATACATCACCTCAAACATCTTAGAATTAGTAATAAAAAATACTTACATTAATGTTAAAGTGAGAAATGTTTGTGCACTGGAGAACTGTGGTACAGGTATCACTGAAAATTTTAACTGCACACTCTCTCTGTACTCGACTCTTATCATTAATCAGAAATTAGTTTTTCAGTAAAAGATTTGATTCATCTCTGAGAAAGGCTAAATTTAACTAAATTATTAGAGTAATTTACTCATTGCACAGTCTCTGCTGCCTCCTGTTAAGCATAGATTGAGAGCCCTCAAGTAGCTGTCATTTGAGGGAAGCAGACGGTTTAATTTCTGTTGCTAACCATTTAGGAAAAAAGGTGTCCGATCACTGTTAATCTCACCCATCCCAGCAGGACATCAGCCTTTGTAAGCTTCAGGCTCATGAGCTGGAAGGGTGAAGGCAAGTAAATAAACCAGTAGAGTACTAGGCAGTGTTCTGAGCTGCTTCTGTGAGAAAGGATAGCAGATAAAACAAGGATTTCCCCCACTTCATTTGTTATTATTCAGGACTTTCATATACTGCTCACTATGTAATACATAAAATGCCATGGAAACAAACCAAAATACCTTTCTTAAAGCAGTTCATCTGAGACTATGCTTTCAAACTTCTGGTACTTTGGATTTTTGTAAGATGACAAAATAATGGGATGTATTGTGTGCTTTTCAAATGCTTTTTGGAGCTTTTCAGACTAAAGCACCCAACATTATCAAACTATTTTACCTCTATCTGTATCTATCTATGTACCAACCAAAATTATTTAATGGTAAGTCCTGTTGTGTTTAGATCATGACTCAGCAGAGCACTTGAAACAGTTTCTGTGTTTGTTTGTTGGTATCAGGGTCTACCCAAATGGCTCAGTAGTGTGCCTAGGGCCTGCTTGAACTTCCACTGAATCACAGTTTCTCGAGTAACCTTTTGTGGGAGAGTTCAAAATCCTTTTGATAAGGGGGTATCACAGCAGTTACCCCCGATTCTTCCTAGGTTTATACCCAGCCAGAGGAACCTGAGTGGTCCTGTTAAACCTGCCTGGGACAACTTCCTTGATAACTGTTAAGGATGTTTCTGAATTATGAGTTGAACTAACACCAAAATAACAGAAACTGGTATAAAAATTCTCTTTTCTGTGAAGTATTTGCATTGTAGTTTTGTGTTGTGGCCAGTTCTCCTCTGTCTGAGAATGACCACATTTAATATTTAATTTCTTCTTCATGGATAGCAGCATTCCAGTCCTGCTGCATGTGGTTGCAGGGAACCCTGCCAGCTCTGACACAAGGAAAAAAGCACCAGGATACATCATATTTTCCTTGCAATTTCTTATTGAGATTACAGTGCAAAAAAAACCGCAAAAAATTCTTTCGAAGCAGAGAAAACTGCTCTTTGACAAAATACCTAGCTTTAATATAGCAAAGGTCTTGGGCTAAAGAGAAGAAACTGTCTTGGTGGTCTTTCAAATCCTAGAGGAAAGACAAACACAGATACGTGTAAGTAAAGAATGCTGCTGCTATTTTTGTGCCTGACAGGCATTGAGGAAAAAGCAAATTGAATTCACTAAATAATTTGTTAAGTGTTAATCTTTAATGTACACTTGAACATGCATGCACAGAAAGAATAATATTTTGCAACAGTTTAGTTTATTTACCTGGTTGTATTGAATTTGAAATGTAATGCAGTTGTTAAAGTTTCAGCTCTGGAGTAATCTGACAGGAGACAAAAGTTCTCTTGCCTTTACCACTATTGAGCATTGAATTGTCACACTGCAATTAATGGCTATTTCATCCAGAGTTTCTGGAAATAACTGTTTTGAAATACATTTTTTATTCTTCTTTTAAGCGTGATTTATACTGTGTCACCTACACAGAAAGATGATTAATTATCTGTCCTCTGAACCTGACCATTCTTTCAGTCTTCCAGTTTTGTTTTTGTGTAGTGGCAGACTTGTCCTACTCTCATAATTTTGTGGGATATGTATAAAATTTCTCCTCATGTATTTGGTAGGACAAAGACCTACCTTATATTCCTTTTGTTGAACACTGTCGCCTAAACTTTAGGCAGAAATAAAAATTAGCAACTGTGACTATATACATTTCTGAGATTCCTAGTATCTTTTATAGTTTCACCATTCTGTTTTTATATTCTAAAATATTTTGATTTCTGTGGCTGAAGTGAGGAACACTACCCCTTGCTTCCTCTGAACCCCCCCCCCCACCGCAAGGAAAGGAAGTGGAAATGCTCTCCAGATAACAACTAAGAAAAAGATAGTCAAAAATGTTTGATGCATGGCCAGGGAAACTAGAGCTGTTTTTCCCTTCATGACCATATTCTTTATGGTAGGTGTTATTTCTAAAGCACACTGATCA
Organism: Corvus kubaryi; assembly: GCF_017639235.1. Lineage (NCBI taxonomy): Eukaryota > Metazoa > Chordata > Aves > Passeriformes > Corvidae > Corvus > Corvus kubaryi. Next base: position 9,449,034 of record NW_024582056.1, read on the forward strand.
CAGGTGTGCTTATGAATTTGGTGATGTGACTGGAAATGCACCTTTATTGCTGCATCAGCGTAAATGTCCTGCTCAGTCTTACGTAGCAATGAGGTCTGCAAATCCCCTTCTCTATCTTAAAGTACTTGCAAACCAAGTTGGTAACTGTTTATGTGAAGATGTCCCAGGCTGGATGCTAAGGTGTCAGAAGTAATTTACTTTTCCACAAAAAAACCCAACTTCTGGAGTGAATTAGGTTTTAGATTACTGGAAGAATTTGTATTTTTCCCCTTCCAGCCCTGAACACAGCAGAACAGCAATAGGAAAATGCAGTAAACACTGGCCATTGATAAAGATGGTGATGTTATTTCTTGCAGGTGCTGCCACTTCTATGCTGCTCAAAACCATTCAGTGCCAGTCTTTATTTCAAAGTACGATTGTAACTGCTGCTCTAATCTGAAAGTTTTTCACTAATGCTGCTGCTGAGTCTCTTTAAGTCTTGCCGACTGCAAGGCAGGTGCTATACATGCTCTCAGTAGTGCTTCTCATTCTCTACCTTTATTCCCTGTGCTGGGTACTTATGTGGTACAGCAGACATTAGAATGGAGTTGAAGAAATTGGATTATTTTTGCTAATGTTTGATAGTTAGATTTTTCATCTCTTTTAGAATAGTGACCAGTCATCACTGAAGGTCTCACATGTGTAGAAGGGGACATAGGGAGGCAGAAGTCTAAAGATTGTAAACATTACAGGCACCCCATTACAGTTAGGCATAATAATGCCAAAATTCAGAATCTCAGAATACTTCAGTAATTCCTGATATAAACTGTTTTTTCACTGGTGACAGTGAAGAATGTAACTAAAAGGCAAAAGGGAAGGAGGGAAAAAGTTTTGATCAGATATTTGAAAAGCTGATCAGGCAGAAGAGCATAAGAAGACCCTTTCAGATGGTATTTTCTCCTCAGGAGAGGCCTCTTATACCAACAATGGCGAGATTGTGAACGGAGCCAGAGTAGCTGCTCCTGGATGCCAAGAAGGAACAGACAGGGGATATAAGAAAAGAGAAGCATTTTAGAATACTCAGCAGAGGACATTTCTTTAAAAGAGCACATTCTATTAAACACAGGATTCATTCTTCCACAGCATTTTTTTCTTCCTATAATGACATTTTCCTCCTTTGTATGAGGTCACCATATAAAGGGATTGAATTGTGCAGTTTCACACGCCAACACCGTTTTGCTGTCATGGAAAATGGCAGCCTGCCATCAGCTGCAAAGGTGTAACAGGTCACTCAGGGGTTTTGGCACCAATGATTCCCTTCCTCAAGCTAGAAAATTAATTTTTGCCAACAAAGTCACAACACTTGAGATTCTCCTCTCAGGAAAATAATTCAAAGATGCCAAATAAAAGAACTGCAACTGCTGAACTGTCCTGCCTGAAGCCTTTCCTTGCATCCTTCATAAATATTGCTGAATTGGGCAGTGTCCTCTTTATCTTGGAGAGCATTTCCATAGACTCCCTTCAGAAGAAAAGTATCAGTCCAGACACTATTACATGGAGTTCTAAGAACTGAGTGACTGCACACTGAAAGGATCTATTTTCCAACTCGCTGAAGCCCTTCATTCACATTTGTTTTGTCATTAAACTAAAGGTGTTTCTACATCTTCTTCTGTGAGTTCTTTAGAGAGTGCCAGCACCCTTTCAACACAGTACCCTGCTTGTTCACATAAACTCCATTAGCCTCTTGTTTATCTTCTTTGTAATATACATAGTTGCAGTGTTGTAGTAACTTCGATGTCATCCACTGCACTGCTAGATTCCTGATGGTCAAGGATACATACATGCCTGTTTCTAGCATGGTTTTCTCCCAGGGAATACTTGCACTTAGTATGGGGTGATGGAGAAACAGTCCATAATGTTGCCTTTAGACTGACAGACTGACTGACAGAAATCTTCATATTTGAAGGATCCAGAGGGGGGGATTGGAAGTGCTTACATAATCTTCAGAGGGTATCTTGATTTGATTTCTACAGTGTTCTGCGAAATTCCCCTCTGTTTCCATAAGGATAGACAGAGAAAGCAGAGTATCTTACCATGCTGAGGGCTTGGGGAAGAGAGTTGGAATGCTGGAATGCATTCCTTCCCAGCAGGTCCAGTTCTGGGCCCCTCACTGCAAGAGGGACACTGAGGTGCTGGGGCATGTCCAGAGAAGGGCAACGGAGCTGGTGAAGGGGCTGGTCGTATAGATGTGGCACTTAGGGGACATAGCTCAGTGATGGACTTGGCAGTGCTGGGTTAATGGTCAGACTCAATGATCTTAGATGTCTTTCCTAACCCAAATGACTTTGTGTTGTTTTTTTCCCTATGTGTTTGAAGAAGGATTATAGTTCTGGATTCAGATTTCCCATACATAACCCTGCTTTTCTCCTTTTACCTCTAAAATCACTTCCGTTAAAGGCCAGAATTTAGCTTGTACACTGATGATACTGTCAGTTTTCCATTAAAGACATTATGAGAACTCCTTTAATCTCTGCATGCAAGAAGATATAGACATAATATTTCATTTAAATGAAAGAAGTATCTCACAGGTGATACCAAAAAGTAATGTAGTAATTTCAGACAGACTCTACAGCATTTGTTGAGAGTGCATTTTAGTGCAGACAACACCTGCATACCTTTGGAGAAATTATACTTCCCTGTTTGGTTATAAACATTTTGATGGTACTTTGATAACCATGATTTTCATATGTTAAAACAACTCTATGGGTAAATTTTTACAATTTGAGAACTACTTCCCTCAATGGCTTCACAAGAAATTTCCTATTGTAATGATGACTTTTTGTATGAAAAGGTTCTTGCCTGTACCTGATTCCTAAAACGAACACTAAGATGTTCATGCTTTTGCTCACCTATGTTTAGATTACTGCAGTACAGTTTGGGTCTGTGCCCCCATCACCCTGGGCAGCTGTACTCACACCTGCAGTTAGATGTCAAGCAGACCATTTTTAATACACTTTCTGTGTAGTTTTTTGTGTAGAAATTATGCAAACAAAGTAAAGCAGCACCCAGTGGCATACTCAGAAACAGTCTTTATGTAAGAATTTTCTTTTTTTATTTTCTAAAGCCTCACTGACGAAGATTTTACAAGACTTCCCTTTCAAGTTCTTACTGATCTCTAGTTTGTTTTCTAAGAAATCAATCAACAGATGGTGTATTGTTTTGCAATAAAGGTTGGGAGTTTTTATTGATGGGTTATTTACTGTCAAATATTCAAAGACAAAATGCTGTTTGTTTTGGTTTTTTATACCTTGCACTCAAAGTATTTTTGGAAATGCTTTGATTTGTCTTTTGTAAATTGTCATAGTTTGCATTGTTGAAATAGTTTCTGCAGCAAGGCTTTCCACTCTTAGCATTTTGTTATTCAGCCATATGATTTTACACTGAAGCAAGTGAGATGTAACTTCCACACAGAACCATCAACAACACCAGGGAGTCTCACTCTTCACAGTAAGACAAGGAGGACAAGGCATACAAATAGATATATGGCTACTTCTTATCCCACTACATTCAAGGTGTTTGTTCTTTAGCATGCAGAATGCCATTTTTCGTTCCACCTCAAAATTTATTGGTATTTTAATGTTACTTTTCCAAAGAGCTTTTGAACTAGTCATACTTAAAGAATGAATTTCAACCAACAGAGGCTACACTGTTACAGTATTTCTGGTGTACTGCATGCACCTTACATGAGAAGTAACTTCAAAGTGTAAAATAACTGACCTGAAATTACTAAATGACACTTGGTCAGCTAGGGGTTGATAATTACAAAACCAAACTGTGACAAGAATTACAAAACCAAACTGTGACAAGAAAGCCATTGTTGTGGCTTTCTCTAGCATACCTATGACTCAAAAACACTCCTATCATTCTGTGACACAAAAAAAATCACATATTTATGTTTCATTATCATCAGACAGAGAAGAGAAAGGGGTAAATATGTGAGGGTGTCACAAATGATGAACATGTTAAGTAAAAGCTCTACACATGAATGTACTTGAAATAAAAAAGGTTTATACTGAAAGCACTTGACTAAGTTTCAAGCCCATGGCCCGTTTTTAGCCCTGCATGTCGATGGGCACTCCTGTAAATGGGGATGTTAATTTTATTCTTCTTTGATTATTTACTTTTATTCTTCTTAAGGGTGATAAGTTGGCAACAACCTGTCAATATCAACTCCTGTGTGGCTTCAGGTTGAAAACATTTGTGAGGGCTGTTCCTCTGTCGTGGTTTGACCCCAACCAGCAGCTAAACCCCACGCAGCCACTCGCTCAGTTCCCCACAGTGGGATGGAGGAGAAAAACGGGTAAAAGTGAAAAAACTCAAGAGATGACATAAAGACAGTTTAATAAGGAGAGCAAAAGCCACACACGCAAGGAAAGCAAACCAAGGAATTAATTCACCACAGCAAAACAAGGAATTTCCTATTCTACCACTTTGTGTGGTGTCGCGGGTTCGGTTTGAACCGGGCGGAAACACCAATTTAGTGTAGTGGTTTGGTCCAAAATACTCATTACTGTTTATCTGCTGTGAAATAAGAATTAGGAGAAACGCAAAGCAGGCACCAAACTTGAAAGAATATAAAGAAGTTTATTAACAGACCTAAAAGAAGAAAAAAGAAATTATACCACCTTCAGAACTCTCCTCCTCCCCCCACCTTCCTCCCTTCTCCCACTGACAATGTGAAAAGACAACCCTTAAGATGTTCAGTCTGTTTACCACTTCCATAATAACCTTGTTCAGTCCATTTAGAAAGAGAAGTCTCTTCTTGCTCATGCTATGAAAACATTATCACAACGAGACAGCCGCCCACTTCCAAATATTGTTCAGTCCATTTAGGAAGAGGAGTCTCTCTGCTCGCGTGTGAGTCCCTTCCCCCGACTTGCAGCTTTTCCCGCAACTACTTTCGAGGGTCCACTCTTGAAGTTTTTTGGGGTACAGTTTTAAGGTTGAGCCATTCAGAAACAAAAACAGAGGCCCTTCTCCTTCCCTGGGAGCAAAGGGTCTTCATCATCTTCATCGTTAGGACTATCTCTGGGAGCATCTCTAGGGACTGAGGTTTTCTCCTTTCCCGTTTGGAGCAAAAGTCCTCATCTGGTTCATCTCTAGGAACTGAGGTTTTCTCCTTTCCCGTTTGGAGCAAAAGTCCTCATTGTTTCCATCTCTCCCTGTTCAAACTTCTCATGAAATTACAGCTGCGTCAGCATCTGCCTATCTCAGCGCAGGTGCTTTTGCTTACGAGCTGAACACTCCACCCCCCATATCTTCATGAAATTACAACAGGATACTCTGATATATCATAGCTTCACAACAGAATTTCAGCTTTAAGCATCTCCTCTCTCTTCCCTCAGGTTTTCAGCTCTTCACAGCACTAAAAGGGTTAATCTCACCTCGGCCTTGCAGCTTTGCAGCTGGAATGTTGAATGTTTCTTATCGAAGTGGAGGGGGGGAGAGCCAAGCCGCTCCGGCTGCCCACGGCAAGGCAGTGGGGGGGGTTCCACGGCTGGAACAGGTCCATCGGTTCCAGGATGGCCGTGGCCCGGCCCGGCCTGGCCCAAGCAGGGCCTGGCCGGGCCCGCTGGCCCCCACACGGGGCCCGCAGCCACCTGTCCCAGCGCCGGAAACGAGAGAGAGCTTGGAGGGGGAGTTTGCCTATTCTTAAATGTGGATCACAGAGGTGATCACAACTTTAAGTGGCTTAGAGAATTGTCCATATTCAAACTGGCCAGCTGATAGGTTCTATCAGTTCCCAGAGGAAACTTTAAGCACCCCTTAGCAAGGACGTCCCTTCCGGGACTATGCTTGCTAACCTATGACATTCGGGCACAGTTTGCCAGGCATTGTGCATCCTGTGGCATTCCTGCACTAATTTGAAGTGGGATATAGGGGCTGAAGGTATCTTTTCTCGTGTCCTGTTAGAAGATTTCTAAAACACCTGGGATGGCTGAAAGTTGAATCCTCTTTCTGTTTGAAATAGAACTGATGCCCTTGTTTTCTCCTGTGATCAAAATTCCATCACTTGGATACACTAGCTATGGCTTGTCCCACCTTTTTTCCACAGAATTTTTTTTTCTAAAGCAACCCTTGTTTTCTATGATTGCTGCTTGGTTTTGATTTCCCTTTTTTTTTTGATCCCGTCTTCTGACCTGTGTAACCACTCATGATCACTCTGCTCCCTTCCATTTTATTCATTCCAGCAGTCAGCAGCTTGAGTTCTCTTTCTCCTTTAAGGCAGGCAGGTATAAATGGTTTGTTTCTCCTGACTAAAGCAATGATATCTCTGCTTCAAGCTCTTCTCTACTGATAGGTGTACAAGAGAGTTTCTATGACAGCATTTCAGTAACTACAGTGCCAGTTTGAAATGTCTCATATGTCTGCTCTGGATGGCCCTTTATGCCATGCCCGTGATACTCTCTCTTCTTTCAGTTTGAATTGTGTGAGTCAAAGAAGCACTAATTCATTGCATATAGTACAGGCCTGTGGCTGAACATTTTTCCTCTGTAACATTAACTAAAACAGGTGAAGCAGAAATGTCTACATTGGTCTCGACACAATAGACTATGTTAACACTGTTAAGACCACCTAAATCTGAGTGGTCTTAATTAGAATGCTAATAAAAACCCTGTTTCATTCACTTCGTGTAAAATATTGTAATTATGTTTCTCAGTCTAGAGACCAACACTGTGTTACTAAATAATATTTATGAAAGTATATCACTCTATTTTTTTCTTGCTAATATGTTGTCCTTACTTTGCTAATAAATTCCAGAAAAATGGATAAACTGGTAGGTTTTTTCAGTTTTTCATAGGAAAAAAGCATAAAAGTGTACCTTCTATCTGATAATTAAATCTTATACTGACAGTCTTGCTTTCAAAAGCATTTCTGAATGCATTTCTATGTTTAGTTTTGCCATCTTACTTCTACAATACTGTTTTATGATATTTATCTCTTCTGATGAGAGGGTGCATCTCTGTTTTGTGCACAGTCTTTACATTGATTGAGTATTAATGAGTGTCACTGAGTGCTGTGCTATGTCCCCATAATATGTGCTTTCTGTAGCACAGAAGTGGCATTTTACACTCCTGGATCCCTGTGGGATCACTTAACCATAGCTATTCTTGATTTCATCATCAAGATACTGTGCCCAAATTATTATAATTATTTACTGTGTACCTGGCATATATTTCACTTGAGATTAGGAAAATGTTCCAGTTGTTCAATAAAAGAATTAATGACAAGCCCCACAGAAGTAACATTTGCTTATAAGGGGGAAAGGAAGATTTAGGATGTTAAGTTGGGATGTTAACTGAAGATTGCACACCAAATCAGTGGCAGATTGCTGGGGCCAGTTCTTGTCTTCTAATCCTCTGCTCTGCTAAGGATCTTGAATGCTTTGGGTTTATGGCATCCACATTTCAAAATCATTTCTCTTGGAAAAAAGCCTCAGTCCTGTAAAGTGTCATGATTTTAAAAAGAGGTAGCCAAGAGTGTGTTATTTCATAAATGTAGTGCAACATCTAGTTGTGGTTGGGCTTTTTTGAGTTAATGCTAGATAAGCAAAAATTAGACTTTTTTTTTGCCTTCCTGTTTTCAGTTGTTCTGTAACATACTGCTTTCTCTTCTTGAAAAGAGGCTGAATCAAACAAATTTACAAGCTAACTTAAAACATTGATTTACAAAATCATGGGCTTAATATTGAGAATGTGTACTGGTATTTTCATCTCAACACTGCTTTACACTGCTTTCATGTTTCTCCCCTCCCACCGTCCAGTTATTCCCTCTCCAGGGAATAGCCAAAAGGACAGTATTTTTCCCACTCTTCCAAGAAGTTTCTCTCCAAGGTTTTTCTATGATAGTAATAGTCAGTGACAATTATTTAAAGTGAGCCAAAATTTTAAATATTTTTCAGTAGTAGTTAGCAAATGTCTGTGTTTCATATGGATAATTGCAACTTTGCTCTTTGAATTATGCTGTTTATTCACTACAGTGCAAACTGTTAGCAGTGTTCACAAACATCTTTGGGATGCAGAATTTGACTTCTGTTCTGCTGCTGTTTAGGGTCCTGGCTCTGGCCTTCCTGCAGGCTGAAGGGAGTGAGTGAGGGCTTGAACAAGAACCTGTCTAGACCTCCAGTTTATCTGGGTTTAGCACTCACTCCTACAGTGTCTGCGTCACTGGAAATGGGAATACTGGCTAAAGGTTTCTGTCTTTTTCAGCTCTGGGCAGTCAGAATAAGCACCTAGAAGAGAATTTCAGGCAATAAATTTAATAGGCTAAAAAATTCAGATGTGAATATCTGGTGATAATGCTTTTTATGCTGTTAGGAGAAGAGAAAATAAAGCAGTATTATGTGTGCAAGATGCTACTTTCTGTGCTATGCAGCAGACACAGGAAGAACATTGCATTGTACTGTTCCTCTCTCCACTGGTCTGAGGAAAGCATGTTTTAGTTTTATCAAAACATTTGTAAAATCTGTGTCTTTCGTATTTGAAAATATTGGCTGGTAGGGAAGGAAGGGTAATACACTGAAAGACAGTGTCATTTGACATAGGTAGTATGACATTTAGAATGGGCAATAAATATATTTGCAGCTTTTTCAAGCAGTATAATGCTCCACTGTATGTGCCGTGGATTTCTTTCTATTCATAACTCTCCTGCCAATTGCTTCTCTGATTTATTAGGCTGATGTGTGAATGCAGAGGATCACTTTCCTATTGTAGGGCATATTTTTTTATTACTGTTCTCATCATCCAGTAAGCCACAGTAAGACTTTGCACACTATATATAGAAATAAAATAACCTAGATCGATATCAATATCTGTAATTTGATGCTTTCTCAACATATCTGTACCAAAAAGGTTGGCAGCAAAATATTTTCAATGAGGAAAACCATAGTCCTGATGAAAAGGACCTGCCAAATCAAACTTTTAAGGTAAAGACCATCAGTTGATCTTCAAAATGTGTTTAAAAATACAAAGAGATGGCTGTTACTAAGCTACTGAGAATGGTTGCAGCAGAAGGCACAGGTTTATAGATACATAAGAATACCTAAGGCTCTAAAACAGAAATGCCTACCTTGAAACCAGTACAAGTATATATATGTACACACACTCATTTTTTATATAATACATACTTTTATATATTCTGTAATTTTGCATATTGGTCTGTGGGTATTAAAAAGTGTATTAGCTATGAGGCAGGTGTTTACTTGTGCTGACTTCATTTATAAAACTCAGGTAAGTGGGGAGATAGAGGAAGGATTCTGCAATGCAGCATTCTGCTGCACTGATACTCTTAAATTATGGGTCGTAGCCTTCCTTTGGGATCTTAGACAAAAAATTAAATTTTATGTGCCTCAGTTTCAATTAGCAAAACTTCTACCAAAGAGGGATGTTGTGAGAATGCATTCACGGGCTCTTGAGGCAGTAGCTTGCTCCCAAAATACTTCCAAGACAGAAAATTCTTGTGTGACTGAGAGCTTCTTTGAAGAGTAATGCATCAGTTCTAAGAAGAGAACACCTCACGTTTAAATCGCAGTAGAGAATGTCCTGGGAGCAGAGGTCATCAGGTCTGATGCTCAATGTAATAAATTGTAAATGTATTTTTAATCTGAGAAGAGGCCCGTTGTTTATTCTGTGAGGCAAACTGAGGTAGCTACAGCAGGCATCGAAAAGTTCGATGCGTTTGAATTTCCAATTAGAGCTGAAATGTCAGATAGAGTTATTTTGTTGTTTGGGCTTAAATGACTGAAAAAAATAAAAATTTCTTTGGTCTTATTGGTGACTATCTTGTTCCTAGATGGTATTTGTGTTCACATTGACTAAATCACATTTATGATAACCTTAACTGAATGGAGTTAACTACAGCTTTAGAAATTTTAATCCAACACTGAGGTGATTTCCTCTATTGCTGTTAAAATATTTGAAGTAGTGACCTACTGCTTTCTCTAAAAAACTTAACTTTTGCTTTATATTAAAAAAAATAAAAATTGAATCTTCTTTATCATCTTTAGCTTCACTAGATATCTGGTTATAGGAATATCAGGACGTTTTTAGTTGAAGTATATATGTCAGTCCTTTTCACCAATAATAAATATAAACCTTCATTTTCAGATAGATACTTAATTATTTTTAAATACCAGAAACTAAATGATCCAAACCTTTGGTGTTAATCAGCATTTTTCATTTAACGTTTTACAGTACTAAATCAGTTGATTGGTTGAGTAATGCTAGTGTCTTTGTATCCTAAATTAATATTGCTATTGCACTGTCTGTGAAGTGCACGCTGCTGAACCTTCTTTAGCATTGTGCGTTTTTTGAAAAACAAAGACCCTGAATCAATATCAAGTAGTTACAATACCTACTGAGGGCCTTGGCATGTGTGTATTTTATCGTATTTATGTGTGTCCTCAGTGTTAGTTTATAATGTAGGTCAGTCCCAATCTGTTAATTTTAGGAGATACTGCTTTTAACAGTGGGATTGAAAATTGCTTTTCTGATGCCTTCGCAGTCAGAAAAGCACTTAAGGTCAGCTCTGTGCTTGCAGCTAGAAGTGTTACTTGGAAGATCCCACTTGTCCTTCATGATTAGAGTAGGATACTTGTGTTGTCCTTCAAATGTAATGTTTTTTGAAAGTATTAGGGTAAAGTGCTTTACAGTTATAGATAACTCATGTCTAGCCAGGGATTTTGTTTGTAAAATCTAAAATCACACTAAAACTTTGATTTATAATAGGTATAGCCTTCCTACCAAGCATGAAAAACAAAATGTGTCACAGAGCAGAATACATTAAGGCTTACTGACTAAGAAAGCAGTACATTTATTCATACCTTCTCAGGGCAATTTTAGAACATGATTTTGAGTCTCTTCGTGTTCAGAAAAAAGTTTTGACCCTCTGTCAACCCCACACATAGACCCCAAGATCTAAAGAGGTCACTTAAGAGACACAGGGAAAAACAAATCTGTATTCAGTAACAGAAATAAGCTCCCATAAAAAAAGCTACTGAGTATTGACCCCATGCTTTGCATCCTCACGTCACACAACCTTTCCACCAAACACCCACCTGGTTTCTACAGACACAGAAAAAAAAATCCCAATCCTTCTCCACACAGCGCAGTTCAGCACAGAGGGAACAATTCTTATTTAACTTTAAGCAGAACATTGTATATGTGCTGGTAGTTAAATTTATTTACATTATGACTGTTCACAGCTTTATGTTACCTTTCTATCTGATCTGAAAAGTCCTAATGAGAAAGCCATTCTTAAATGGGACCTACATCCAAACCCTGATTTAGATTCCTTAAACAAATTAGACTGTGAAGTTAATGCAGCAATTTGCATAACATTCTGCTCTGTTTTCAGCTAAAATTGCTCAGCACTTTTTTAAACTTGTAGCAAATTACTTTGCTAATGAGGCTAAATTACCCTATAATGTTACAGGTAAATTTGTCTATAATAAATCTCCTGTGCGTTTGCAATGTACGGATTTTGAATTGTCTATCTGCTGTTCAATAGGCACATCAGAAGAAATCATGGAGAGGACTTAAAGTTTGAACCAGTATATTTGTCTTAAGTGACCTGCTGCACTGAATATTATTCCCATATACTATTCTGATGGTTCATTTTCTCCCCTTCACATCCATTTTAAGTTCTAGAAATCAGCCCTCTGAAACTAGCTAGCAGTGGGGCTGCCCATCTTCCAAACCCTTCTCCAAAAAGTAGTGTAGTTCTTTCCCTCTTAAATGAAAGTCATTTTAGTAATGTAAACAAGGCAAAGATAAATAACTGAGAGAATTTGTAATTGCAGAAAGACATCAAGAAATATAATAATTTCATGGATACTGTGTATAACCAGTCAGTGCAGTCAAGTTGCCGTGCGGCTGTCTTGGACTTTGCTGTAGTGCTCTGGTCTGAGTGGGCACACCAGTGTGCTCACACAGTGAGTCTGAGAAGAACAGGGTGGCTGTAGTCAAAGAGTGTCTCACAAACACTACACTGCCTGCCACCATTAAAAATTCTTGGGAATTTGGTTGGGCTCACTTGTAGCTTCTCTTTCCAGCACTGGTGGAACAAAGTTGCTTGAAATCCATTCACATGTGAAATAGTTAGCACTTGCCTTGCTGGTTAGAAAACCAGTATCTAAGAACATTAAATTGTTACTAATTATTTCCAGAAGCGGACTTAAATGGAATTGTCCTTTTAATTTGGTGTTTATTGGATACATAACATCACCTGTGCTAGCAGTCAGTTGTTTTTTAGTTCTGTTCCATATGTAACACAGTGGCATTAAAAATAATCCCATGTGTTTAAATACGTTGTATTTTCATAGATTAAAACATGCTTTCTTAATAACAGAAATGTCAGAGTAAGTAGCAGATGATGCAGTGTGTTATGTCAGTTAAACTGGCAATTAATATCTATGATGTGCAGAAAAGATTGATTGTTATTAGATTTCCTTCACCTCCTTTGGATGAAGAGTTATTCAATAGTGATTATTAAGAAAAATGTGGAAAATAAGCATCTAACCATGCATTAATCTTTGAATTAGGAATGTGGATCTGTTAGTAGTGCAACACAATGTCTTACTGGGAAGAGGAGATTGTGTTATTTTAGTAGCACACTGTATCACTCAGTCTAACAATTTTTTTAAGCTATTCTTACTTCTCTTCTGTTTTCATTATATTTTACTTTGTAAGGCAGAGTAGTCGGAATTAAATGCAGAAAAGGATGTTTCAGTTATACCTACTGGCAAAATTTGAACAATATCTCAGATACCCACTTGCTGAGTATAAATAGAAGAGGAAGGGTGTTTTGGTTTCTGTCACAGAAGTATTTTTAGGATGTTTTGGAATACTTCATTATCTAACAGTCTTTGGCTAAACTGTTTAAAAGATGAAGCTTCACTTTTCTTTCTTTTTGTATGTCTAGCTCTAATTTTTGTAGCCTTCCAAGGGATGGAAGAGGCAGTTTCCATTTTGCAGTGATTGAAAGAAAGGGTATTGCTTCTTTTCTTTGTTGCTGGGAGGAACAGAATAATTTTTACTCCACAGATTTCACAGAATATATTTCAAAATAGGGTTCAAAACCTTAGTGGTAGTCAAAACAGATAACATCTATTTGCTGTGACTTTGCTTCCACTGTTGCAAAGCCATAAGCAATAGCCAGATTCCAGGGCTAGATTTCTCATAGCTTGATATGAAGAGAGGTCACTCAACTGTATTTTGTTCACTCTGGTCTCACCAGTATCTATCCCTGAGATCCACAGTGTCTCTGATAGCTCTTTCCCACATCTCCTGTTCTCATCAGGTGTTCTAGCTAAAGGTTCACTACTGCTAGGCCAGTCCAGAATGTAGACCATCCTCATCCAGGAAAATTGTTAGCAATTAGGATTAATAAGCAGATGAAACAGGTTGCAGTGATCGAGTGAGGGGTGTGGCCAGACAGGCATATTGAAGCACAACTTACTTACAGATGACCAATCCCTTTCATCATGCCCTTCTCTATTTCTTCATGTTGTTCCTCCCCCATGCATTCGGAACGTCTCCCTTTTCCTATCTTTGCCCTTCTGCTAAACATCCTGTGAGTCTGGCACACTGCTGCAATCCCATCAGCATGCTCTTTACTGTAGGGCCTGTGATGACCTTTTCATTCATTCCTCCCTGTGTGCCCACTTTCCCAGTTAACAGAACTCAGGCTGAACCTCTCCAAGCCTTGGTGTGGTTCCTTCAGCAGCCCATCGAGCAGTGACCTCGCAGACCTGGTCTTTGGTACTGTCTCTTGCTCTGCAGGGTTTGTGTACCTCAGTGGTTTATTACTTTTCCTGTCTCATCTCTGTTTATGCACTGGACATCCATTGAGCAGATGTCCTCACAAAACAGGTGTCCTTACAAGTATCTACATACCCTTCATGTCCTATGTTTCACTTCCTTCCACACATCCAATCAATCTGTTGTATTGAATTAGGAAAGCAAGCTATCAAGAATTCATATGCCAAAATCTTATACTAATCAAGTATGAGTGTGTATATATATATGTGGATACAAAAATGCTGCTAGCAAGGATTTTCTTGCTATTTTCTAAGCCCTTGAGAGACTTTTCTCTCTCACAGAAGAGGTAGCAGAGTATGTAAACAACCAAACACCTGCAACCTTGAAAAGTCTTGTTTATGGTATAGTAGAAAAATATTTTGACAATGGATGTTTTAGGATTTTAGCCAATCACCCCCAAGGGGTGGCTGATCCTTGTCCAATTACACTATGAAGAAAAAAGTCTATAAAAGAGTTTGTAAAATAATTAAATAAATCAATCTTGCTGCACAGTTCCTGCCTGCTGGATCTTCTCTTCTCCTCCCAACGGCTGCGGGACACGGTGATATACCCTAGGGCCCAGGCCTGCAGTAATATATATATATAGTTTCAGACATATTATGGGTGTCTTATTGACTTGTTTTACCAGCACATATGCTCCGGGCTGGTCATGTGTAAGTCCTGGTAGACTAAGTATGTGTCAGTCCACTGTTGGGGTAAACCCCATCGAGTCAAAGATAAGCCTTGAAATGGATAAATTAATTTCTTATAGGCTCTTGGCATGAGGTATACCAGCTGTCCTTATTAGGAACATAATTGACATCTTCACTGCCTCCAGCAGTGGCCTGAACCCCTTCTTGAGTCAAAGTTTTATTTTTATAGTGTGGATACAAATACATATTCTCAGATGTAATGCAAAAAAAACTTCATACTATGCCAGAGGAGAAGACTCTGTCATCAAGCTGACATGAGTGTACTTTTATCAATCTGTGTACTAGAGAGTCTGGCACCTTTTCCTGTCCTCTCTGCCTGTGTTGTGGCATCATGGGGCTGATCAAGTGCTTCTGACCAGCAAGGAGACAGTGACATTAATGGCAAAGAGCCAACTTTAAAGGAAAATTTGAAAATGTCCTGATAAAAGAAAACATGTGATTCCTCAGGTGAAAGCATCTCTGTGCATTCTTCTGTGGAAATTATTTTTTTCCAAAAATTATGTAATCTCTGTTCTTTCAGTTTTTGATTGGCATAGATTCCTATTCACAGCTCTGTATTTAACAGCTCTCTAACAGTGTCTTCCAAAGACATACACAAAATACTTCCAGTGAGAAAAAGGAAGGAAAATAACTTTCAGAAATTAACGGTATCCATGGATTAATAGAGTCATAAGAAACAATGCAACACAGATTCACCCAGCATTGTTAATATTGTTAATCCCTCTACTCTGATCCTCTTTTTTTTATTTTTGAGAAAAGGTGGTGTAAAAAGGGGCATTTGAGACATGGGCAGATACAGCTGGGCTTACTCAGTTGTGCTGCAGAGCTGAAGGTCATTCTTTTGAGTTCAGAAGAGGCTACTTTGGGGCTGGTCTCTGTAAGAATAGTTTGTCCCCTTTATCTCTTGACAAGTTTGTACTCCACTGTTTGTTTTTAGTAGGCAGACTCTGGCATATTCTATTTTCTTTTCCTCCTAGATGTAACAAGGCAGCAGCCACTGATATGTCAATAAATATTATATTAAGAAATGTTCTCTTCATCTTAAGTTAGGAAAGAGACAGAAGTATCTATCAAAAGTCCTTTGGGGGATTGGGATTTAATGCCCCATTGGTGCAAACTGCTGCTTATCCATCCATCCTGGCATTCTTGGATAAGACATTTGGCAGTAGCGCTGCTGAATTCATTGGAGCCGTGACTAACTTAGCTGAGATCTGCCCCAGGAGACTGGGTCAGAATTGTCCTCCAGGCTGTGGCTCTTAGCTCCCTAAAGGACTTGAACAAATAATTTCATTTCCTTTGCCTCTATTTCCATACATTTAAATAGCTCATGATAACATCCATCACAGTCTCACAACTTGTCAGGCATAGTTAAACCTGCTGGAGAGTATAGTTTTGAACATCTATATAGATACGTGATAGAAATGCAGAGATGGGGTGAGACTTTTGGTGAATAAAGGGCTGTTGTAAAAAAAAAAACAAAACCAGCAAAGCAAGAGAGTAGTCCAGCTAAAAAACAGCGTCAGAAATGGAGATCACAGTCATGAAAAATCAGCTCCATCTCTCCCCGCATGGCAGAGTTACTCTGCCAAATATCTGAGCTTGGAAATTCTAAGAAAGTTAGCAAAATAAATCTTGTCTTTCCCAGGTAAGAATAGGTTCCTTCTTCAGTAAAATTTAAGAAGTTTTGTCAAGTTATGTAAAGTGTTATGTAACATCTGTTTAATTTCTGTTGTATTACTCTTTTTTTTCCTGACAAAAATGCGGTTTAGATTAATAATTAATGCTGTTGCTTTTAAGAAACTATCTTTGAATCACTTCAGTCTGCTCCTGGCTTCAGGTTCCTGGGAGAGGAGGAGCTGCATGAGCTGAATACTAGTGTGCTGTCAGCTATCATGACTGGACAGGAAAGGTGCAGCTCAGGAATACTGGCTCAGTGTAGCAGAACCACACATTTCCCTTTAGAAATGAGCAGAAAATAGCAAAACCCATCACCTGAGAGCATCCACAGGATAAACTGCTGAGGAGCATGAGATGCCACTTGGTTGTGTGCAACGGGAAGAGTGAGAGAAACAGCAGAGGCACAGAGTCCTTCGGAATGGAGACAGAGCCCTTGGAGTCTCTAGCTGAATTGTAGCACACAGAACGATTTTTGCTACAAAGTAATACTTTTTCTCATTCTTACCTTTTTTTTTTTTAGCAGCAAAGCAATTAAAATACTCATTCAACATATTGTGCTTTAAAAATATAATTCACAAAGATCAGCAGGCATGTTTTCATTCTTTCGTTCCTGATATTACTCATCACACCAGGCAACTCATATATTTTTTAACTGTATTTTTTCTTCCATCAGATCTTGTTTCTTTTCAGGGGTTGAAGTGTGAAGCTCAGTGGTTGATTCACCTTTTGTAGAATTGATGCATAAATTTTTGTTCCTAGTCTGTTTAGTAAATGTCATCTGTTTTGTCATGTAGGTGGCTCTTCATGTAGCATGCTTGGTTCTGAAAATCTGGTTAGTAGGGGAAGCAAATGTATTTTTACATGAAGGTTAAATGGTAATGGATTGTAAAACCAAGCAAACAAAACAAGCAAGCTTCACCCCCCCACCTCTCCCAGATAAACTTGGTAAATTTTTTCTGGCCCAGAAATGAGCTAATTTAGTTGCAAGTCATCCTGTTCACATGGAAAAGATTTGACCAGTGGGATATTTTGCAGCACCTTTTCTCTTTGACCTGTTTTTCTCATTTCTAAACTGAAAGGTGTCATGGTTTCTCTGAGCAGCAAAAGCATAAACTCTCAAAAGGTTGGTGAACTTTTCTGCCTGAAGTTGATATATTTTACCAACGTCCATTCATATCTCTGCATGCATCATGTAGTGCCAGCTGCTGTAGTCTTTGAGGTGACCTGCATATTGCTCAGAAAGTTGCACATGATGTACTGATATAACGCCTATTTAAGGGAAAATATCCCAGTTTATCTTTAAACACTATCACTTTGACATTTAGACCAAAGCTGTGTGGTAACTGTATAGACATTAAAACATCTTAATTTAACGCTACAACATTATGTTGTATATGCTTTTTTCACTACACAGCTGTTCTATTTTTTGGTTTTGCTGTTATTAAAAAAATAAGAATATGCCAGATAAACTTGAAGAAGAGAGAGAGAACTTCTGGTTTAGCAGTGAGTAATTTCATATAACTCAATTTTGGAACCTCAAAGCCTGAATCACTTTTCAGTCTTTATTTGAAGTGAATCATAGATTCATAGAATCATTTAGGTTGGAAACAATCAAGATCATCCAGTGCAACCATTAACTCAGCACTGCAAAGTCCACCACTAAGTGCCGCATCTGCACGTCTTTTAAATTCCTTTAGGGATGGTGACTCCACCAGTTCCCTGGGCAACCTGTTCCAGTGCTTGATAACCTTTTCGGTGAAGAAATTTTTCATAATATCCAACCTGAATCTCCCCTGACATAACATGAGGCCATTTCCTCTTTTCCTGTCACTTGTTACTTGGCAGAAGAGACCAACCCCCTCCTGGCTACAACCTCCTATCAGGTGTTTGTAGAGAGCAATAAGGCGCCCCCCCAGCCTCCTTTTCTCCAGCCTAAATAATCCCAGTTCCCTCAGCTGCTCCTTATGGGACTTGTGCTCCAGACCCTTCCCCAGCTCCATTGCCCTTCTCTGGACTCACTCCAGCTCTTCAATGTCCATCTTGCAGTGAGGAGCCCAGAACTGAACACAGGTTTTGAAGTGTGCCCTCACCAGTGCCAAGTGCAGAGGGACAACCACTGCCCTCATCCTACTGGCCACACTATTGCTGATACAGGCCAGGATGCCCTTGGCCTTCTTGGCCACCTGGGCACACGCTGGCTCATGTTCAGCCAGCTGTGGACAGTTCCTTTTCCAATAGCCATCTTTCCAGCCACTCTTCCCCAAGCCTGTAGCATTGCAAGGGCTTGTTGTGACTGTAACACAGGACCCAGCGCTTCTCCCCGTTTAAGCTTAGATCCATGAAATGCCATCAGTTGTACATAAAGATGTTGAAGTTAGTAGGTGCAGGTTGAATTCCTAATAGATTTCATTGTACTTTAATGTTTCTGTTTCACTGCTTTAACTGTTTATGTCTTCCAAGACTTCCCCCTGCAGAGCCCCAAGAGTACATGCCCATGCAAAAACTGCTTCACAAGTATTTCAAATTTTTTGTTGTCTTAAATGTAAAATGGCCAGCTGAAGTACCTGACTTGTTTTGGGCCTTAGCCAACTACACATATGGGGAAACTTCTTGACTTTTTCAGAGATGTCTGTATAACTTGCTTGAAGATAAAGCATTGTACCCCTCGAATGTTAGTTATGAATCTGTGGTTTCTTAAAGTTAGATCCAAGACTGATTACTCTTTGAGGAAAAAATAGTGCCACAGAACAATAAAGATGTATTTGTTTGAAATGGATTTCATAACAAATTGTACGTGGTATTCCTGACCTTCTTGATCATTTGTCTCAAATATTTTTGTGCTTTTTTTAGAATGATATTTTACATAAGATATCACATTAGAAATTTATTTTGTAGGCCACCTTGGGTACATATAAGACTTCTGTTCCTGCATCACTTAAGGATCTCCCTCAATCTTGTTAGAACAATTTTTCCACGATTTATTTATCATCCTTGTCTTTATGTTTCTGGTGACTTCCTCCTTTTCCTTTCTTCTTTGCTCATCCCAATTTAGTTGATATATCCTTACTTATCCCTACTGAGACTACAGTAGCTGTTCTCATTCCCAGTCATTAAATGTAAAGGCAGGATTCCTAAAAACTTTATGACATAAAGTGCTTTTTTTGTTTGCTGTAGCCTTGTGGTTTTTTCTCTAGCTTGTGATGTGTTACACTCTGAAGGAGATGATGTTTCTCCAGTACAGGAGAAATTCTTGCCAAGGCAAACCTTGATGTACCATGAGAAGCCTTGATGAGGCAACGCTCTTGAGTAACTTTGGCTGCTTTTACAGCGGTTCTGGTTTGTCATAGTACAGCAGTGTTGCCACTGAAAAAAATAATACAAGGAATCAAAGCAGTGTAATGTAGCAGCTTTGTGGTGCTACCAGCACACTTTTGCTGGCCTACAGCCTGCACAAAACACAGCTTAATTCCCTTGGACAGCATTTATTAATACTGGTGTGTTCATTTCCTAACTGTATGATTATCACTTTGGCCTGTTTCAGATAAGAAGACAAGGTGGAATACAATTACTAGTGGACCTATTGGACCATCGGATGACAGAAGTCCACCGTAGTGCCTGTGGAGCTTTGAGAAACTTGGTATATGGGAAGGCAAATGACGACAACAAAATTGCTCTGAAAAACTGTGGTGGTATCCCAGCATTAGTACGGTTACTCCGCAAGACTACAGATTTGGAAATCAGAGAACTGGTCACAGGTTTGAATCTTTCAGTATTTTTTCTTCAGACTCTCTGTCAGTCTTGCAAGCACAGTTCTCTGCCACATGCCACTTGCTCCATCAGTAACTGTTTCATTACCATCTTATTTGCCATAACAAAAAGCTTTCAAGCCCCTCGGGATTTATGTAATGTGTGAATGGCTTTCAGTATCACGCAGTGTACAGATGCAGGTATGGTTTATGCCTATGATTGCTGTTTCATTTTGTTCTTGGTTAGCTGTAAGTGCTCTTGCGGGAGATGTGCTCCACACATGTTGTGGTGGGAATCCTCTGCTCTCCCTCCTGTCTGGTTTAGGGCTGGCCAGGCAGAAGTCATATTTTACTGAATTTACTTAGAAACTGTTGCCCATTGCTTTTATATCCTATGTGGTGATGTAGTGACAGGGAGGATTTGTTACGGGGTTTTCTACCTTTCTCAGGGTTCTGATAGGAAAATAGAAAACTGTTGGAGAGGTGGACATCACCTTCTGAAGCGTTTTGTCCAAAATTTGATAGTATGTTATGTGATGTGTTTTACAGAGAGCATGCAGGTAGTGGTAGTTTATTTCTTTTCTTGATATAGTAGGATCTGGTCTTTTTAGGATTGTGTGGACTTTTTCCCTTCTGAAATTCAAGAGAGAGGGGAAGGGGGGCGGTGTTCAGGAATACAGGAATGCTGTCAAACTGGACTGATCTGTTTCCAGGTGTTTTTCACCTTGCCCTTAAGCTATCCTATTTAATATGTAAAACAGAAGTGAGGTAGAGGGGCTTTTTTTTTTTTCATTTTGTGATTTCATTCTGTTTGATTGCTAGTATCAATTGCTGATTAATTTAATGCTACAAATAAAAAGTATTTTCATTGTCCTGTTTTCAATGCTGGTATTTTCATTATGATTTTCCTATTAAATTATATAAGAAAATTTCTCATTTCTGTCACAGAATCATCGGAGTACATGTCATCATCTCTGTTTCTGCAGAAATTACTTACCCTTGTACATCAGGCCTCATTTAGGATACAATTTGTAAGATTATCATCCTTTGGTTGGGTCCAGGTTCCTTCCTTGAGAAGACGTCTGAATAAACTGCATGATATTTATTAAATATAGTTCTTTTTATATTTAATTTTGTTTCTTAGTTACAACACCTATCGCCTCCTACTTGTTAGTCAGGATTAATGGGGCAGAGATACAGGTTACATGAGCTCGGATCATGCCTCCTGTAGAGTGACAGAATTACTGACAGATCTAATAAAGTGTAACCACTGCTTCACATTCAACATACTTGTTTGTCTCTTGGTTACATTGTCAGTATCCTGGCTCCAGGGAACATTCTGCGTATTTATTCTGAGTAGTAAGTGGCAAACTGCTAATAAACCTCAGCAGTCACCGTGGCGCTTCCCATGCCATCTGTAGATGGAACATGTAATGTTGTTAGGTCATTTAAAGAAAATATACTGGGCTATAGTTTACTTTGGTTCTATTGCACAGTATGCTGTTAAATTTTCCCAAATTCCTGCAGAAAGAAAGGATGTTTGTTTTCTAGTGTGCCCTCAAAGTGCTATTACCAAGAGGAGTATGTAGCATCAGTGGTAGGCAGTAACCTGCCTTTGTACAGGTAGATGCAGCTCCCAGGGACGGTGAACATCAGGAGTGCTGGACATGTATGAAAGGGGAGATGGTGACACTGAGGAATGGAATAAAAGCCAGTGGTATTTCAAGATTTTATTCCTGAGCCTGTTTTTGTATTGGGGTTTTTTCTTTGTTTTTAATAGCCAGTACATCCCAGAAGGCCAGTGCTTGCCCTGGCTGTGTTTTGTACCTTTCAGAACGCAGATCACTGGCCCTTGCTTTCAAAATGCAATCGTGTTTATGGTAGTGTTCTGCAAAGCTTCCTTCCAAAGCAAAGCTCATAGATGGAGCTCTCATCTTGCATCTCTTAGGAAACAGGCTAAAGTTGTGCATCTGAATCAGTTCTGCTTTGCTTTGTTTTGGTAAAGTCTTGTAGTGTGACAGCTACCCCAGCTGAATTCCTTCTTTCTGTCCTTCCTGGGGAAGGAAAGGTAGCTCCTGAAGCAGCACCCTCAGTAATGAAAAGTTTTGACTTGTGGCAGACACAGGGAAAAATAAAAAGTGCTCTCCATCAGCCTTCCTGAGCTGAGGTGGCAGGAAGATAATTATTCCAGTAGGGGCTCCACAGCCTGGAGGAGATGCAGAGAAAATAATAGCAAATGTCTGTTTTGGGAGTAAGCATAATACCTTGAGCCCTTCCATCTCATGTTCATTGTGCATCCTGTCTATATAAAAGCTGCTCTTGTTTGTTACTTTCAGAGAGGGCACAAAGTTCCTGCCTTAGGAATTCATACAGGCTCTGACATCGCTGCCCCTAAGTAGTAGTACGCATTTATCCTCAGAGCACTTTTCTTAGGTGGGGAAGTATCACTATCTCTGTTGTACAGATGGGGAGCTGAACCTATCAAGTGTAAATGACCTGTCCAGAAATCTGGCAAGATGAAGGTGTGAATCACTCTGAGTAGGCACCCAGCTGCAAGGGAAGAAATATGGCCTGGAGAGGTTGTTAAGCAGCTCAATTTGTCTGGCAGAAGTGAAGCATTCATTGCCTGCCCCAAGTACCGTGAAGAACTTGCCTAGCAGAGCGAAAGTTCTGATATTAGTTCCTTCCTCAAACATGCACATTTTCTTCCTTCTTGTTGCTCTTCTCTAAGTAGATTATGACTTCAATTTCTGGCAATCTCAAGACTGGTTTTGGAAGGGTATTTAAACCTGCAGACCAGCTTTCTAGCCCAGTAGCTCCTTGATTGTCAGGATTGCCTTCAGCACCATTTGTGGCTTGTCCTCTTTTCCAGAGATTTCTTTCTACCATAATCTCTCCAAAACAGAGTTTTTTCACTCTTTCCTTTATCTCATCCTTGTCCTCAGCAGCAGAGGTCTTGGGCTAACACTGGAAAACCTTACCATGCTCAAATTTTTGGATTGCACGAACTTAACCTTATAGCAAAGCGTTAGAGCTTCATGGCTCTCTCATGTCAAGGAAATGGTTTCAGTGCAGGCTCCCATGAAGAAGATCTGGGGGAAGTGTGCTGCCTGACTGTTACGAAATTAAATGGTGCTAATGCCCGGAAATACTTCCTAAAATATGGAAAGATTATTCTTACAGAAACACTTCCACAGTTATCAGGTTTTTACTAGAAGAACATGGATAAAATTAGGTATACCCATGAATATATACATTTGTGCAAAAGTGAAATACTCTGATAGAAATAGAGATGCTGGCATGGCCTTCAGCCTCTGGTAATTTCCAGAGACTCAAGGAGAACCTGAATCACAATACCTTGTTTCATGTAAGTCTGAAAAGAAATAGGTGGAAGCTGAATGCACCACACTTAATTTAGTCATTTTTTTACCCTAGCACTGTGCTGCCAGTTTCCACAGTAGCACCTGTTAATGGGAAAAAATAAAAGCCTTCTATTTTAAAATCATTAAATGTTAACACTTTTCTAATAAATATAAATAGAGAAGAACACAGTACAAAATTAGCATAGATCCTGCAGATGGTAGAAAGAAATGTTTTCACTTGGTAATAATGGCAATGAGTAACTGATTTCTGATTCTCTTGCCTTTACCGAGTTAATTATGAACCCTTCCACAAAATTCGATTTTATCATTTTTTCTATTTGTTTTACTGTCAGGGGAAAAAATATTACATGGAAAAATCTGATGTTTTAGCCAGGATAACAGAGGAATCCTATGGATACCTTGTGCAGCAGGTGAGGTCAAGCAGCTGTTGCTAGATCCTTTCCAACCCAGGCCATT
Source organism: Corvus kubaryi (assembly GCF_017639235.1). Lineage (NCBI taxonomy): Eukaryota > Metazoa > Chordata > Aves > Passeriformes > Corvidae > Corvus > Corvus kubaryi. The sequence continues at coordinate 9,472,847 of NW_024582056.1, forward strand.
CCATGATTCTGTGATTCAACCTATGCTTGCTCCTTCTTCCATTAGCTCGATTGAATAGCTGGGTACCCGTCTCAGATAAAATGGTTTAAACTGCTTTTCTCATTTTTGACAAACAAGATCCATCACAACTAGAAACAGTTTCTGCCTATGAACAATGAGGTAGCTGAATGAGAAAAAGCTCCTTTTAAAGAAGGCCCTTGTATTACTGCATCACCTGTTTACAAACTGTAAACACCATTTCTGATTAAAAGGTAAAAGTGGATAATCCACTTTTAGTAAAGTACATGATGATAGAGAGCTGCAGCTATAAATAATGTCAGGAGAAGCTGTTTTTTCTTGTGCTAGCAGCCAGCCTCCTGCTTATTTTGGTTGACAATAAAGTGTCAGAGATGTAACTATTGTCTACTGAAAATATATAAATTACAAAAATTAGCAAATAAAAAAAAATTAAAAGCAGAAACTATCTAACACTATACATGTATACTATATAAATATAGATAGGTAGATATTGACTCTGTGTATTTCATTCACATTTTTATTCACTGAATCAAAAGGCATATATGCCATTCCTGCAAAATACTACAAGATGTTTCTTTCAAAGAAGCACTATTTCTCCAAGTTTCTTCAGCCCACAGTCAAGTTGGACAGGAAAAAAATTTCATTTACTTCCCAGACTTTGGATTCCAGTATTCATTAGTGTTGTCTTTAATTTCAACTGTGGCCAGTTTGTGTTTTGGCTTGGTTGGTCCTCTGTTGTCACCCCATGTTATGCAACAGTATTACACAGTCCTGTTTCAATTTTAGTAGATGCCATATGTTTTTAACGAGGGGTTTATAACCTTATTGATAATCTCTCAGTGTCACTGAAGGCAATTACATGTTGTCCACCTTAGATCTATCTGGTTTGAGTTAACCACTGCCAGTGAAACCTCCTTTTGATTGCATGCTGCTTCTTAGCATGTGCATAAATTATTGGCAGATTGGTCAAGACACTCCAGAAGGCCCCTTTGAGCCCTGTATCTGTCTTCGCTAATCTATGTAGTTGCAAGTTAGTGAGCCTGCAGTGATATGTAAAGCATGTTTAAGAGAGTATTCTATTTAAATGGACCTTTTGGCTCACTTCAGTGGAAGATTTAATTTGATTTCTTTTTTATTTTTTTTAATTTGATTTCTTTTTTTTTTTAAGTAATTCTGGCCAATTATTTAGAATTTTTAACTTCCTAGTACAATTCTTCTATCTATGCAGTTCTTCTATTGGGAGTTCCCAAAGTCAAAATCACATGCCTGCAATTGTTTCCTGTTTGTAAAGTTATTTTCTAATTGGACTTTGTAAGGTATTACACTTGTGATTTTTTTGTATAGTAAATCTTATTTAACAATATTATGGCAAAGGGCTGACTGTTTAGTACTCTAGGATCTCGAAGCACCTTAATTTAATAATTTAATCATTTTCTGCAAAAGTGCCCTTGACATTACCTTAGTTACTGGAGTGTGTAAACACAGATGTGAAATTTTATTGTGATATAAACATGCATTTGGAGGTGGCACCTATTTGTAACCTTATTGCTCTCTGGAAACTTGATTTGAAAATGACTAAAGGCTCTTTTATCCTATTCCAACATGACTTTCCCACAGCCTTAATAAAGAAGAATCAAACTCTTCATGAGTTGCATTCTTACAGTATTTCACCTTGATGTAATTCCTAAAATCTCTATTATATCCCTTTACCTTTGCAGGTTTGTATTAGGTGTTGCTCCAGTATTGCTCATATTAAGTATCCCATGTCTTAATTGTATTCAAGTTTAGTAATGGGGCAATGCAAGTATAAGGAAGCCTGACCAGTGAGAGGCCTAATTAATTAGCAGCCTTTGATACATAATGCAAAAAGATGGGTAGGAAGATAGATGTACAAAGTGGCTTGCTCTTGGAACCAGAGAGACAATTTCAGCATTACACAAACTGCAAATCAGATTTTAAAGATACATGTTTTAGGTTCAGATACATACCCTGCCCATCACAAGCTTTTCAAACAGACGACACGAAAAGCCATATATGTGTGTTTAAATTGTCATGATTGTATAACCACACTAAGACTGCTGCTACAAGGTTGACATAACTTTGGTTCAATATATGCTTAGCTAAGAGAGTAAGACTGCCAAATATCCTTTGGGGCCCATAACTCTATGTAGTAAAACAAAATGGAGATGTGGGATAAATGCAGAAAGCACACAAGTGCCTCTTAAGATGCAGCTCTGTGAATTAGCTTCCCCTCCACCTCCAGTATCTGATCACCATGTCCTGTCAAGTCAAGGAAATCAGAAAGGTTAAGCATGGAGATAGATAACTGCTAGCACAGAACTCTGCGTTCAGAAGTGATGGTTTCAATTTCGGCAGGAAAATATGTTCATTCATTTCTTGCTTAGTGTCTGCTCTGCACGTTAGCAAAAAATGTTTTGAGGAACTTTACCAAGCACAGAGGCAGGTGACTTGCAGACTTGAATTATTTTTCTACCAACAGATTTAGGATGAGGGTAACAAATTTCAAATCTATTTACCTGGGCACCAAAGTTTGCTTGTATGTTTTAAATGCTTTTTATTCAAAATGGAGATTTAAAGGGTATTAGATCTAATAAACCTTTCCTACTCCTTCGTTAAATAGATGTAATTGCAAGTACAATATCCTACCACAATCAATTTTAGAAGCTGATTAAATCTTATGAAGTAATTTACTTCTAATTAGGTGTTTTAAATAAAAGTTGTTTTCAACATTAACAAGATTATTTGTGTAATGAAAATTCCTATCTATTTACTCTGGATCAAAGCCAGTGGCTGAATAATGAAACTACATGTTCTAGTTTCTTCAGTATTTCTTTCTTCAAGTACAAGAACCTTTTCAATTTCCAAAGATTACATAATAATTGGACTCCCTCCTTTTGCTTGAGATACTTTTACGCAAGGCATTCTTCAACCTCTGCCCTGAGTGTTGTGAACCATTGAGAATTTAAAAAAAAATGCCAAACTCCGTCAAATCCCCTGCAAGTCTCAGATTGCTGTTAAAACAATGTGTTTCATCTCACAGACAGAGCTTTGCATGGGCTAGTTTATCATTTTGTGCTGTTACATCTAAAATCTTGGGGGAAAAAGGGTTTGTTTAACTCAGAAAAACTACTTTTTACTGCTAAGTGGATAAAATTTGGCTTAATCCAGTCCATTATCAAAGCCAAGCAAAAGCAAATGAAGGCACCTGGTCTGCAGAAGTGGCTGCTTGAGTTAATCACTGAAAGTCCAAGTGCCCCAATACAACTTCAAACAACTCCACCAAGGTAGTACAAACCCTGTGGCAGGATTAGTGGGCTGCGTGGCTACTCTGTTTTTCCACCCTAGTCATCAGTTACTTTAAGTCTCCAAAAATCACTATTGCAGCATCATAATTTTCATAAAATACTTCAAATTTGTGTTTTGTACTATTTGTACTTCTCCAGACTAATAAGCTGATATTTCATAGTGGATGTGCTAGGGCAAGGCACAGCTGTGTGCTGTACTTTACAGTATGATCCTACTGTGTGGCAGAGTTTAAATTTTAGATTTTAGCATCACCTACAGAAAATATTGCCATCATTTGAAAATATGGAAGTGATTTTCAAACAAATTCAGAGCAGGAATTAGTTGGCATTTTATAAAGTCTTCGTATGAACCCATTGTGGTACCTCTTACCAAAACACCAAATCTTTGTAGTCATTTTCCTTGCAAAACAGGAAGGTAAAAGGTTGTACAGCTTCCACTCATATGGTGTTGGGAAACTGATTTCCAACCTATAGACTGTGACATCTCCAAGAAATTCCAGAGTCATTCAAAACACATCCTATTTATAGTTCATATGTGCTAGGAAATATAAAAGTAATTTAATAAATTGTGTAATTTTTCTTCAGAAATAATTCTGTCTTATCAAATAACGCTTAGGCAAACAATGTTGACAGTTCAGCTGGATTATTTTATACCACATCTATTACAATTTACTGCCTAATTGTAAAACAATCTTTGCCCTCTTTCTCAATATGCTGTCACTATCTTGGCTCTGAAAATGGGAAAACCCACTGATAGAATCTGTTGTCTTCATGAAGAGTCATTCTCAACTTCTTCTGTATCATCAGATTAACTTCTTCACCCCCTGCTGCTCCCAGTTAAATAAGGAGATGTGTTAAAATAGATATTTTCTCAAATCTTATGCCCTGCTTTCTTAGCAACAGGCTGGGGCACTGATTTATCCTGTAAGGTGTTACATCCAAAGCATTTTTCTAAGTAAAAGGGAATGTACCACTAAACAGCAATACAAAACAGGGCCTGTTTCCCTGATGGTGAATGTGGGAGAGGCAGGACGGGTCACTGGGTGCCGAGGTCTCAGCCGGCAACAGTGCAATGCCCCTGGTAGGGGAGTTCCTTTCCTCTCTTTGAGGAGTCTGCTTAGGGGTGGTTTCATTGGTTTTCCCATCACAGCCTGCTTCCTTCTCCCTATTTCCCAGGCAAATTCACATTCATTTGTCCTGTGCTGACCGCTCTCAGTATCAGCACAAAACCCAAGGTGGTCCCTTGTTGCTCTCCTTTTCTCTCTAAAATGGGAAATAACTGTTTTTCCCTTGTACAATCAGTGAGATGTATCTTCTATGGAAAATTCATTCAAGTTTTGGCCATGTTTTGATTCATGGAGCAGTGAAACTGATTTCATAATTTGCTTGTTAATATACTACAGAAATTATTTTCTTTTTTTGTTTTTTGTTTTTTTTTTTACTTTGGTCAAATTTTAAGAGGAAATATGAAACAAGGTAATCTGATAAATAAGGAGTGATAAATAAAGGACATCTGTTGTGGCATATGGCTTCACATAAGAGCTTCACTGAACTTTTTTAGTGGGTAGTAATCCTTTGGAAAAATTCAGCTGGGCATATAATTTTGATGGGCCTGCCTGAATGATGGAGTATTAAAACGCTTGCAGTTTAAAACCACTTCGTAGTTTGAAATGTTTGAGATTTGTCACACAAAAGACTTAAATTTTATTTTGATAATAGCTTTTGTTTAGAAATGATCTGAATACTTCACTTTTTTGTTTACAAAATGAAAGTTTGAGGGTATGGTGAAACATGTTCATGCTATGATTAAATTACTGTTTTCACTATGCCCACTAATTTTTTAAAAATTTATTTATTATTTTTAGGTTAAAAGGCCAACTTCGCTTTTTCTGTCCCAAATAATGTTATTTACAGTGCTGTCTTTTTTGTAGGTAACAATGTGGCGAGTTCCTTTTTTTCTTTTTTAGTAACTAGACACTGAGCCTTTCATTTTGCACATAGATGCAATTTTATAGATAGAACTAATTTTCTAACTGGTTCTTTCTAAAAAGGAGTTTTGTATTTAGAGCTGTAACTTAATGTTCAGCTTTAAGTATAACATTTTTATTCTCTATATTATGTCTGTTATCAAACATATGTTTTGATTTTGGGTGCTAGAAAAATTATTCAGTATAATACATGTGTAAGCACTGAAAATAAAATCTTGCCACTCATATATATACATCCTTGTTAAATTCCCACGTTTTCCAATAAAATACTTAATTTGGAGTGGCATTGCCATTAGTTATGGGTTAGGATAAAACTTTTTTTGAAAGCAGTTGATTTATTTTTTTCTGTGTTTCTGTCACTCAGAATGAATTGCTTTTGGCTTGGCTTCTGTGTTTTACAGGACCGATTTAATTTCATCAGCTAGGAAAGCGAGTTAAGCAGGAACCACTGATCTTTCCACAGTAACCTTAGTGAAATCCTCAAGTAATTCCTCTACTGTTTAACATGAAAGTTAATAACTGTTAGGAAATGAGGAAATGTTTATATTTTTTATACTATATGTAGTCTTGTACTTTTATGTAGTCTAGATCAAGCTGTATTTTTTGTAATTAAACAAAAAAACCCACACCATAATAATCCTTCTCCTCTGTGGAAGCTTTTTACTTGTAAGGCTATGAGTGGCTGCAAAGGGAAAAAAATTATGGCTGCAGCTTTGCTTAGCGTTCCTTAAGCTCCTCCCTGCTTATGGCTTTTACTGAAGCTCAGTCTTTCTCGATGTGGACTTTTCCTACATCAGCTTATACACAGATGGCAGACCACCTCTGTGCATGTAAATAAATGAATTACAGCAAGGTACGCATAGGCATTCATTCACAAACCAGATAAAAAAATATTTCAAGAAAATTGGCGAAAGTTTCTCATCTGTTATGCCAGTTTTAAACTTACTTTCACAGTGTGCTTTTAAGGAGATTCCTTCTGAGCTGTGTGTTGTTCAGGTGCCCGAATTCAAATCAGCCACTTTTTCTTCCCTACAGAAAGTCTGTTACCGAGCCAGTTCCTCACCTTGACGGTTGAGTTGGTTGTGAAGTCTTATTGGACTTTGTATTAAGAAAGGTTGTGGCTGATATTCAGCATCTCCACAGCAGAACTGCTGTAGTCTATCGGGAGCCCACATCTGCTGCCAGGGAGCGGATCCAGCTCTGCAGGGCAGCCTTGCAATTACAGCGGGGGCTCCGAGCGGCAGCCAGCAAATGACTTTTCTAGCACTTGGGAGATTGAGGTAGAAGATGCTTTTCCTAAGGACTCCAGCAAAAAGATCCCTTGTGCTTGGCTTCTGTGCAGGGTATTTAGCTCTCAGATTTCAATCTTAATTGCCATGTTCATGAGGGAAACTCCCTGTAGTAGTTCTGTGCCTTCAGTGCATAAACAAAAATGCCTGCCAGTGCTTTGGTCGCTCTTTCTGGGATGCAGTCTCTCAGCACTATCAAATGGTTTTCTGCATCACTCCATGACCAAACTATTAAATTATGATGAAAAATGAAAACCTGGATGCGTTAGAAGACTTTTGGATTTTTATTTTTACAGAGAATATGAAATAAGCTAAATCTTAATATAATCGAAAGTTGACTTAAACAGCCTGTATTGAGAAGAATCAAAGTCTTGGTTGTCCTAATAGTATTTGTTTACTTACAATCTTTTTACCATATAATTTATTTGGGAAAGTACATCTTTTGCACCACGATAAAAACCCAAGACATAGTGGCAGTGTGACGGGGGCAATGCTTTTTGGGAAAGATGACTTTTCCAGTTTCTTGATTTCCATTTATATTTGTAGTCTAAGTTGTTCTAAGAGCTTTGTTTACATATATATATATAAAAGCCATAATTTGAGGTAGCATTAAATCATGAACTAAGTAGTTGGTTAGACTTCCGTGGTTTTGCACGTTCTCTTGCTGTGATGGTATTTTTTGCATAGATGTATATGATCTCTATTTTCTTGACTTTGAATGGAATACGGGTAGCATGTGCCTTATAAGGTCTTGAGTTGTATCTGACTACAGATAGACATATACCAGTTCTAACTAAAACACCAGCACAAAAATGCATTGAAGTGTTTAATCAGCATGAGTTTGAGCTCCAGCCTGATTCAGGGATTATGGGGTTTTGGCTCAGACTGCTCCATTACATTGAGCAACCTGTTGACCATAGCACTAGCATATCCTCTGATAAGCTGCTCCAGAAGATGCAGCTGGATGCAGTAGTATCTCCAGAGTGAGCAACCCTGTAGACTCCTCTAAGAATCCTTCATCTGATGTCTGCTAGACTGATACTCAGACCAAAATCCATCTTCTACCTGGAATCAACTGAATATTTTCAATACCAGTTTCTCCTCAGTTTTAAACTTAAAATGAGCTTGCAAGATACTTTTTAACTGTATTTTCACCCTTACATATACATTATATATGTAAGGATGAAAAACCTCAACCTGCAAAATTACTTGTTCATTCTGGTGTAGCTGTTTTTGTCTTTCTACAAGTCTTTCAACAGAACCAAAAGTGATCTGAAAATGGGACACAAAATGCTTAATCTGCCTCACAGCTTTAAAAGCAAGGAGATAAGATACGAATGAAAGTGATTAAGAGATGTACAGCGCTGATTAGTTCTTTACTTCATACTTCTTACAAGAGTCAATCTAGAGATGGTAAACTGTTGAGTTCAACTGTTGTGTTGTTGGGTGGGTCCCCCTTTTTGTCATCAGTCACTGGTGAGTCCAGTCCCTTACGTTTCTGTGGGTATCACTGTGGGCAGTGATGATAATGCAAATTCTTCAGGGGTCAGTCAAGGCACCTCTGAGGCTGTTGCAGACTTTTTTGTTGTGCTCGGAAGCCCAGTTCAGTCAGGGCTTTCAGAGTAAGGTGTCACATGGCCTCAGTAACCAGCTTCTTACAGGAGCTCTAAAGGGCATGTCATGCATACATGCTTGGAAAATACTTTCAGAATTATGTGGTGAAAGGGGAGCTCTGTAATGGAAGGCGTGTCAGCTAAAGGATCTATTTACTGTCATTCTCCCTTGCAAAGTCAAGGCAGTGGATCATCTTCTCAGACCCCACATAAATCTAGCTCCAGGTCATCCTCAGCAAAAACAATGAGAAGTGAATTGTCAGTGCCCTTTCATAATTGCAAAGCCTTAATTAAGAAGGTTACAAGGAGGTGTGTAGAATGCCAACCTCAGCACGTAGCAAGCAAACTGCATTGCTTGTGAGAATAAATTTGAACTTGTCAGTAGATAATTTTTCATTCATGTGGTTGGTAGATAAAACTCATTGTTCTGGGGTGGAAGAAGATTATGTCATTCCTTAAAACTGTGTGGAACAAAAACTTCGAAGAAAGCATCAGACTTAACTGTGCAGTGCTTCTGCCTTGCCTTAAATCTTTGCTTGCTTCTGCCTTTACCTAAAATCATTTTAGGAGAAGGTGTAATAGCTATTTTAGCCTGGTGATCCCATCATCCTCTTACTCTGAAGGTTTAATTTTCCAGTTAGAGAAATCAGAGAGAAAGAAGACTTAAAGAATATTTCTAGGCTCAACTTTTGCTGAGTTCCGTGATGTTTATGTGAGTTTACTTTAAATTAGCAAGAATGTGAAGTGAATAGAAAATAGTGTAGACATACACGTTTTTAAGCATTTTGCCAGACAGGGCTCTTATGTTTCCTTCTTTTGTATTCTTTTCTGCTTTTCCAGTTCATGACTAGTTCTTGAAGCCCAAAGTATTGCTTTGTTGCCATCAAAACACTCTCTTCTGCTTCACTTTCAAAATAGGACTTCTTCACAAAGTTATAACACATTGTCTTGCATAAGAACTAAAGTGAACCTTAAAGGGGGAAAGATTTGCATTCTGATTCTCTGCTTTTATACCATGCACATCCTTTACACCAGTCTAGATAAATGGGGAAAAAAAAAAAAGGCAACCACATTGTTGTTTTTACTGACAAAACCCAGCAAAATGCTGGGTGTTTCAAGAATAGTCAATATGCCATTAAAGCTTGTCAAGAACAGGTCATAGAAAGGCAAGTATAAATATCCTTATGAAGGTCTTTATTCCTTTAAATATGGAATTCCTTTTCATAAGGACATTCAGAACAGAATTCAAACAAAGACTCTTTTCCCTTTAAAGTGGCAATTCTTAAATGAAAAAAATGAGCATTATTAAAATGAACATTACTCCTATTTCTGCTTTTTTTTTTTGGTCTGTAGCTAAAGTGTGCCTGCCTCATGCAAATTATTTTAATGGTTTTTTTTTACTAGTATACTGATCTAAATTTTATTTTAAACTGTGTAACTGCCTTTGCAGACAGTTCCATATAAAATAATTTAAACATGAAATTGTATAACTGAAACAGTTTTCCCATAGAGGTAATTAATTTTAAAGAGAAACCCAAAATGTAGGTTGATTCCTCTTAATTGCACTGCTCTGTCAAAGCACAAAATGCTAAGGAAAGCCTTGAACAAGTAGTGTTCTTGCTGCTTATATTTATAAATGTCTGAGTCTGTGTTCCTAAGGCCTTCCTTCAGCATTTTCCTCCCACACCACTCACTTGGATTTTTCATAGTGTTCATATTTGTAACCTTCTATCTAAAATGATGATGGTGGTGAGAATTTTTCTCTTTTGATTGAAAACTGTAATAGACATAAAATCACAACTCAGTTTTGCCACTCAAGATCAGATGTGGGGCCAGGCTTATTGTCCTTTGGGAAGGAGAGTAGGAAGGGGTAGGATTGGATTCTAGAGAAGAGGATGTGTGTTGGGAAGGGGAGGGGCATGATGAGGCAGACTTGCTCTTCCAGCTGCTCCTGGGAGGGTGCTGGGCTAAAATAAAGACCACTGGTTCTTCAGAACAGCAAATTGTCCTCCAGCTTCCCCCAGCAATAAGAGCTGCCCAGCAGCAGCAGCAGGCTCTTGGCGCAGCACAGAAGTCGCATGTGCGTTTCCAGCAAATACACAACTGTATAAATATGGGAATGGAAGGCAGGATGTCTTTTGCTCCTAACAATTTCTTACCTGCTTTCTATGTGGCACAATTGCAGTGACCTTGATCTTTGCAGATGTGCTTAGAAAACTTTGGCTCTAGATTTCTCTTCTGTTTCTTTGGCACATTATGAATTGCAACGGAAGAGTTTTTGGGTTTTTTTTAACTCCAGTAAATCTCCTTGTTAGTTGCCCCATGAAGCTTGCTGTTTCCATGTAAAAATTACAGTATTCTGTAACTTTGTATAGTTAAATAATTGCAAAATATAAAAGTACTTGCTGAGGTCTAGTACTACTGTACCAGGTTGTGGAGGAAGTCTTTTTGCATGCGGTACCAACTAGCCTAGACAGTTACTTCCATTACAGTGAAGATCACAGGGCTGAGGTTTTGTTCTCTCAATGTGTATCCATCAACAGTGAAAGTTTTAGTGTAAATCAGAACCTGTTTTCTGCTACTGGTTTTTAATAATTTTACTTAGAAGGAAGATATCTGGAGACCAAGCCCTAAAAAATTCCTTGTAATACTCCTTCATTCCCTGTGTGCTTCACAGCCTGCATACACCTAGATCATAACCATCTGCTCAGCTTTTAGGCAGAGCTCTGAGAAATTTCCAGTGTTGATGTGACTACATGTTTTTTGTTCAAAGGTGTATTCCCACTGCAAAAGTGTGCAGGTGTCATTCAGCCCCATCTACAATGTAGTCTGTTTTATTCTTGACAGAAACAGCTAAATTAAGCACACCAATGCTGTGAAATATATTAGTTTGGGTTGGATTGGGTTTTTTTAAACAAAAAAGCATTCAAACTTGTTTCGGAGAAGTGTTAATTATTAGTCATTTTACTTTTTGTAGGAGTTCTCTGGAATCTATCCTCCTGTGATGCACTGAAAATGCCAATCATCCAGGATGCCCTTGCAGTGTTGACCAATGCAGTGATCATCCCTCACTCTGGATGGGAAAACTCTCCACTCCAGGATGATCATAAAATACAGCTCCATTCATCACAGGTGCTGCGCAATGCCACTGGGTGCCTAAGGTGAGTTCTTCAAAACCTTCGCTTTACCTTAATCATCTTGCTTTTGTTTGAATTGGTATTTCTCATTCTTAGGCATGTGTAAACTAAATAATTGGTTTGTCTGTCAGCAAAGATGATGACTTTCCGTGATGTAAACTTAAAGTTGAAAATTAATTAGAAAACAAGCTTCAGATCATTCAAAAACAATCTTTAGAAGGCCTGTTGGGGTTTTCTGTTTTTCTTTTCTTAGCTGCTTTCATCCAAGCTAGTATATTACATATATTTTCTCCCTTTTAGATTTGTCCTGTTTCCCCAATTGCTTAAATGAAGTTGATATGCTCTCACAATTATGTCCAATTTAATCAGTATAAAAAAATAATGAAGATGTTCACAAAAAGTAACGTCTTAAAGGTTTCAGATGCCATTGCTGGAGCTATGATAAATACATAGATTTTTTTATGCTCTTGAAGATGAGAAGTTAATTTCAATAAGAGACCAACCAATTTAATGTTTTTCAACCAAAAGATTTTAATAGATCCGTAACAATTATGATAACTGTTTATGTTTATGTTTCTGTGCTGAACTGGTATGTGCAATGCAAAGGTGCATTTATATAAATACGTGCAATTTGATCTGTCCATTCCTGAAAGTCACTGTAGATGTGAGAATGAAAGTAGAATGAGTAAGAAGAGTTCCAGTTCTGACAAAATCTTACTAAAAGACGGAGTTACAGCAATTTCTGAATTCCAATGCATATTATTTTCTTGAAATATTTTAAGATATTAGGCATGTTCTTTTAAGCGTAGATGTTTTTTCTCCAGGCATATTGGAGTAAATAATCCTTAATCTATCCCAGAGACATGAAAACAGATTAGTTAATATTTTTACATACATCATGGAAAATAACACAGTGAATAGTATGTATCAGTCATGCAATCTGTGTTGTGAGCTGCATCCAAAGCAGATATACATTAAAGAGATAAATAAAAAAGAAAATTGATAGGAGGCAAGGTAAAATAGCAGTATTTTTTATGTGTCTGTAACAAGCACCTTTTTCTCTTTGTGCTATTTCATTAAATGAAATGTCTCCCTTTCCAAAGTTACATTTGAAAAGTTTAAGGGAAAAAGCAATAAATATTATTGACAGCTTATAGGCAATCAGAAGAGAATGAAAGATAGAAGGTAATAACTTCCATATTGCAAATATGGACTTAAATGCAGTGTTGCAGTATTGGACTTCAATGCAGGTGTGATTATGTGAATACCAGCTGTCTTGGGGTATGTGAGTGAAGCCAGGGTTTGTACCTGTGTTGTTTTGACTTTGAAAAGAGTTTATGGTATAACTGTGTGGCACTGCATTCAAATAACTACAAAAAAAAAGTTGCCATAGTCACCAGGAAGTGACAGAAGGTGTTATGTGAAGACTTTTACTACGTTAAAAGTCTCACATTTCCAGTATTCAGTGTGTCTCAGTTGAAGAGCTGCCTCTGAAAAAAGCACCTGTTACAAATTTGGGGCTTCACAGTGTCCCCTCTCTGAATGAGCATGTCCGGTGTCGATCTCCCCTCACCATAAGCTCCATCTTCCTGTTAATTTTTCTCAACTGCTTCTCAGGGACTGATGCTCATCCCTGATTCTGCAAACTTCAGTTTTTCCTACCTCTTAGTTGATGGATTCATTCTACACTGGTCTTGAAATCTTTCTTCTTTCTTTTTTTTTTCTTGTGAGTGTATGTGCACGCCCATTTGCAAACTGATGTGAGCTTACTGTAGCCTGCATTCTGGGTCAGCCTGAGGACTGGGGGCCACGTGAGAATGGTACGTTGCCTGATCTGATACACACTGCTTTGCAGCAAGGCTTACTACCAAGCGCTTGATGGGATGCTGTCATAGCAGAATGGCTTCTGGTCAGCTCGTGCAAAATAAGCTCATATCTGCCTGCAAAAGACTGTGCGTATTATAACTCTTGAATCCTTCCCAGGTAGCTGTAGCAGCAGCTCAAACTGCTGTCCTGAGCAGGTTGGTCTTCCTTCTAAACCCAGGCCCTTCAGTCACAGTATGGCTTTTTAATATCTTTCTGATATCAAACCCTCACTATTTCCCAAATGCATCTTTCTATCCTCTCTAATGGCTTCAGATATTTTTTTGGCCTTCATCCATCTTCTTTAGATAGTTTCATCCCACTGAGTCTGTGTGGATGCTCTTTGGCAGAGCAAGAACATTTGGAGAGGGTTGAAACTTCTACTTCACACCAGCGGTAACATTTCTTGCTTACTTTTCCCCAGTCACTGTTGAAAATCTCTCTCTATGCATGATGTCAAATTTGAAATTGTGCAAGAGAGAAAAGTGCAAGCTCACCCCTGAGATGGTAACTGGTTTCTTCTGTTCATGTAATATAGTGGGACTGTAGGCTGGAGGAAACAGCAAGTGTCAGAATGAAAAGATTAGAAAATTTTGTGAAGATGATTGGAGTCTTGTGTGCTCTGTTCAGCTAGTGCTTTAGCTGGCATTCCTGAAATACCCACCACCCTCGATAAACTGAACAGCTTTCACGCTTTTCACGCTTTTTGGGTCTAGTTACAAGCCTTGTATTTCCATTTAAAGATCTCACTGGACAAGGGAGGTAAATCAAGAAGATGTAACGTGGTTGCTGGCTGAGGTTGTGCTGTGCTTATCTGCTAAATGGAAAGTCCATTGTCATCTTCCATGGGAGAATTTCTTCTAAGACTGGTTTTGTTGTCCTGTGCTGTTTTCATTTTCTGCTTTTGCTAGAGTTCATTTTGAGGGGATGTGTTACAGTGGGGATACTGCAACACGTGTATCAGACAACGAGGCCCATGGAAAAGAAATATCTATGGACCAATTCTTGCTAGATGTTTCAGAGATGTTTATTTTCCCAGCCGCATGGCCGGAGCTCTGCCGAGGAGCTGCTCAATCACGGGACCCGAGGGTCCTTGCCCGCGCAGGGGAACACAGAACAACCAATGGGGAACGAGGCTGACCAGGGGCAGGGAAACCCTGTGCCTCCCTCCCAGGGCCCCTCTCCCAGGACCACGTGGAGGGGGGGAGGGACCCCAACAGGGATGCAGTTAAAATTCACTTGCATTGGGATTATCAGTAACAATGCTCAGTATCAGAAGAAGAGTAGTGGTGTTCCAGATCCTTGACTTGATTCTGAATATCTAATGTTGGCAGATTTTAGAGACATCAGGTTGTATTGCATAGGTTTAATGCTAACAAATATGCCAGGAGGATTTGGGTTTGGGTTTCTTTTCAGTGTTCTGTGACTTTGGTTGTCTGGTGTGTTCACTGCTGAAAACTTTAAGTAATATCTGAGAGGTAATATAATCCATTCCATATATGGGATTATGCTAATAATCGCAATGGCCATTATGCAGGAATAGTCAGATCTTTGTTTTTTGTTTTTATCATGGCAGTATATGAATTATTGTTTTTTCTGCTGATCTTTGCTTTTCTCATTTTCTTGATGAGAATTTATTATGATTTTTCAATTAAAAAGTTGGTTATTAACTACAATTTTAGTACTCATGTCCATTTATTCATTATCTTTCGTAGCCACATTCTTAAGTCTCTAACTCCAGTCACCCAGTAATGCAGCTGAAATCACATAAAAAACAGCAGCAGTATCAGACCTTCTCCTATTATTTTCTCTTTTCCTTAAAGATGCTATTTATAAACTGCATTTTCCATACTTTCCTGATTTGAAAAAAGAAAGTAGTTTTAATATAATATCGTACTAATTAATTTTACATAACTTGAACACTTCGAAATTGTTTAGATAATTCAAATATCTAAATACAGCATTATAGCTATCACTTACAAGTTTAATCTAAATATTCATCTTTCATAAATTGCCAGACCTCAGTGTGACATGTTGGAGTAATCACCCAATTTAGTTACCTCCCCACTGAGATACTAGTACATTACCTCATTAAGCTCTGGTAAAGTTTGACTTCTTTTTTTTTCCTTCTGTATTTCAGCTGTGACTCTTTTATTTGTGTTAGGGAAATACTGTATCATTGACTTATAGTTTCTGATTCACTTAAACTTATTAGGGATAGTCAGGTAAAAACTGAATTTGTAATCCCAGTTGTTTATGGGAGGGGGTTTGCAATCCCCAATCTGAAATTTAAAAATCAACAGGAGAGACATTGGATAATGCTGTCTTAACATGAAACTTCAACCTTACTTATTACAAAACTATAAATCCCTGTCCAGAGATTTATTTGAAAAAAATCACAGACAAAAACTTTTCAAGAATTTTTTCCTCGTGTACAATCTAGAACCTTGTTTTTCTATTAATTTAAAATGAATTTGAGTTAATAGAATATCATCTGAGGACTTAGAAGAATTTTAAGACTTTACTGTTTTAAAATTCTAGTGTGGGTTTAGATGCAAAATTATTAAATGCTTTTTCTTTCTTCCATGTTCTGTTTAATCTTTCATCATGCACTGAAAGTACATGGGCAGTTGTGAAAATCAAAGACCTGGTAAAATATTTATCTTCATCCCATTAGTTGATTACAAATTGTATGGGAGTATCATTTAAGTAGTTGTTTGTTTAGAAAGCCCCACATCTTTCCAGTTTTCATACTTCATACTTTCTTACTTGTAAAACCTTTAACAAAATACCTTTAATTATTTTTCAACTGAATAAATATGTAGCCAGCTCTCAAAGTAGAAGAGCAAGGGAGAAAAGTGCTTTTAAAACATGAATTGAATAACTGACCCAGTAGTATTTTCTGGATAGATCAACTTTTGGGAGGAACAAATTGCCTTGTTAAAACAGTTTGTGTTAGCTGTGAAGCCTGAATATCAAATGTCTTTATTGCAGGTGAGTGATGTATTTCAGAGACATTTACATCTAATGCGTTTATCTCACTATCTTATTTCTCCTCCAGTTCTCTTCTAAGCATCCAAAGTCTATTGACTCCTATTCTTAGGAACTTCTGTTCTCTGTTTCCAAGAGAACATTCTGCTGCATACTGACAAAATAAGATGGGGGAACAGCATCAAATAAATGGCACAGACTGTATTATTCATCATCTGTTTAGTTTCTAAAGAAACATATATGTAGACACATGTATGTGAAACATGTTTGAGACTAAACTGATAGATATATTTGTGTAGGTGTGTTTATGTTGTATACATTTAGATATAGAAGGGCTGATTATGGAAGCTTTTTTATGGCATACCTTTCTGTCTTTACTGAGTGGTGCAGGCTCTGAATATCTGCTATTGAGTATAAATGGAGCTGACTTCTTACAGTAAGACCAGGACTATTGCTGCTGATTTTGTAGTTCTCCTCCTGTTAACAAAGCAGTCACGTTTTGTCCATTCCTCTTGATGCTGTGGTTGATATAGAGATTGTGGACTTACCAACCCATCTCAGTACTTTTCTAGAACCCAGGAGCTCTTCTCAGGCTCTGCCCTTGCAATTTTGTCCATCAGATAACAGAAAGTCCATGTTTTCTCTCAGAAAGAAACCTGTCAAAATGCAAAGTTAGGACAAAACTCAAATGCATTGTGTATTTCCACAGACAGCCTACTCAAGGGAGAGACTTTTACTACAAGCAATTCCAGCAAGAGGTATGGGAGAGAGAACTACGTAGAGGGATACTGACACAGGTTTATCTACTTGTAGAGAGGAACATTTCCAAATCCAAACTTGCAATTTTTCCTCCTCTTAATGTCCTCAAATCCAGTCTTATCCTGCGTTAATCACCACTGTTCTTGTCTTTGTAATATGTTTTGAGCTATTAAAATTACAAAGCTGGTATACGTAACATCCAAGGACCATCAGACCAGCAGATTGGATGCCAAGTATCCAGGTTCTTTATGGGAATGTATTGTGGTGAAACACATTGCTACCAAGTTACCCACCATTATTAAATGGTGCACTACTAAATGTGCCTTATTAAATTCAGCATCATTTTGCCATCTCTACAATGTTGAATCAAACAGAGAGTTCCTAAAGTCCAGGGTTATACTGGTGATACTGGTGTGTCCATTGTGAAACAAAGACACGCTCTCCTGAGAGTTCTCCTCAGCTTAGGAATTTCTTTGGGACCTGGAGTTGGAAGCAAGTGTAGAGGAAAGCTTTGTCAAGAAGCTAAGGAAAAGCTTAACTTTAATCTCCACTTTTTATGAATTTCAATGACTTTCCATTAAACTTAAATTCTAATTAAAAATATTTCATTTTTGGGTCCCAGAAATTACAAGCTGTGGAGAGCATGAAGAGGATAATGACAACTCTCCACTATTTTGAAGAAACTGAGAAGAGTTCTTGACTTGTACTGTACAAATAACTAACAGATAATTTACAATTTAATATAAAGATATCTTGATCACAACTTCTACATCTTGTCTTTCCAGGTTAAATCTGAATGGCATATTGCTTACTTTTAAATATATTCACTCAGAAGTTCTGTATTACTTGTATAGGATGATTTTTTAAAAAAATTCTTTAGTAAGTTTGCTAGTATAGTATTTGCTCCACAAATACTATACAGGAACATAGTTCACAAGAGGGAAAATAACCCAAACTTCTGTTTCTTGTCTTTTAAAATAATATAGAAAGAAGTAAACTCTAAATTGCATCTGCCTAATAGCAAGCATTTTAATCAGTGAATCATAGATTCATAGAATGGTTTGGGTTGTTTGGTCTAGTTCCAACTGCCCTGCCATGGACACTAGATCAGGTTGCTCAAAGCCCCATCTGACCTGGCCTTGAACATTTACAGGTGTGGGGAGCCCACCCTTTCTTGGGGCAGCCTGTGCCAGAGCATCACCGCCCTCACAGTAAAGAATTTCCTTCTAACATCTAATCTGTATCTCCCCTTTCTTGTTTTAAAATTATTCCCCCTTGTCCTCTTGCTATCAGGCCATGTAAAAAGTCAATTGCCATATTTTTTATAAAGACCCCTTTAATTACTGCAAGGCTGCAATGAGGCCTCCCCAGAGCGTTTTCCTCTTCAGGCTGAACAGACCGAACTCTCTAAGCCTGCCCTAATAGGAGAGTCTCCAGCCCTCTGAATGTGTGTCAGCAAAAGATCCTGGTTTTCAGAGGCTCTGGAGTATTTCTAGACTATCACTGATTTAACAGCTCTGAAAATAATTTGTAGTTTTGTTGTTGATAATGAGTTTAAGTGTCAAATTTCAGGCCCCCGCTGTCAAATTTCAGAAAGGCTTCTCTCATGGTCATGAACTCTGCAAGACATATGGTTAAAAAGGCCTAAAACTTTCACTAACTCATGTGTAAATATTCATGGCCATGTTCCTCATCTTCCAACCACAAACCGAAATGGGAAAAAGCATAGGGAATAAATAAGAGCCATTCTGCAGGGAAATGCGTATTTCACCTTTTCAAGAAGGTAGTTTCAAGTCTAGAAAAAAAGTCACAAACCAATTTAAGAGGCCAATATGATTGCATCCCAGTTAAGCCTAAAGTTTTGAAGGTGAATTTCCACAAGATAGTAAATGGATTGTTCTTTTCTGAACACTGCAATTGTTCAGAAATGTAGCTGAAATAAAAATCTAATGTTAAGACTCAGGGGGAGAGAGAAATTTTAGTAGGAATAGATCAGTGTCCTCTGATTACTGCTGTAATATTTTTATTCAGAAGATACTCAAGGGAAAAGTACCAACAGAATTAAATGTGTAGTTGTGTCAGATATTTAAGCACCCCACTTTTTCTTCACAGTGTAGTTATTCCTAATTTGCATATTCATGAACTAATTTATAAGGTTTATACAAGGTCATACTGTATTAATTATAACAGTGGCATTCAAATGGCACTCTGAAGTGTAGTGCTTTTAATGCTTCTTCAGCATTCCCGGTAAAAGCATTATTTCAACATATCAAATTGATGCTACAAATTCTGTATGGCTCTGGAAGTTCATTCTGGGCTCAAGCTGATGAAAAGCTTAAACAGAAATTTTGTTTTTAAACTGATATTATGGAAAGCCCTTTGTATGCTTTTTTTTGGTCTGAAAAATAATACAACATAATTCCAGCCACTTTTTACTTTCCTGTACTTAAAAATATATAAGCTTTGGTGGCATATCTCCTTCCTGCATCATTTTATCTGATAAGAGATGCTGGGCTGCTCTGCAAAAATCTGCCTTCAAATGCAGAACAAACTCCCAATGTATTGATTTTGCACAGAGTTAGCCAAAAAGGGATCTGTCAACATACAACTTCAAAATACTGTGTAAGTGGTTCCCGGGCAAACAAGGAAGCTCACTCATGGGTCAGTGGGGCTTCACGTTTGGATACCAAGTAGAAATACTTGACCTATATGTTGAGAGTCTGCTAACTGAGGTCCTAGCTGAAATTTAGTTCCTATTCTTCAATTAGCATCTTTTAGTCTCTTTAACATGAATGTACGTGGGTATTTTAAGGAAAAAAAGATCTGCAACTTAACTGGGTGTCCATACAGTTAAAAGTATTTACTTATAGCTATGGCAGGGGTGTGTTCTTCCTGTATTTAACTAATTTACTGTTTCTGGAAATTATACACACACATGAAAAGAATGAATATGTCTTTTCTTGCATCTTGTAATACTCTTAGGCGCAGCAACAATGACAAAATTATAAAGTGTTGCTTCTAAGGCTGAATGGCTTATGATGTACAGTAGCCTTGAATGTGGGGGGTGTTGAATATCTCAAGTATATTTTGAATGACTGACTGTTTTCCCAGCTTTTAATGATTTTAATTCCTTTTAGGTTGAATGCCTGCTGTTGACTAGTGCCTAATGTGAAAATTAAATGTCCACTCTTACTTGCACGGTTAGGTAGTATTAATTTACATTTCCTTCTGCCAGAGGTTTAAGCCTTGTGGATGTGAATGCTCTGAAGAAGGTGAAATTGTTTGTTTTGTGAAATGGCTTCAACTTTGTTGTTTGGGGTTTTTGTCATTTCAGAACAGTTTTCATTTATGCAGTGTTAGCTTGGCAGACACTGTAATAAAGTATGATCTGAGTCTTGGTGTCCTGCTGGCTTGATTGAGCTGACTCTAAGCACAGCTGACAATAGCCTGTCTCCTTCTCACTGGCCAGCTGCAGAGATGAGTATCACAGTTCCACAGATGTTTTCTTTTTGGGAAGAGCCCCCTAAGCCTGTGTGGTACCACATGTATTTTAGAGCACATCCATGCATTCACTGTGTAGGAATATAAAGAGATGAAGCAAATTTTGTCTTAGCTGTCTGGGCCCACTGAGTGGGAATCAAGGTGTACCTCTGTTGTGGCTTTGCTGACTATCAAAAAGCCTGAATAGTCCTTCTTGAATGGGTACTTTGAAAAACTTGTGTAGTCTGGCTCCACAGAAAATACTATTTGTCTCAGCATGAGAGAAAAGCTGATTGTGACAATTCTGTGGCACCACTCATGGTCATGATGATTGATGATAGAGGATGATGTTTTATTTACCCAAGAAAGATGGAAGCACAGTCATTCAGAGTTTGTATGCCCACTCAATTTCACCAGAGAGAATAAAATAATACTCTGTAAGTTTGGGGTTCTTTGGCGCTCATCGCGTGCTTTCTATATTGACTAGATTTTCTCTTCTTAAAACTATTTGCGTTACTGGGCAGTATGAAAAAGGAACATTTGAAAACACATGGCTCTGCAGAGTGAAGGAAAGGCAGGGTGTACTTCTGCAACTTTATCTCTTTGTCTCATGATAAATGGCTTCAAGTCTGAAGAAACTTCACCTAGGAATGGGAAGATCACTTGGTCTCTTTGCTCAGTCTGAGGATTTTTGGTAGAGAGATGTATTGAAGTATGCTGAGCTTGCTTCAGCCTTCTGGATAAGCCAGCCAGCATCACAGAGCAAACATTTTATCACCTCCTTTCGGAATGTTGTGGGCATGTGAACTGTTTGACTTCAGGCACAGGAGTAATTATTGCCAGCAACTCAAGTTGAGCCAGTGCTCAAATCTTTTCCTGAGAGAAGGCTTTGATGATATTCCACACGTCTGCAAGTCGGTGAGCTACTGAGAGCTGGTGAGAAATGGTCTCCAGCAAAAAGTGTAGCACTGAAGCCCCAAGAGCTGCAGTTTGTACTAATCACACTCACAAACTTTGCTACTTTTATCTGTTTGGGAAATATTTTCCCAAGAACTCTCCTGATGAAGTAAGTAAATAAAAAAAAATATGGCTCCTGGGGGGGTGTTATAAAAACAGGCTGCAGACTGCCAGGCCTGCTTAGTTTGCAGTCCACTCAGAATGTCTGTGCTGAAGACTGAAAAGCAGAAGATCATTTCCAAAGGTCATATTTTGTGAAACTTTGTCCAGTGAGTGTTGAGATTGCATTCTTATCATCATCACTGCAAATCTCCATAGAGGAGTTTTAGCACTTTGTAAGATTTTTTGTTGATCAGAGAGGGCAGTCTAGTAAGAACACATTGACAAATGAAGACTACTACTTGGAATAAAATGGATTCCGCCTTTTCTGAGAGGATTAATAAAGTGGTTTGTTAATTTGAAGGTAAATTGAAGCTTCTGTAAAGACTGAAGTAAAAAGCAAGTGATGCTTTTCACTAATTCAATTCAATTTCATTGGTTTTATACAATTTGAATATTTCTGTGGTCATAATACAAACTAACACACAAGTGGAGTGAAAGGATTTAGAACTTGGGCGAGGTGGTGCTGATTTTCAGCTACAGCTCACTGATAAACACACAGCCTTGAAAACACTACCTCAGAAAGGCAACAACAGCACAAAAGGAGAGGATTTTAGTGTCTTCTGCCAGCAAAGTCTGTGCTAAGTTTCTGTCTAATACGGAAAGCGGGGTGGAAGACTGCCATCTTCAAAAGTCAGAGGTATTAGGGGATTTGTAGATTTCAGGTGGTTTTTTCCTACTGTCTTCCCTAAATTAGCTTCATATACTGTACTTTCAAGGTTACTATTACTGGTGGGAAAGTTTTCTTGAGAAAGAAAGAATACATTCAGTAAAAAAATAAAAAATCCAGTATTTTAACAGCATAGGCATGTACTATGAAAATGTTTAACATCTGCCTGAGAGATGTCCTTTTAAAAAAGCATATAGTGACAAGGGGGAGTGGCTTCAAACTGAAAGAGAGTAGGTTTACATTAGATGTTAGAAGGAAATTCTTTACTGTAAGGGTGGTGAGGCACTGGAACTGGTTGTCCAGGGAAGTTGTGGATGCCCCATCCCTGGAAGTGTTCAAGGCCAGGCTGGATGGGGCTTTGAGCAACCTGGTCTAGTGGAAGGTATCCCTGCCCATGGCAGGGAGGTTGCAGCCAGATGGTCTTTAGGGCCCCTTCCAACCCACACCATTTTACAATTCTATAATAGTTTTAGCTAGGATTGCACACTCCATGCAGACAATTTCTGTGACAAAGTACTTCTGAAGTATTTGTCTTAGTGTAGCTTTTTTACATTCACAACTCATTTCTTTTTGTCAGGTAGTTATTTATTATAGTTAGTTGGTTACAGCTTCAGCGTTTTCTCTTGAAGGACAGTAGTATGGTGAAACACCTCCTCCTCTCCCCCTGCTATCATTCATCCTTCTTTATATCAGATCTACTGTGTACAAAAGAACAATATTTGGAAAGGGTTTCAAAAGAGATAGTCACTAGAGGGCACAGTGCATATTGTGCATATACAAACATGAGTTTAGGGGTTTTTTTAATCCACTAATGCAGTAAAAATACCCAGTAGAATAGACAATAAAAATATTTATTTACCAAAAAAATTTATTTCATTCCCTGTGTTCATTTTATATAATTGATTTGTGCTGAGGAAGGTTTTTAGTCAACTAGTCAAATTGATTGACTTTGATTGATTTTGATACTTGCTGTGTTTGGTTACCAGACTTCGTGTTAAGAAGGAGTGTCTTCTAATCAATGCAAATATGAGAAAATGCACAATATTGTTTGTGCTTTTGGTAGTTACTTTAGTTGTTAGAGTCAGCTGCCTGTGCTCGCTGTGTGGTTGCACAGGTGGGCACTTGCAGTCAATGAGGAGAGAGATCTAAAGCTGCCTGGCCTTGGGCACAGCTTGTGACCTCAGAAGTAGTTAAGTTTCATAAACCCACAGAAATAAGGGAGATCTCATTTTTAGTTAACAAACACAGTGGGAGGTCATCCTTTTTATAGCTTATGTGATAGAGGAAGCAAAGCAGAGTACTGGCTCTGTTTGCATTCACCGACAGCATGACCAGGAACAAACATTTGTGAGTCTGTACGGGGGTATTTGCTGTGCACAAGAGAAAGATCAACTGGGACAAATTCAAGAGAAGAATCAACTGAGACAAGTTCAAAAAAGAGAGTACAGCTTTATTAATTTAACATCAAGGACAGTGATGTAACTAGGGTGATGTCTTCTGTGCTGGATATCAATGTGTTTTGAAAACAGTGTACTCCTGCTTAGCCCACTCTTAGGTGGAATCGTGTCACCCTTCCCTGGCACCTGGTCCACACATAAGGCATAGGATCCACCAGCAAAATCAACAGGAGTATGGCTGCCACTGGAATCACCAGCACTGAAACAGGGAGGGGGGAAATTCACATGAATTATGCAATTTTCTGAACTGAAATTTTATACTATTTACAGAAATGACATGGGAATTTTTAATTGTTTTTAGAAGAACAGTGTGTTTGCTTTTTTTGTTTTCTTTACCTTTTAGAGGACTGGTAGTTTTGTTTTTGCCTTTAACTAGGTTATAGAAGAGTCAGCTAAAAGAGTCCTTGGGCACTGAATTGATCACAGATTTCCAAGATTTTTTTTTATTATTATTTTGTTTGGGCTTTAATCAAAGAAACTGTAGCACCTGAAGTTAAATAGAGGCAGGATTTCCACCTTGAGGGAGTTCAGGGAAAAAAATCATCTTTCTTTGATTTGAAAAGCAATTTATTACTTGTTTTAGGTGTCTTGATTAACTAGACACCTGAATTAAGTACTTGTTGTTTAGAGGCATACTAGTGCTGTACGTATGTCACATTTGTGTATACAAAGATTATCTGTAAATAATCAGTTTGTTTTACTGTTTTTCCCCCTGAATATGTAGGTACTTTAAGCACTTTGCTAGTGTTTTTATCTCCAATGAAAACAAATAATTACTTGCTAATAAAACAGAAAGACATGTGCATCTCTAGGGGGCTTTTATGTATTTATATATTTTTCTTTTTTTGGTACTCTTTGGCCTGAATAGTAGCAGTTGGTAGAATTTCTTTTAAGGAAGTGATTGCATTAGCACAAACATTTTATTCTAGAATTGTGGTTCCACATATCATGAAACACATGGGAAGCATTAACTGATTAATTATTCCCCATAATTCTCCAACATATCTCTGACTAGATTATAATGCTTGCAGTATCGCTTCTGCCAGGGTTACATTTTGCCTGACCTTGTGGCAGACATACAGTGTAATTACTAAATCGGGGCTAATTTATGTAAACAAATGCTAGTTTTTCATAGCATGAGCCCTATCATTATGTTTTATTGCTAGTGGATGTGTTATGTAGTCAGCCATTATTCAAGGGTTTGGGTAGATCATTATAGGAAATTATACTATAAACTAAGAAGATTAGAGTTTACAAAGTGAAAATATTGTAATCCTTAGATACTATTTTAATTTCCTCCCCTACAAATATGTGAGAACTTCAACTGATAATGCTTTAGCAAAGTAAATATATTTTACTTTGTATGAGGGTACTTCAGGTATTTTCCAGTTAGTGCAGTTTGGGGGATTATAATGCAAACCACAGCTTGTATCAGATGTAATAGATAAAAATAAATATGCAGGAACTGGAGTTTATTTGATACTGTGGTAACTACCATGTAGTGACCTTCATCTATCAAAAACTTCTGAAGTAGCTGCCATACAATAAAAGTAACTGATTTTCATTGTTCCTAAACTAGCCTAATAGCTCCCATTCTTAAATCAAGTGCAGGAATGTGTTATAAAGGATAACAGTGAACTATCCACCAGTTTTCTTCTTGATTTCTAATAGTACTAATAATATCATTTCATTCTTTCTTTCCTTATTTCTTATTCTTAGATAGGGAAAGAAAGGAGATTGATCATGTTTACAGTGATGTCTGAATACCTGGAGTTTTCAGGTGCAGACATGCAGCAGTATTGGGAGTGGGACTCTCGGCAGGCATCTAAGCTTATTCATTCCTTTCCTGTTTAATCATCTCACATTTACTCTCTCTGTTGGAGGTCTGTCCTTGTGCTGTTCATTTTTCAAGTTCATGTATACAGTAAGAAACAAATTATTAATCTATTTAATCAATAATAAGTATTTGTTCATGCTCAAAACCTGCAGTGAGAAGCAGAATGGTTTCCATCAGATGCCAGTTTGGAGTTTGCTCTGCTTTTTCATAGTTAGTGTGAAATGAATTTAGTGGCCTCAGCACAACTCCTGCTACTGTCTCACTCAAAGCAGTACTGCTCCTGCCAGTCCTTTATACCCAGGTAGGAAATAGGAATGATGCTGGTGGTATAAGTGGAAGGTAGCTTGTAGTACTGGGTACATGTGCCCTGCAGCAGGTTGACATCAGCATGTTCAGCCAGCAGCACAGACTGTTTCATTTGGTATCAGCCTCCTGTGGGCCTGGACCGTACATTTAGGTTGTTATTCTCAAATGTAGTGGCATACTTTCAGGTTTAAGTTTGGTTGTTAACCATCCCTGCCTAGGCTTTGATCATCCTCCTGACAGCAGCATCAAGGTATCCATGGCAATCACACGTTCAGTGGATTTTCAATCTTTTGTGAATCCATTTCAGAGCAGAAAGGTATGCATGAATTTAAAAACAAACAAACAAACCGAAACAAAACAAAAACCAACTAAAAATACCACCACATAACCCAAACCAAAAAAAAAACACCAAACAAAAAGCAATCAGCTTGCTGGGAACTTGGGAACAAATCACGCTGCTGTACAGGAAGACTGGAAATTATGGCAAAACCGCTCACTTGGGTAAACATTAGGTAAACAGGAAGTCTCCTGAAGCACAAGAATAAACCAGAGTGGAAACCAGAACAACAAAGGAATATGAAAAGCTGCATTTGGAGATAAAATGAGGAAGATCAAAGACCAGCGGGAGGTAACTTGGGATATAAAGGGTCACAGCAGGGGATTCTACAGGCATATGTATCCTAAAAGGAGAAAGCAGTTGAGGAGAATGGAAGCCCATTAATGCATGGGTAAGACAACCTAGTGATGGATAAAAGGGAAAAGACTGAAGAACTCAACATCTGTTGTGCTATAGTTTTATCAGTCAAATCCTGCTCCTGGACTCCTGTACATTTCAGCGTGTTTTTAGAAGAACAGGGAGAAGTAGCCATGGGCATCAACAGGATAAGGACTATTTGGAGCACATGTACATATATATGTATTTGGATCCATGACGCTGGATGGAATATACGCAAGGGTACTGCAAGAAAAGCTGATTGATACAGTTGTGAGGCATCTATCACACTGGTGTTTTAGGGAGGTGACTGAGAACTAAAAAAACGGCTAAAAGTTTATCTGGTTTTGAGGAGAACAAAAAGAATAGTCTGGGGATCACCTTTATCTCAAACCGTGGAAAAAACACGGAGTATGACTTTTTAGAATCCATTTCAAAACATATGAAGGAGGAACAGCCAGCATGGATTTGCCACTGGCAAATCATGTTTAATGAATGTGATTGCCCTCTGTGATAAAGTGTTTGTCCACATGGATGAAGGGAGAACACTGTTGGAATATACTATTCCTTTATGTTAGTACAGGCTGAAAATCCTGACTGAGCAGCGCACTTTTGAAAAGGAACTGGGGTTTATAGAGGACCCAAATGTGAGCCAACAATGTGTTCTCATCGTGTATGACAGACTGGGATATATCTGTGACCAGCAGGTACATGGAAGATTATCTCCCTTTCTTTGGTACTGCTATGGACACCTGGGCAACACTGTTTCCAGCTTTGTTTAATAAGAATTCTCAGAAACTGGAGAGGGTGCAGGGAAAAGGTTACAAGTTTCAGCTTGGGAAGTTCAAATTGGACATTACCAGGCAGACAGTGCAACACTAGAATAGAGCAGTGGTGGAATGTCCGTCCTTTGATGACTTCAAGGCTCTCCAACAAAACCACTGACCTTGTCTGATGTTGATAATCCTTCCATAGGCAGCAGGCTGGACCTGGATGACTTCCTGATGGTTCTTCCAACTAACATTTCTGAGATTATGTGAGTGACTCCAGAACTTCAAGTCAAGTCCCTGGAAAACTGGGAGTACAGAAATTTCAAGCTCTGAGACAAAATCTGAAACAGAACAAAATTCCCTTGCCTCCTTTCTCATGTCAGGGCCATTATTCCTCTTCCCTTGAATTGGTCATGGAGCACTTGCAGGCTAATGGAAAACAACCCCTTCTAAGCGAAACTGTCATTCACATCAAATAAATCCATTGTGTGTCGTGGATTCCTGCCCACACAGTGGGACCTACAGGGGTGAAAAGTGGCAGAGTAGAAAACACATAACAACCGTTCTGTAAAGGAGTTCAATTACAGATACAGAGGCCAACTTAATTGAGGTGAGTTTTCAGTGCTTGGCTTTGTGCTGTTCTGTAAAGCATGTTACAACAATGAACTGATTAGCAATTGCAAGTATGATTACTTTCAAATGTCAGCCAAACAGCTCGAGAAAGATTTGTATTTGAAAATCTCTTTTCAGTCGTGTAGGCTAATAAGTGTTAATTTGGGTTCTCTTAATAAGTAAATAAGTGGTATTTTGATGGTGCTTTAAATTTAAATGCATAGTTACAATATATGAGATTTTTAATTTGATGTTTATTTAAATAGACAATTTCAGAATCGCAACTGCAAGCTGCTTTACGTTACTCTTTACATCAAGATGAAATTGCAGTTAGAGAAAGAGTAGTGACCATTACATGCACAGTGTCTTGCCATTTGTAAGTCTCTAAATTCAGTTAAATCCCCTTGAAATGGCAATCAAACTTTAAAATTCTATGCAAAATACTAATACTACAATTTTTGAAGAACTGGACATAGAGGATGCACAGTACATTATTTTGTTAATCAGTTTACCTAACTAATACAACTTTGAAACGTTTAGGTCTTATTTTTCAATCTCATTGATACCTCCATATTCTTCTCTGAACTTGTATACTGAAATGCTTCCAGAACTCTCTGCTGTTTGTTCAGAGTGACTTCACCATTGGTCTAAATAAATAAAGACGGTTGCACTTAATCTTTAAAGTAGTTTGAGAGTTTATGCTTATTTATGCTTGTTAGTGCTGTTCTTTCTGGTATTATAGTAGTGATCAACTTCTCTGGCACTGCATTTTTTTTTGGCTGTCACATTTTGTTCAATTAACAGGGCAGATTTGCAAATCAAGCTGAGAGCCTAGCAGACTGCCTGAATCTTCTGGGGCAAGTTATAGTGCCACTTTTCAAGTGGAGTTTGGGTTATAAATGTGTAAATTGAAGACCTAAGTGATACAACTTCTATTTGGGGAAAGAAGGCAGGAGGCATATTGATAGCCATGACATGGTTCCTGTGAGAGGCTATAACAGATAGCAAAGACAGGTGTATGAGGCTGTGCTGCCTCAATTATAAATGTTTTAACAGCTCAGTTTGATAAGGCATGTTTTGAGAAAAGATTTCATGGTGTGGATTGAATTTCAGGCATTCGCCTACATGCATGTGAGTGGCTTTGGCTGCAGCCATCACAGCAGTACCACTGCCCAGCAGACACAGTATGTGGAGCAGCCCAGCACATCCACAAAAAGTGTGGGAAAACACTGAAGTTCACATTTTCCATCTGCCAGGATTCTGCTTTCCATGGAGATTCTCAAGAGAGCAGGTGACATGGATGACAGTGGTGTTGTGTGGCTTAACGTGATGCTGAAGGCAACATTTTAGGTAAAATGGTGAGGCAAGAGTGAGGATGTGTTTGGTGAGAAGCAGGCAGATTAAGCAGATTAAATTGAAGCTGGGTGTGACACTTGTCTGTTGTAACCAAGAGTTTTGTCTTAGGAACTTGTCTACGCTGTGGAATAGCAGAAAGCGAAGAACTGCAGAATAGTTGTTTCTTGGTAATTCTCCCAGTGAATACTCTCAAGGTAGATCCTGTATCTCCAGAGGAAGGTAGTGCAGGACAAATACTGCATATGGAATGCAAATAACTTTTCCAAAGCTTCCTCCAGTAGAAGAGTTCACATTGTGCCTGAATGCTCCTGGAGTGTTTGGTGGCACCCATTGGTGCTGTTGGGTATTTCTGGAGTGCAGGTGTGTAGTTCTTCCTTTCCTCTAAACCCTGGTGTGGTTTTGTACAGCTGAGAAGTTCCCAGAGCTGTGTTCAGAGACACATTTACCTGCTGCCAGAGTCCGAGGATACAGGGAGTGGTGCTTGTGCCTGGCAAAGCCCAATCATTGTCTGATTCTGATTGCAGTAGGGAAGAGAGGATGAGCCCCAGCTGAGGCCCCTCCAATACCTCTGCCTCACATGGCAGATGAGTAATTGGCTGGATGGATGCAGACAGAGAGTTGTGGTCCATGGGTTTATCTCCAGGGGAGGCTGATGATGAGTGATGCCCCTCAAGGCTCTGTCTTGAGTCTGGTGCTCTTTAACATCAGTGATCAAGTGCACCCTCAGTAACTTTGCAGATAACATGAAGCTGAGCAGTGCAGTTCACACAACAGAAGGAAAGGACTTGAGGAGTGGGCCCATGAGAACCTCATGAAGTTCAACAAGTCAAAGTGCAAGGTGCCACACCTGGGTCAGGGCAATCCCAGACATGAGTGCAGACTGGGACAAGTCATTGAGCAGCCCTGCCAAGAAACACTTGGGAGGTCTGGTGGATGAAAAGCTGGACATGAGCCAACAGTGTGTGCTTACAGCCTAGAAGGTCAGTGGTATCTTGGGCTGCATCAAAAGCAGCGTGGCCAGGAGGTGGCTGTCCCTCATTACTCTACTCTCCTGAGACAACAACTGGAGTGCTGCATCCAGCTCTGGGGCCCCCAACATCAGAAGGTCATGGGCCTGCTGGAGCGGGTCCAGAGGAGGGTCATGGAGACAATCTGCTCCGGGCAGAAAGATAACTCAAGCATAAGGAACTGTAACATTGCAATACTCGATTCATACACTTACTATCTTGATGGAGCGTCACTTTAGCAGAGCCACCTGCTAAGAAAGGAAAAAAATGCTCTAGTATTTGTTATTAGCATATTTATTTCAGCAAGGTTTGGCAGTGGAAATCTTCTCTGATCTGGGAAATAAGCGCTGAGCTTCCTAAAGTTGTATTAAATAATTTGCAGTCTTTATACCTAATATAGGAAATTTTACTGTAATTCAGCGGATTGTGTTTGTACTGTTTCAGAGGAAGCTATGTTTTTGAGTAACTGACAATTAACTGAGAATGGTAAAATAATAATTACAAAATTAGAATGGGTGTTTATTCATAGAAGAACAGACACCTTTATAAGCTGTAATTATCTTTTTGCTAATTTTGTCTGACTGGCAAACAAAGCATACAAAGGATGATTCTTTTCCCAGGCATAGCACCACTGTAGACAAAGCACTGTTAAAGGTGAGGTTTGTTGTAAAAGCAGGTCACGTGGCAGTAAATACTGATGGTGCTGAGTATCTCTTGTTCAGGGAATTCTTACCTGCCAACTGAAGAGTAAAAACAACTGCAGAAATTCCCCAGTGTAGGAATAATTAACTAGAGACTGAGGCCGAAGTTTGCCACAGCATCAGTAACTTTGTACTTGAAACCAGCTCTCAACCTTTTCTGGTTGTTCAGTTTTTGTAATCTTTCCCCCACTCTTTTTTTATTGTTGGTGAATTGTGGGTTTGTAGAACACAATACACTCTGTCTCATGGCCCAAGAAACATGTACTAAAGCTCCTGCGTAAGGTGAAACTTGATGGAAATAGGATGCACAAAGGTGATAATGAGATGAAGACAATGATTCTGCAGAAAACTTTACTCCATCAGATACACACAGCCCCTGCAAACCATATTTTTGGGGGAGAGGAAGGGTTGAGGTGAGGTGAGGTGTCCTCTTCTTTCATGGCACACAAGTGTTGTGTTGCAATTTATAGGAAGAATCAGGATGAGGCAAATACAGTAATGTATTAATTGCATTTCTTTGCAGGTGAGTGAGTGAAATATCTGAAGCATAATAGTACATTTCATGGCCGAGCAAATAACAAAGTAGAGTCTGCTACTCAGGCAAGAGTTTCACAAGCATTTTAAGGCCCAATAAAAAGTTTGAATTTGGCATTTAGTTTAACAGGAATGAGTTAATTTATTCAAAGGGTATGTGTTAAAAGGGAAAAATTAAATTGCTGACAATAAGTAATATCTGCCTCCTGAGCAGTTCCTGTGACATAGAAGAGAGCCAGGCATCAAAACAGGGCAGTGTAGGGTTTTGTAAGAAATTTGTTCTGGCAGAAGATCCAGGTTGTCAGACACCATCCCTGGGGTATCAGCCAAAGGGGTAGAGAGCATAGACAGCGGTGCTCGTAGCAGTGTTTGTTCATCGTCCTGTATGGCATGGACTAGGTGGGGATAAGTAGGGTTGTGGTAGAGTGATTCCCTTCTTTTTTTACAGGTTATTTCAAGCAGCAGTGATGCACAATGACTCACTAGGCTGAAGGGCACACTAGAGGGTCAGTTCTTTCATCATCCCTCAGTGTGCACATAAAGCCATTCAGAGATAGGATGATGTGACATAATCTGAGGTAGGATGCTCACTGGCAATTTCAGGTTAACCATCATGAAAATAGAACACGAACATACATATTTATTTCTTATGCTGAAGGCACATTTGGACAAAGCATAAGAATTGTAATTTATTATGCATCACTTTTTTTTTTTATGATTAGGCAATTTATGATAATGAGATTTTTTTACAGGTATTTAGCTCAAAAAATCATAACACCATGAGATGCTGTTACTGGAAAGCAGCATAGACACCTTGATGTTTTTAATGAAGTTAAAGTATAAAAAAGAGAAAATTGAGGGTAGAGATTGTTCTAGAAATAATAAAATGCAATTTCACAGGAGCAGTATCATTTAATGAATTATGTGACTAGAAAGAAATAATATGAACAAATAATAAATTAATTTTGAGATGCCTAACTGAAAATTGGGAAGGAGGAGCTGGTAATAGGGCATACAGATTATGACAGTAAAAGAATCTTACATACTGGTAGCTAGTTTATACAAGGAACAGGGAGAAATTACAAATAAGCTGCGTTTCTAAAGATTTTTAGTTTTGGTAGGGGAGAAAGATGCCTCTCAGATTTGGAGAGAGACTCCAGCTGGAGAAATGTCCATAGCAGTCAATTCACCGAGAACATGGGCACTCACACAGCTGAAAAGCATTTGCCTTCTACTTTGCTGTGCTGTGCTGTAACTTAATTTGTTTTCGTCAGAGCAGTGTTTCATACTTCTGATACTCTAATGCGTGTTCTGCTTTGTGACTTCTTATCCTCTGTATTAAAATTTCTAAGTAGCTGATCAAAAAGAGATGAAGCTAATAATCTAATGAACTGATTGGTGTTGTAATTAATTGTGCTCATCTGATTAGTCAACAACCAAAGCTGATTTACCCTCCTTTCTTCTCAAGGCACTGCACTGATAATGGTTTTTCAAGACTGCAAAATAGATGCAGGAAGGCACTTGAAACTCAGATGTGGCACGGAGATTGCTTTGTAGGTTAAGGGAATCATCTTACTTGAGCAATCATGATCCTATTTGTTTGTTCCTCCAGGTTGATAGGATTGGTTATTGTTTATGTTTTTTCTGGAACCTAATCTTTATTCATAGGATTTTTAGACTGGTAACTTTGCTAAATGTAGCTATTTACATTGTTTATGGTCTGATTTTTGTGATTATCTTTTTCACTGAGTTCTAAAACCAAAGCAAGGGAACGGTGTAACTTTCCAATACTTTCAGTTATAAGACCTGAGAAGAGGTGCATTACTGATAATGCTTTTAAATGTTTCAAACTTAAAGGCACAGGCAAACAGACTTATTGAGCTTAAGTGTCCGCCAAAGTATAAGAAAGGAATATGCAATATGTTATAATACCTCATCCAAAACTTTTAGTTCTGGTTTAGTAACAACAATGTCAACTTAAAAATCAGCATATCAAATGGAGAAGTGAAAGTCAGAGTATAAAAAGTAGAATCTTATGTCAAAATGGAGTCCAAAATTAATCTCTAATGTCATTATTTATTCTCGTATTTATAAAACTATATATTTATAAAACTATAAAACAGCTGAACTGTCATCTAGCCCAAGTAGAATGCTTGTTTAACAGAGTGAGAAACCAAAATGACAGTGTCATGATATCCCATCCCAAGGTTTAAACTAGTTTTTCCTCATACAGATGCTCTCCTGAGTTAATATGTCTGAAATAATCTCTATTTCTCTTTTTCTTGGTTTTTTTTTTTTCAAGATGTAGCTTTTGTGTTTACCTAGAAACACTTGCCATTCACATCCCTACATCTTCAAACTAGGAGAACTCATTCCAGCTTCCCATCCTTTCAA
The DNA here is from genome assembly GCF_017639235.1 of Corvus kubaryi. Classification (NCBI taxonomy): domain Eukaryota; kingdom Metazoa; phylum Chordata; class Aves; order Passeriformes; family Corvidae; genus Corvus; species Corvus kubaryi. The sequence continues at coordinate 9,506,783 of NW_024582056.1, forward strand.
AGTGTCTGTTTATTTGGAAATGTAATGTAAAATTACTGGATTTATACCTGAATCACAGATGTGTCTTCTTGCATCGTGTTGTAAGAGTTTGACAGTTGTGGCACTTGGCTTTTTACTGCGTGAGTTTTGTTGCTCTTAAACTGAATTTGTGTGGCAAATGGGTCTATTTGGCATATGGACTTTTTCCATGTAACAGGCTATTCACTGGATATTTAAATGGCCTGTTTTTTTCTGGGAAATTAACTAATTTCTAACTGTTCCATTTGTGTGTATGAGCCACAAAGGAGAGCAAGATAGGACCTACAATTTACTCATTAAAGCACTTTTTTCTTTTATAATTGTCAGTTAAGAGAATTTATGGACAACAGGACTCACTGGAATGCAAGACACTCAGATGACTGAGAAAGTTTTAATGCAGATACCTGGCTTCAAATCACTTCCTTTTTTGCTTCTGTGGGGTAACACAATGACATTCTTTGCACAAAGACTTCTGGGCATGCTGGAGACCCAAAGCTAAGTGCCTTATTAAAATGGAGCAGAAGATGGCTTCAGAGGGTACCAGCTCTCAGGACTTCTTGAGTCCGTAATTACTTGAGAGAGGGGAGAAAGGATGCACAAACTAGTCCTTTAAAAAGGCAAGATATTTAACAAATAAACTTAAAAAAAACACAACCCAAAGTCTGTTTTTTGTAGCTTTTGCTCTTAGGTTTGGGGTTTTTTTCTGATTCCAGAAACAATACTTTTGAAACATTTTCATAGATATTTTTGTTGTTGTTGTTGTTTAGGAGTTTTATTAAATAAGCAAACTGGTCTGTTAGGAAAAGCATCATGCTTATATTTTTAATTAACTTAATTTTATGTGATGGTCTGGTCCTTTCCTATTACTATACAAAAATATGTCTTCTGTAGCTAGAACATGCCTGCTAGTACTAAGCAATTTCAGGTAAAACCTGGCAGCAGGTCAGGAATGTATTTTGGCCCCATGTTGGATTCTGAAGTTGCACTTTTATCGTGACCAACTCAGGCACTGAAATATTTTTGAGCATATAGAAAAGAGGCTTGTGTGTATTCCTGAAAAGCACATGAGCTACACTGGGATTAAGTCAAGGGGAAAGAACTGTCAAAACTAAGACATTTCATTTTCATTTGTTAGTACTAGTTGTTCTTAAGATAAAAAAAAAGGTCAAATACAAGGACATCAAAGGATGGCAAGAATTTTCACACACTATGAGAAGTTGGCTAAATTCCTTTTCCAAGTTTCAGGTGTGAATGAAAATCCTTTTCCCCAGCTGTTGTGTATGTTACAATTTTGACTGAAGGAGAGGGATTTTTCTTTACAGCTAAAATTATATTAGAGAAATAACACTCAAACAATTTTATAAAGGGATCTCATCAATGTAAGACATGCTGGTACACTCAGAATAATATTTTAAACACAGTAAATTACTGCCTTTTACACATAGTACACATGCTTACTCCGAACTCTAAAGCATTTTGTCTGCTTCTTTTCAATTGTTCTTAAGAATACAGTTGTAATGCCAAGTTTTTCCTGAGAATATAGCCTACAAAAAATAAAAGAGGGAATATTTTTATTCTTATGGAAGTATATTTGCTAGGGCAGCTCATGCAAATCGAAGACTTTCTCACAGACCTAAACAGGACAAATACAGGATTCATCTTTTAGTGGAGAAGAAAAGTAGACATAGAAATTATGTACAAATAACCTGAATTTTAATACTTTAGAAATAGCTTGAATGGTTAATGTAGAGGAAGGCAATTAAGAACATCAAAACAGACCAATTTATAAGCATTTGAAGAAAAAAACCTGATAAATAATAGAATGAGGTTAATTGAAAACCATTAATGTCTGGTCAGTTTTGTTCTGAATAAGAGAACAAGCTGAACAGAAAAATAAAAAAAGAGAGGCTGCTTTCCAATGCTGAAGCATCTGACACAGTATTTTTGAGTTCTCCCAGTGACCAGAGTAGATACCAGGGAAGATGGTAACACTTCCTCAGGGCATGCTGCTCCTGGCCACATAGGTGTTTCACTGGGTGCTGGCGTGGGGAAGTGATCTTGCATTTGGCAGCCTCAGTGCCATCCTTCTGCACAAATTTGTCCTGTTGCTCTTCAGTCCATGCAAGGAGTAAGAGCTGCAGAGTCCTCTGGACAGAGGTTCTGTAGGACAGAAGGTCCTGAGCTAATGCTGGTATTTAATGCTGGATCATCAAAAGCTTATGCTTTAATTAAATTCTTGCAGTCTTTAACATATATAGAGCTCCATTTAGCAACATTGCAATTGTAAATGGAGAAAAGTGTCTTGATGTTGACATATTTAAAGTATTCCCATTATGACCTTCAGAGTCTGTACCACAGCAGGTCTTCCCAAGGGCAGTAAGTGACACAGTATTTTAGCTCTTACTGAATGAACAGGTAGTGCATTAAAAGCTGTATAAACAGCTGAGCATTAAGGAGTACAGTGATATCTATAAAGCAAATACTATGTGCCAGAGAAATTAAATATCAAAACAGAAATTTGATGCAGGTGGGATTTTTTTTAATGCCATAGTTTAAAACATTTCCTGAATACACTATGTGTAATTCTGTGTATTATAGTTAAATAGAATTGCACTTCAAATGAAAACACGTCAGAAGGGGAGAGGGGTACTTAGAAATACTTCTTGTTTTTTTCAGATGAGGCTATGGTTAATTATACCATGAACTGTATCAAAATTGTTTATGCCAGAAAATTCGGGGTGGGTTTGGGGCTTTTTTAAGGAGACAATTTCTTTTAAGATATGTGTTGCAGTTCATGTGCTTTCCCATCATGTATCTCTCAAAAGTATCAAAATAGCAAAAAACGACATTAGGAGTCAATTGCTTCACAAGTCACGCAGAGCAGTCATTAAAAACAATGCATTTAGCCTTAGCACTGGACATGCAGAAGCACAGCAGGAAAAGGCACCTGTTGAGTGCTTGCCTTGGTAGGCTAATTGCACTGATGTTTTGAAGACAAAAGGGACTGCTGAATAATCAAAGCTAAATCACATTGTCATAGCATTTGATAGAAAGGTTAATAACCAAGACTGTATCCACATTAGACTGTCAGATGTTTGTCTAATTGTAAGGTATTCTTTTAAAGTGAAAGTAATACCTGGGAGAGAAAGGCCTCTCTTTGGCCAAATTCCTTGTTGATATAAAATGTCTTGCTTCTTTAGCTACAGTTGAGGTATTCTAATTAATAAGAGACAATTTCCCCCCAAACCTATGTTATTCTTAATCCACATGCAGGATTGCTGAATTCTGAAAACCGCCTTATAGATAAAGAAGGCTATAATTGGTGCTAAGAATATTTAGCAAGAAGAAATCTTGCTGATTTTGGTGATACTGCACTGAACTGTCATTCAAATCAGGACAAGTTAAAGGGAGATCTGTGGCAGTGACTGAAAAATGTATTTTAATTTATTTTTACTTCAAACAATAAGCTGATTTTGTAGTCACTGAAAACATAACACTTAGAAACTCTTAACGATGAAGAATGAACCATCTTCAACACAAACCATTGTGTTTTCTTAGGTTTTGTCTCACTGCCTTGTTTGAATTTCTATTTTGTCTGAGAAATAGCTAGTCTTATCAGCTAGTTTAGTTTTCAGCAGGAAGAGATGATTAAAAAACGTCTTAGTGTACAAATGATGATAAAAAATCAGAATTTCGTAGTAACCAGAACTACTACAGCTAACCTATTTATTCCATGTCAAAGGCTGCACTGAATACTTACAGATAAGCCAATAAAAACTAGTAAAAAAGTTTACTGTAGGAAGTTTAAGTTTTTAAGTTTACTATAAAAAGCCCCAACCGATTGTATGGTTGTATAGGGACTGATGATCACAGTGAGCATCCTTGATGGATACATGCACAGTGCTGGTTGCTTCATTTTGCTGTCTGTGTCACAGAGACACAGGCAGAGAGCCTGAATGCTGACAGAATCAGCTGGGAGTGCACAGAAAAAGCAGCATCTCTTAGGGGATCATCTTTTACATTGCAGACCAGCTCAGAGGATCATCACCACAGCACCCTCTGATGGGACTGGGGATGCCAGCTTGCCCCCGAGACAAGGCTCGGTCCCTGAAGGAGAAATGATCAGTCAATCAGGCAGAAATAGAAATAGGCAGCGTATAAAAGAGCACATCTAGAGGAGGCCAGTGTCGGGGTGGGGTTTTGTTTGTTTGGGTTTTTAATCTGTATGTTTTGAAGAAGAGTATTTAGTGTGCCAGTTGTAACTCAGTTACTCAGTATTCTGAGGGCTTTTCCCTTGCTAGGTATCCTCAGGAAACATAATCACCGTTGCTATAACATTAATGGGGTTGGTGTAGTTCTTGATTTATGTAAACCTTTCCCTCTTGCTGTGAAAAATCTCTTTTTGGTGGCTATTGTAACATGTAGAAGGATGAAAAAGATTGAAGGTGTTAGGATTAGTCCCTCTTACACAAAACTTCTTGGAATGACAATATATATGGAAGGCCCCTGAAATTTCATGCTGAAGATAACTTTTGCATTCCACCTAATTTAGGATATTATCCTTCCTGTGTCTGTCCTCTCTTAGATCATGCCATAGCAAAAATATTACATATACTAGATATTAAACATATGCTTTCTCTTCTTATCGTGGGGCTTTGAGGAATACCTGTCTCAATTTCACCTTTGCTAAATGCATATTATTCATTCTCCATCATTGTCCTGCATGACTGCAATGAGATCTGCAATCTGCAGACCTGTAGCTGCTACAGGAAAGGTCCAACTACTTGGTGTGACCTGAGCATGCTTAGGGAGGGCAGGTGCAGATGCTTTAGTTCTGTCTTTGAGATGGGTAAAACTGCCACTGGGAGTAATGTCAACAGCTTCCCATATCCAGAGGTCATAGCACACTGGCTTTTTGGATGATCTTTCCATAGAAATCAATGTCCCTCCCCTGTATAAGGCAGATGAATTTCATTACCCTAGAATCATGAGGACATTGCTCTGAACATCCCACAGTTTATATGAGTTTATGGAAAATGACCCTAAAGCAGAAAGAAATTACTTGGCACCACCTATCTTGCCCTACCTCAAAGCCTAACAATTGCAGTGAATAACTAATGCAAGTGCCAGGGCTGACAAGAGCCAGGTATGTGTTGCACAGTGCACTCCTTTATACCACACCCTTCGTGTCCCTAGAGCCTCGGATTGACACGCCCAGGGTGTGGAGAATCATGCCTGCTGTTAGTTATCAGGTGATATGATAGTTAGCCATTTTCCCATGAAACTGAAGCTGGATTATTTCAGTTCTCTTCCCATTCCTAGGTAATTAGCAAAATTGGTCTGCTGTTTGTTCAGAAAAGCAGTTTGATGAACCGTGGGTCTGAGGTCTTGCCCTGACTATCTGTTCCTAGTGTTTCTCTCTTGAGAAAAAACTGTTTACATTACCTGGGGTTTAGAGCTCTAAGTGGGACCTTCTGACTAAACTGAGAGTTATTCTTTAGCACCCTGTATTCTTGGTATTCCTGCATGACTGGATTCTATCTGAAATTCATTTTACTGGTTTATGGCAAGCTGAAGGACTCCTTGCCCTATTAGGTTCAAAATGACAGCCTATGGCTCACATATACCATGAGCAGAGTTTACACAAAGAATCAAAGTATACAGGGTAATCAAGCTGGGCTGCATTTACAATGGAAAAGTATTTTTTCCCTGAAGACTTGTGCATCGTATCTCCACATCCTTTAAAACATCCAGAAAACATGGTTTCACCTGTTTGAAAAATGACACAGGAGAAATAGCACTGACTTAGTGGGACATCTTGCCAACAGTAGATACTACTAATGCTCCAATTTAACATCTGCACGGTGACCTGTAAGTTCACAAATGACAAATCATGTCTTACTCGCTGTCACACTGACAGATACAGCATGTTCCAGTTAACAGTGAGAAATAAAATTAACATGGCAGTGTGTTTTCTTTGGCAGCTCATGCAATCTGGAACTTGCTTCCCTTTTGCAGAACATGGTGATCTTAGAGACCCTCTGTGAATGATCTCAGTTAACAGCGAGTACTTCAGTAGAGGTGACATGAGACTGCTAGATAACGGGATTTATTTCTTTTTAAATATTCAACTGATTATTTCTGACAAAATGTTGATGCAAGGTTTGGATTTGTCTTGGTTTTTAAGCTATTTCCCATGTAAATATTTGCACCATGTCTTCAGGAGGGCTGTAGTAGCTACAAGTCAGTGCAGAAAGTGAACAGCGACTTTTGTAAGAGAAGGAAAGGCAGTTATGGGAATTCAGAATATCCAGCTCTTGATTACAGGAGCAACTGGAGCATAATGGGGATGGATGATAAATAGAAGAATCCAACTCGACAGCTCCTCCACACAGAGCAAGGAAATGCATTGTCTGTGCAGGATGTGCCCCTGGTGTGTCTGTATTGCTTTGTGTAAAGGCCTCATATTCTTTGTTTGCTGGAAGTGAACAAGGCAGACAGCCTACAGCTCAGGGACTATAAGGTTGTCTACATTGCTGTCTTGGTGAGGAGGAGTTTCTGATGAACTTGGAGAGGAACTGAGAGGCTGACAGTCTCTGCAGGCTGTGGACAGTCAAGGTGATGTGCATTTGGCCATGACAGTGAGAAGGAAAAATCACCTCAATAAGATCAGGAAGAATATTTCTCTCTGTTTCTACTGGTGTCTAAATCAGTCTATTTTGAAAGCTTGCACTCAGTATATGTAAGTGCAGAAAGTAAAGAAGCCTGGACACATTATTTTAGTACAGACTGTAAGATCTATCTCTGTTTAAAAGGATTCAGGAATATTTCAGCTTTTTTTTTTCATAGTGGTGCAAAGAAAGGTGCAAAGCTGTGCTGAGAACTCTTTCTCAGCATCGTCCTAGTATAATTTGTGCGGTTACTCTTGTAGGGCTGGCTATAACTCTCTTTCTTCATCACAGAGTCATAGGATCATAAAATGGCTTGGGTTGGAAGGCATCTTAAAGACTATTGAATTTTAACACCCTACCATGGAAAACAACACCTTTCACTAGACCAGGTTGCTCAAAGTCCCCTCCAGCCTGGCCTTGAACACTACCAGGGAATGGGACATCCACAACTTCTTTGGGTAACCTGTACCAGTGCCTCAACAGCCTCTCTCTAAGTATATTTATCTGCCTACTTCTGTCTTTATCTTTCTGGAGGGTAAGAGAATGAAATTTCAGATAGAAGTCAAATAATGGTTCTTATCCTCACTGTATACCCCACAATGCACTTTTCCAGTCCATGATTCTGCTTTTCCTACATGTTCTGCCCTTTTGGAATTTCAGTGGAGCTGTTCCCTTTAAAAGGGAATAGTCTAGTCTACTTTAGGTGGAGTCTCCAGCCCTGCAAGTATAGGGCACATGCACTGTTTGGGGAAAACCATGCTCTGTATTTTTACCTTCTTATTTCTGTCAGACAAAGGTAAGTCAGAAGTTTCCATCACTTCAAAGGGAGAGAATTTTTCCAGTTGATATTTCCCAGACCCTACTTCCTAGATGACAGAAGAAGGTTTCCTCTTTCTGGAACTGGAGGAAAATCCCTCACCTGCTGATCCCATAGCAGCAGAGAGATAGAGGAAGAGGCATGGAGTTCAGGGACCGGAGGAACCGGACAACACAAAACTTGCAAGCTGTTATGAAGGGCAGACTTCAGATGTGTGATGTGGCAAAATGTGAGAGGTCTCAAGAAGAGTGAATTTGTTTGCTGGAGAGATACAAGAATTCATTCCAGTGCTCCTGGGCTGTATGTTTTCTGTCAAGTTGTCTGCTGAGGTGAAGGGAACAGTATTGAATTATTTGGGCCAGTTTGTGTGTGGGAGAGCAGCACTAATTAGAACTGTGCAGGGATGCAAGTATAGATGGTAAATCATGTATGTTTAGGGGGTAGAGTCAATTAGGAGCCTGCATTGGAGGGGCTGGGGGATTGTACAGTTATAAGACTCTTTGTTGCTTTGGGGGAATGGAAATGCTTTTTTTTTTAGATAATAAGGAGGCAGAATAGGATGAAGTAGGTGGAGCAGAGAAAGAATTGAAAGGAAACCTATCCCTCTCATCTTCCTCCATCTGAAATTCTTTCCACCCCCCCACCCCTCTCCCAGATTCCTGTTCTTTTTCCATCTTTAATGCAATGGTCATTGAAAATGGCATAAAAGATAGAAAGTGCCTTGCCTTCTTCCAAAATTCAAGGGCCAGTGTCCTCCCTTCCATTTCCACACATTGGTATTAAATACATCGGTCTTGGTGTGTGTGTTCTTTTACGTTCTTTCTTTGTATAAACTTCGCTAGTGGGGAGAGAAGAGCTACAGGTGAGCCACCTCAGCAAAGGGTTGTCTTCCCCTACTGAAGGAGGCTATGTGAAAAGTTTTATCCCATTCTTGAGATTGCTAATTCACCCATTTCCAAATCAAACCTGCTATGCAAATTTGAATGCAGTTTTTCCCTGGGAGAATTGATATTAGCAAATATAGATTGTTTGTATATGCTCATTCATACATATTTGTTTCTTTGTGTATCAATACTTGGAACTTTATGACACATTGTGTTATGCAGTAAATTTTGGTTTAATTTGATTTATATAAATGTGTTCAGGAGGCCCTCTGGCCCCGTCTAAGGACCACAAGTATTACAATATTATTAGAGTAATCCGAGGCCTTATGTTTTGCAATGTAAAAGAACTTATAACTACATAAAGAGAAGATTGGGGCATTAATGTTCCCTCAAAATGAAAGAGAAAAGGAAACATGTAAAATGAGAAGCAAGCAACAGCAGGTGTTTTATATTATGCTTTGATAATATTTTTCTCTCAGGTCAGGAGCTCTGACTACTGGGCTCTTCAATTCCTAAGAGATATATTTGGCAAAACCTCTAGACTTTTTAAGTCCTGATTTGTATGCACATATGTACATTTTAAAAATGCTTTCAAGAAAGAAAGGAAGGAAGGAAGGATTATCAGCCCTTCTCCAAATTTTAGTGGGCCATGAGTCTCCCCATGCAGGTGGGCGCATGCTGCTTGGCCACTCAGCCCCATCCTGTGGAGGACCTGGTGTCTTCCATTTGTTTCCCTTTGCGTTACATTTCCTGAGCTCATTTGCAGCTGTCTCCATTATTCACAGCTCTGAACTGATGGAAGGAGGAAAGGAAACATGTGCTTTATCTGTGTGTGAACTGTGAGAATTGTTTCAGGAGGGGCAGTGGGCAGGGAGCTGTGGAGATAGTGACCCTTGCTGTTGCCTTGCAGGAATGTCAGCTCTGCTGGAGAGGAGGCCCGCAGAAGAATGAGGGAGTGTGATGGCCTGACAGATGCATTGCTGTATGTGATCCAGTCTGCTCTGGGGAGCAGTGAAATTGATAGTAAGGTTTGTCATCTTTGTCTTTTCAGCTGCAAATCCAGGTATTCAGGGTATATGGGGACTATAAAGAGACAGTTCTTTCATGATTTTTTTTTTTTTTAATGAATTGTGAGGAATGTCTTAGCAAAGCATAATTTAGCCCATCTTTTCCCTTTTTTTCTGCTGAGCTGTTTATTTTAGTGTGCTAAGCATTGTAGTTGTGTCTACGTATGTAGTGTGCACAGGTAAGCATGTCATCCTCTCAATTGAATCATTGAAGTAGAAAATATGATACTGATTTAAGAAGAGCAAGTATCATACTCTGTGTAAAGTTCCTTACATTGCTCTGCCAGTTTTACCTTAAAATTGATTTTCAGTACCCAGTAGGAGAGCTAATAAGAGTGAGGTAGGCTTAGAAGGCAAACAAGCAAAAAAAAATTGGGCAATTAATAGGCAGTTTTGCAGTAAAACCAACATTATTTCTTCTTTGAAGAGGATCAATGAATGCTTTCAATAACAACTGTGTTAAGATGCCTCATTATGTCAACTTTACTTCTCTTAAAATACTGGGATATGAACAAGCTTCTACAGAGGTGAAAGGCACTCCCTAATTAAAAAGACTCCAAGCATTTACAAATTGAAGATTTGTAATGCATTAAAGTATTCCAGAGAAGAAGAAAAAGGCCAGTTTCTTTTGCTTTCAGTATACAGTGCTAAATTAATTACAGTTGCTGCTCTAGGGCAACCTTGGTCCATTTGCTCCAGGAGAGCAGCCTTTTATGCAGCAAGGTTTTAAAGCCCACTGGGTTTGTATTTCCAAATAATACTTCACAGAATTGTCCGTGGACCCCCATGGGTTTATAGATTTGAGAGGAATAATCTCCAGGAGTCTCTGTTCACTACCTGAATCAAATAGGTGAAATTTGCCTGGGAATTCAGGGGATGGAGAGAGGAATTAAGAGAGGTTCAGAGCATGAGGTGCAGGGCTAACAGCATGGCTTTGTCTTTTTTAAAAAGAAACCAAAAAAGAAAAAAAACCAGAAAAAACTCAAAACACTCCAAAAAATCCCACAACCTATTAGCCTGTAATCAATTTTCCATTAATAGAAGTTTAGTAGAGAGATGCTCAGAGGACACCCACCACAAGGCAGGCACCCACCTGGCAGCAGGGTTTGGGCAAACTTGGCTGTTGCCAGCCCCCACTACCCCACCCAGACACATTCTGCAGAGCAGCCCCCAAACACAGGGGTGGTTTTGACTTCATTAGCTTCAGAGTAGGTTAAAAATAGCTAGAGTAGAAAAACTAGTGAACTTGTACTTAGCCCCCTTATGATGAAACTGAAAATAGCATAAGGAATACAAGGATCCTCGAAAGTCAAGGAGGAGTGAAGTCTGTCCAGCTGTGTGGTTAGAACAAGCTTTCTTGGTTTGTAGGAGTTCACCTTAGCAGAGAAGGTGTTGGTTGCATTTGAGCCTTGGAAGTTTGCTTATCAGTTTTTAGTTTAAGGTAACATTGTCCTTGTGATGGACTCAGCTTATGTTTTCCACAAAATGAGAATTTTAAATGCAAAAACTATGATTTGTGAAAAAGAAAATTAAAGTTTAGCATCCTAATCAACGAATAGAAATCTTCAACTTCAGCATACTGTATCAAAAGTGAATAAAATTCATGTACAATAATGTTAAAAAAAAACAAAGAGGCAGCAAATTTTAAAAAATACTTATGGTCACTGTAATGTTTGCAAAGCTTTCGGCTATGAAAGGTGCACTAAGAGCACTTTCTAAACACAGACACACACATGCATATGCATTTCTACATGTGTTTATATATTTGGCAGAAATTTCAAATTAGTACAAGTGTATTGCAAAATTGTGACATTTCATCTATGTTAAAAAACAGTAAATAAATATTCCCATGTCGATTAATCTGAGTTTGAGACCGCCTCTGGAACTTTGTGTCATCACAAAAAACATGTGCTGAATGCTTACCTGGCAGAAGCTCCTGCAGTACATGAAAGTAAACGAAGCCCCATCTGTTTGCCTCACTGGTGAATATGGCAGAATACGACAGAGCTGAAAGCCTCGCAGTCATTCCATTCTGGGTTAATGGAGCAAAAGAGCTGGGATGTAGTGGCCATTGCTTTTTATCTCCATGGAGCATTAGAAACAGTTGAAATAAATATACATAGATAGAGAATGGCTTTTTTAACCATGCTTTCCTTGTGTGCAGAAAATTAAGCTCATATCCTTCTTATTAGGGATAATCAAACCAAATTGAGCCAACTAAATGAGTAGGTTTCATGTCTAAACTGAACTTCTTTTAGACTTGCAGAAATTAGGTTGAATTGCAAGTGAATTTGTCTCCACTGGGTCTCATCCATTTGTGGGTTCCTGCTTGCATCTTCTGCAGAAGGCACAGCCTATTAGGGGGATAAATGGATGAAAGGGAAGGGCTGCATGCAAGGTATCTGTCTGCAGCCTGGCTAGAAACAGTAAAAGCAGCAAGACATATTTCTAGTCTGGGACTGGAGAAACATCATCTGTTCATGCTACAAGTACTTGTGAAATGGAACTCAGATCCCAATTTTATGGTAATTTACATAGAATTTTTGCCAGAAAAAAAGGTTATTTCTGGTTTTAAAAGGACAAAACCCAGAATCTATTGCCATTTTCTGTTTGTAGCATTTTCTATTCACTGAGGTGGGAGTTTGCTGACATTCAGAGTGTTCTGGTTCTCTTGATCACTTTTTACCTTGACATCTGTTTCACATGGGGCTCCAATGTGAAATTCAGAATGACAGTAAAAAGACTCCCAGAAAAGTATTGTCCAGACTACTGATTTGTTACCATGAAAATTTCTGAATCTCTTAAGCTGTGATTACCTGGGGAGCACTCAGAAATGTGCACATAAGAACTGTGCTGGGAAAATGCATGTGCAAAGATAGATGAAATTCCTTCTGCTTTATATTCAGAGTGAGCAAGGGGAAGCTTTTAATATTTTTCTGGTTTTGTTTTCTGTATTTTTCTTTTTGTCATACTTTTCAGACCGTTGAAAACTGTGTGTGCATTTTGAGGAACCTCTCATACAGGCTAGCTGCAGAAACATCTCAGGGACAGCAGATGGGAACAGATGAACTTGATGGATTACTCTGTGGTGATGCCAATGGAAAAGATGCAGAGAGTTCAGGGTGCTGGGGGAAGAAGAAGAAGAAAAAGAAATCACAAGATCAGGTAATGAAAGTTATTTACAGCTGTGTTGTTGCGAGTAGTTGAAGTGCCCATCATTTAAAAGATAAATAATTAACGCACTGTATTAGAAATTAAATGCATGATGCAGAATATATAAAACTGTTGCCCTTGTTAATTAGCTGAGAGCTTAAAGCAGAATATATGTTGGAGTAACGAAATATGTTTGCTTGAGAAAGTTGTACATTATGTGGTGCACCTGGAAACTGTAGCCATGGGTACACTGTGAATGCCTTAAATACCGTAAAATGCTCTTCGAAAGGAAGCATTTCTAATGAAAAGTGTGATCTGCATATGCTTTACACTATGCTTCCACAGAGCCACATGTGTGTAGAAGGGCTTTGATGCAAACAAACATCAGGCTTATATATATACACTTGCTTGCTTCGAAGTTAGTCTTACACTGTGCCTCTACATGTTGAGAAAAAACTGTACAGGACTGAATCGAGTAATATGAGTGAATGTTTAAAAAGCATTCATATTTTGATATATTTAATGCTGTTACCAAAGAAAAATTGAAAAGCAAAGTCTTGATTGCTTCCTCAAGTTATTTGAAAGGTTTTAATTTTGGGTGGGTTGATTTTTAAAGTGTATTTATCACCTTTTTTATCCCATTAAGAACTTATGATTTGGAGAATACTGACAATTATATTGCTGAGAAGGACACCGTTGCATCAGTACACACAGTAAATAGCAATAACAATGGCTACTGATTTATGGGCTTTTTCAGACAGCCTGTGCTGGCAGCAGTAAGTTTTCACCTCTTCCTACACTTAGTCACATTTTTGCATTGTAGTTTATTTCTGTTTCAGATTGCTCAAAGAGAATATTTATTTGAGTAAGAAATTAAGTGCACAAGGTATTTGAATAAATTATGTAAATCAGTACTGAAAATACTCCTGAGTTCATAAAGTCAAACTGTGTTAATGTGGAAAAGTTACAGCAACATTACTAAGCTAAAAGTTGGATACTGAAAAATGCAGCACTCATGACTAGTAAGACTTTAATTTCACCTACTCTTGTGGTTAAACACCCTATCATCAGATAATTTGAGTTTATTATGGCCTTTTGCTGGGATTCCTGTATTAGGCTACAGTGAGATTAAAAGTGTCAAAGCAAACTAATTTTACCCCATAAAGTAGTCATCATCCCTGTTACTGAATTAACAGTTCTCACACACTGTGCTTGCAGTTATTCAAAGTGCAGGAGCAAAAAATAGCATGTCTGGATATGAATGCGTCACACTGCAACTTGGCTTGCTCTTTGATGCTTTGTTTACTAACACATGCACACACACTCACTATCTGAAGTCTTTTTTAAGTCTTCCTCTTACATTTTTTCTGTGACTTTTGGATCTCAGATTCATACTTCTAACTGTGCTGTTGACTCTTTAAATATTCCCATAGGGCTTCTTTGTACTTTAATGGTTCCCTAAAAAGCATTTTTTTGCTCCTCCAGGACAAGGAACTGAACTCTTTTGGCTGACTACCTTTACAATGTACATGCTTTTGCCTGCTCTTAGATATTTTTTGTCTGTTTCTATGAGTGCTCATTATCAGCTTGTTGTATGTTAAAGATCTCCTCAGAGCCATTTGTGTTTGCCTAATGGAAGTTTTATATAGTTTTTTAAATCCAAAGAATAATAAAACTACACACATATTTTCAGGTTTATGATCACTAGGCTTTTCTGTGGCAAGGACATAAATTTACTCTTTCCAGAACTGATTCTGTTGTGCACAGGACTGCTTTGCATTACAAGTATTAGAAACATTTTTCTAACGATGTTTCTTTCTTTCATCTAATTTCCTTTACATCCTACTTCGTCTTGCCATATGCAGGTTCTCACATGTGGATATTACTCAGTTCAGGAATTTTAAGGGAGCCTTGGGAGCCTTCTGCATGTTATTTTCACCCCATAATCCTCGACTGTTGAACATACCAAATGATTTGAAGTATACTATCAAATTAATATATTATCAAGTTTACTAGAGTGCCACTAAAAACAATAAAAACAGTAGCAGCAAGATCACCATCCCAGAAACAGTTCTCCCAAGTTACCCTCCAAAATTGAAAAGAAAAACACTATTTTTCATGTAATCACATTTATATTAATAGCATAAAGTAACTGAAACTGTGATAAGGGTAAATGTAATTTTTTGTCCATTTATTTTGCAAAAATAAGTACAGAAGTATGTTCAGAGGCACTTGTCCAGTGTGGACACAATTGTCCAACTGTGTAAAAAGACATGTTCTTTCTGCTTCTTTGTCCCTGTGGTTCCTTTAATACTTGAGAGGTTTATATTTTCAGGCAAAGCACAGGGCACAGCCACATCTGTCAGTTATGACACCTCAGTACAGGGGAGTAGTATCCAGTCTGTGATTGCTACATTTCACATCCCCAGAAAATACGTGTATAGATATTTTTCCTTTCTTTGTCAGTGCATGGGGTTTTTGAATAACAAAATTGCTGTTTCAGTCTTCCTTGGAGGATAAGATTTACAAAACAGCGTGGAGAAAAAAATGTTCGTATCTTAGTGAATACAATTTTGAAATTTTCCTGTTACATTATTGCTGTAACTTAGTTTCTTCATTAATATGTGTATTTTCTTGAACTCCATTTATGCATTTATGAGGTAGTCTTTAATTTTTGGATAAAAGTGTTAGTAAAAAAAGTAGTAGCATAACTACTATAGTTGCAAAAGAAAAACAGATGTATCACTTTAGACAAAGGATGTGAATGAAGCTGCAGTTTTCCATACTTAAAAAAATATCTTTACAGAGCTGGGGAGTTTGTTTCTTAAACCATAAAACAGGAGAAACTTGATATTAAAGTCACTTTCTCATGGGTTTTCTCTATAATGAAAGTAGAAGCTAATTTCTTTGTTTTATGATTTAGGAAGCAAGTATCCCAGTTTTTCTAGATTAAGTTTCTGTTGTAGTCACATGTAAGTTACTTGAAGGGAAGAACAGAATTGGGTGGTAGTATAAAATGTGGCTTCTTTCAAAGGCCTTTCAAGAACAAACTGGAATTTATTTTTTATTAATGATATCAGTTGTCTATACCAATGCAAATTCTGTATGTCTTGAAATCAAATAAGACATGTGTCTTTGTTCAGATCATAGGTTTAATGACACCTTTCAAATTATTTTCCTTAAGGAGTTCCCTTCGGATCACAGGAAACAAATGTTCTCCTCATTTCAGAATAAAGGTGGGTGGTGTTAAAAGAGCCCACAATCATTTCACCAGAGCTGAGAGAGGTTCCTGAGGCATCTGCTTTGTCACACATATTGAATGTTAGAAGAGGCCCAAACCTTCTGAAGGTTTGTGATAAAATCTAAGTATAGCACTGGTTTTATCTATGGAAACACAGAAAGCGAAACTTCTGTTAAGGCCTCAGGAAAGATAAATGAGACTCACCTGACTTCTGTCTCAAACCTCTAGGGCTGTAATTCTCTTCTGTCAGCTGTGTTTGTTAGTTTTTCTCTGCTGTTTACCTGTGATCAGCTGGTACTGAACCTTCACCCCAATAAGCTCTCCAGCCACAGAGCCCTTCATCTCCGACTAAGACCTTGTAGACATCAACCTCTCTGCCTTCAGATGGAAACTGATCCTCCCACTGCTGAAAATGTTGTTGTTCATGCTGCTGGCATGCTCACTGCTACCAACAGGTTTATTCTTTGAGCTGTACAAGAAACAAGGATTATGACAGAAAGCAGTTAGGGCAAATCAGGTGTATGGTCCAATTTCAGTAAAAAAATGCCAGGGAGTTGTCATTAAGCCTTATTTTATTTCTTGTTATACAGCCCATTATGTATACATGTGGCACTATTTCATTTCTTTTCCTTTCTTCCCTAAGAAAAACAGGTTGACTTCTTGGCTTCATGCTCCTCTCAAGTTCCCCATCTGTGATCATTCTTGTCAAACCAGAATCTAGCCCCAAAGTCTATTTTTTGATTGGAAATGACACTTCTGAAATGAGCCTGACCTTCTTTTTCACCTTCTGTCAGGAGCCTTAAGGTATAACAGCAACATTTCAAGTTATATATCATTAAGAATTGACTGGCACACCTCTTTAGCATGCTTGCTAAATGGCCTATAAATTCTTCTGTGTAGGTGAAATAACAGGTTTAAGGCCATAATATTTCAAAAAGCATAAAAAATAAACCTGCCAGATATGTCTTTTCATGTGGTGAGACCACTGCTTTACCAAGCATTCTTCAATACTCTACCAAGCCACACCAAGCTAATAATAAGCACAGAAACAGAGAAATGCTGGTGGCTCCTGGGTTTAACCAATAATTTGAACTGAGATGAGGGATGAAGGGCTGTGTTGCCAATATGTCCTTGCTCAGAAAGAATATTATTTCCACTTGTTGCTTCCTTGTCTTGCACAAGGTGGTTATGCCAGCCTTGAACAGCAAGAATCAACTCTCTTGAGCGATTCCTTACAGAGCTTTTTGAAAACTATTTCTACTTTCCAGCTTGCATATGCAGCATCTCCCCAGATACTCTGTGAGCTACTCAGTGTCACATATGGCCAATTTGTTTTCAAAGTCAAAACTGCAGGGTTATTAAATGTAATTTGTATTTGTCAATTTGTGGAATATACTGCAAAGCCAGTTAGCTTTAGCCTTCTGTGCAGAGGAGAAGGGCATGTAGTGATGTGCCAGGGACTGTTTTTCCTGGGTTTAACTCCATCCTCCTTCATTTGGGAGGGGTCTGGTTTTAAGCAAAGACAAAATGCACAAACTGAATTAATATTTTTTTTCTTAGATAAAATAATATTATAAAGTTGAATAAAGGCATTGACAACTGTTTTAAGAGTGTAATGTATAATCTAAAGTACAATTTAGATTTGTTAATATCTGAGATTAATTATAACGATTCAATGCATTGAAATGTTCTGAAAGCATTTCAAACACCTTTCCTATAATTGTAAATGTTGTTGCATCAAACTGGGAATGGTACCATTATTTATGCAATGAGCTCTGCTCTCTCTCACCATGCTCCTGTAGTCTCTGTGTCAGTTGACACCTGCATTTATATTCACCACCTTTATTTAGGCCTGGATGTCTAAACTGAAGTTTCACTTGATGTAAATAGTAGTATTCCTTCCTCCTGTGTATCAGCTGCATGGATTCCCATCATCCCTGAAATAAAGCTCTGTAACTTTGGTGAATTTTTGTTGCTGAATTTTCAATTTCTGCCCTTGGCAGCATTGGCCAATGCACCTCTTGGACAAAGGTGTCCAAAAGAGGTTTTTGGACTGACATGTCTTGGGACAGCTGGCAGGGACTGTCACAGCCACTAAGACATGCAGGATGAGATACTAGTGTCTTCTTAGCGGGCCTGTTAGTTTAAAAGTCTTTGGCATTTCAAAAGTGGTTTTAGTGAGCACTTTGTAATTGCTCATATGAATTTTGTCACTTCTGCTTCAAGTGTTGTCAGACAATCTCAAATGTCTAGGATCATTGGGGAGAGGTCTGGGCGGTTTTAGACATTGCTGGAGTTTGCTTTAATTTTTTCCTAGATTTTCTTTTGTTAGTAGTGGTATTTTGTGCAGACTGGGGGAAAGGAAGTATTCATATGTAATAAATTAAAATAAAACACTGTTGTATTGTTATCACGGGAAAACCTACTGTCCTGTGATATCTATTTAAAAGCAAACCCTACCAATTTGAAGTTGATAGCAAACCCCAAAATTTGCAGAGTGTTCTTCTCTTACTGAGTTGAAGCCTTCCCAGGTATTCAGTACAATTGCACTATAAATATGTACTTACTTTCATTAAAATGAGAAATGTGGTGATAGATAATCTGTTGTGCGGCACAGGAGAGCATCTCCATGAGTGGTCTTTTTCTCCTCCCAAAGTTCCTTACTAATAGGAAAATTGGGAAATTTTATTAGAGTACTCTTACTATCAAAAGTCTGTTTTTCTTAAAAGATCTTGGTATTTGGCTTTTTATTTTTCTTGACTTTCATCCTTTCTTTGCACTAGTCTCAGGAAATGAGCGATTTGTATCTCACCCACGTAACAAGCAATTTGTCAGCTTCAACCACAATATATGTGGGTAATTTCAGCTGAAGGAGGGAAGCCTGGAAGGAATATTTGTTTATGACTTTTTTTTTCCCTCCTTAGTATATCTAGGAAGAGTAATTGCATGTTGTCCTCTTTTTCAGAGGCTCCTACTGCAGCCCCAGTCTATCTCAAATAGACCTTCCTGATCATTCTTGATGGGCTGCAACAGTACAGTAACTCTTCCACTAATTTACTGGGTAGAGGTGTTTACTGGGTGAGGATGCTGCCTCAGCTCATTAATATTTGGCAGCGCGAACTGCAAAGCAACTTCTGCCATGCCTTAACCACTATTTTAATATGGACTCTAATACCACTTGGGGAAAAACATTTCTATTGCTCAGGCAGTTGATGTTTATGGAATACAAAATAAATGAATGAAGATTGGGCAAGTCTCCTTTTCAATAGCTTCTTTGCTTATCTGTGTCAGTTCTACAGGCCCTGCAACAGCCGGGCTGTACAGCTTCAGGCACTGGTCTCAGCTATGCAAAAGACACCAGAAGCTACTAAACCCTACAGCGAAGAGGCTGCCACAGGCACAGCAGGTGTTGTGGTTTAACCCCAGTCAGCAACTAAACCCACACAGCCGCTCGCTCAGTGGGGCGGGGGCGAAGAAGAGTAAAAGTGAGAAAACACATGGGTTGAGATAAAAACAGTTTAATGGGGCCCCACATGCGAGCAGAGCAAAGGAAGGAATTCATTCACCACTTCCCATGGGCAGCCATCCCCAGGAAAGCAGGGCTCCATCACACATAACAGTGATTTGGGTAAACAAATTCCATTGCTCCTAATGTCCTCTCTTCCTTCTTCTTCCCTCAGCTTTATACTCTGAGCATGACACCATGTGGTACAGAATGTCCCCTTGGTCAGCTGGAGTCAGCTGTCCTGACTGTATTCCCTCCCAACTCTGTGCATCCCCATTCTCCTTGCTGGTGGGGTAGTGTGAGGAGCAGAAAAGACTGTTGTCAGTACTACTCACCTGTGACTAAAACATCTCTGAGTTATCAACATTGTTTCCAGCAGAAATTCAGAACATGGCCCCATACCAGCTACTGTGACGGTCAATTAACTCTACCCCAGCCAAAACCAGCACGGCGTGGTGGACAGTGACACCCTCCCTGTGCAGCCACTCAGCTGCTCTGGGCACACACAGCGCATCTGAAGAGCAGTGCAGGACACTTTCCAGGGTCACTGAATTTCCTGTGCCTTCACTGTGCTTGCATGCATGGTAGCAAAGATTTTCATTATTGTTACACGGACTCTGGGGCATCACAGTGTCTTGAGAAAAAGGTCTTCCCTCACAGCTGGTGATAAATCAATGCAATCATGCTAAAAGTGAGTTGCAAGAAGGGCAGGGAAATGCAGTAATTTGTCTCCTTTTTTTTGATGTTTTCCCATTACTGGGCAGAATGGCAAAACAGCATTAAATATTAATTTATCTGCTAGATCACTTCTAGTGCTTTATATGTACCAGCACAGCATGAGCATGTATATAGGGCTCTATTTATATCAGCTGATTTTTAGTAGTCCTTGGGATCATAAGAGTGTAAATAGCTGAGCATAAAAAAACTGAGAAATTATACCCCCACATTGGCATTTACCCGCTCATATGGGTAGATCTTATACATTTGATGCATTTAAGGTACTTTGTCCTTGAAATAATACAGTAAATACCTTGTGCAAACACTCTTCAGTTGCATAATGCATGATTTGTGCAAGTTGGAATGAGACAAGTGAAGACCTGAATTGTTGCCCTTGGACATCACAAGTCATTCATTAGTGAACTTACTAAGGTACAAAGCATAAACCTGGTGTGAGGTCAGATTTGACCTGTAAGATATGTCTCTCATTTGTTTTCAAAAAAAATCTGACAGTGTGAATGATTGAATTCTGAGAGTTAAAATAAGAAGCAGGCTTTAATGTATTTTTTATGAGCTGAAAAGAGCTCATTTCTGGCAAGGCTGGTGATTTATAAGGAGGAAAAAGGAGAACTGAGTCACATGCAGTGAGAACAATCTATTGGTTTAAAGGCAGAAATGTATTAAACATTTCAAAGGCACAGCCCTATAATAGTGTCATTTGAAGGCATTGTTTCTCCAGAAGGCATTTGTCCTCTAGTTTCTCAGCCATCACTGGGTATTGCTATGCCAGTTCCTTTAAACTATGGTAAGATTTGTCCACCATAGTGAGTTTCATGTCTGAGCAGCTTTCTGGTTTTCAGTAGCTGCTCATGTCTATTAAATGGTCCCTCCTAGCTTTCCACTTTGGTGTTTGTTCTGCTTTAATTTAGAAAAAAATAATGGTTTTCATTCTAAGGTAGTAATCACACAAAACCTTGTTGAAATTGAGTTAGTTGTTACTAGGGAAGACTTGATTGATCGTCCCTTAGAATACATGTATTTTATTTTTAAGGTTAGTGTAAGTAAAATTATGATTGATACTTCCTGAAAACTAGAGATTCTAGGTCTTTCCCGGTGCAAGTATTATTGTGCACTCATAACTAGTTAAATTAACTGTTGCAGATTTAAACCAGGAGTTAATTTGACTTACACTATGTAGTAGATGTTTAATGTTTGGTACAGATTTTTTAAATTTATATAGACACAGTAATCTCTAACCCAAGGCACTAAAAGGTTTACTTTTTATTTTAATATGCAATGTGGACGTGTCAGAGGTGTTAGAAAAGATATTTTATAAAAAAGTTAAGCCTTGTTCCTAGCAGTGGCACTAATGCCATGGATTGTTTAAATCCCTTTATCTGTACAAAACAAAACAAAATATACAAAATAAATAAGTAGATTCCCATTTAAAATTTTATTTAGTGTGTTCCACTTTTGTTTAAAAGGCAAAAAGAAAGTCTGTATTTTCCTTTGAGATGTTTCATATGTAGGTGCAAGTGTTGTGCGCTCCACTGGAGAGGAGAATCCCTGTCCTCCTGGAATAAAGTATTTATTTCTGGTAAGAGTGGGCTTTGTGCAGTAACCTACTCTTTGTCCAGGTTTAAATATTGCACATGTTGGATATCAGACTTGTGTTGTTTTTCATGGCAAAACTCTGTATGTGATGAGAGGAACTGTGTGTGTTGTGAGAGCTGGTTCTACCAATGGCACTGGAGTCTCAGACTACACAGCTGGCTGGCTGGTGGAATACCTACTGCACTCACATTGTGAGAAACCAGAAGTTGGGCAATTGAGGAAGACTTGTCACACTTGTGCCTTTCATGGGATGGAGGGCTTATGGCCTTGAATGATTTAGTTTTCTATAGTAGCATTCATTGTTGTTTTTCCTCTCATGAGAAGAGAGAATGTGGAGAACTGAGCAGGATGTGAAAAGATAATCTCTTCTCCCCATGCAAGTTCTAGATTTGCCTCTTAAGATACGTTCATTGGGCTTCTGTTCCCACAGAAAAAAATACATGCAGTGAAAAGTGGTTTTGTTATGTCAGCTAGCTAAAACATTGGGATTTCTGCCAATCTTATAGCTTGTCTATAAGGAATGTTGAGTAGGAAATTTGGTTCCTCTACAAAGAATCACGATGTGCAAAAATTGAGAACATCTGTTTATGGGCAGATGCCTTCATAGATGTTACAGTTTCAACTGAGGCAATTCTCAAGCATATTTCACTGCTCCTTGCTGACAATCTGATTTGTGCTTTCCAACAGTGGGATGGCGTAGGACCTCTCCCAGACTGTGCAGAACCACCCAAAGGAATCCAGATGCTGTGGCACCCTTCAATAGTCAAACCCTACCTCACACTTCTTTCTGAGTGCTCCAATCCAGACACGCTGGAGGGGGCAGCAGGGGCACTGCAGAACTTGGCTGCTGGGAGTTGGAAGGTAGGAATATTAACCCAATATGTATTTCCTCTTCAGTTCTGAAACAACCCTACAGCTGACAGCAAGTTGGTGATATAAATGTATGTAATTGCTTCTGGTAGTGGAATAACCTTCTGTTTTTGTAAAACTATCTGCAGTCAAATTTGAGGTAGTATTTCAAGTCCTAGGTAGTCATATCACAGCAAATGTCAGCATACAGCAGCGAAGATTACATCAGTCATGTCAAGTATGAAAAATTGCCACTGAAAACCAATATCCAAATGAGGAGAACCAGTTCTTTATGAACCTGGGTGACAGAGCCATAAAAAATGAGCCAAAAATGCCACCACTGGCAATCAAATGAAACCATATTGTTTTGTCACTGCAGAAACTGGTTGACATTCAGTCCCTGAGGAGAAGCCAGGGCACAGCAGAGCAAAGCATAAATGATGTGACACCAAAACAAGTAATCTTAGCATCTACTTTTTTTAAAAATAAGAAATTATTAAAATACATCCACAAGATGATTAAATATATCCAATGAGTGAGGAAATGTGCAATCAATTATTCCAGCTAAATCTACTTTTCAGTTATAGTCAAAAGATCCATTTTTCTTTCATGTATTAGTTGCAGTAAGTTGAATGAAAAATTTAAGAAAATACTTAAATATTTAGAACAGATCAGTAAAATTCAAGATAACATTGAACTTTGTTTACATTTTAGGGCAACTTTCCTGGTGGTAAACTGGTTTAATTGGGTTAAAGTACTAACTGTCTAAATCTATGGTGTAACTATAACACATTGATTTTAAATTAACTTTCAGCAGGAATATTTGTCATTTACAACGAAAACAGTCATGTATGGGGAAATGCACTGATCAAAGTTATGTCTCAGAAAGTATCCTGTTGGGTTTTAAGCGGTTGGGCATTCATGTGATATCATGTATGTGATATGTAAACACCAATTAATTTAGGCATTCATTTTGAAATGTTAGCACTGACACTAGGAAATTGTTTTCTTTTTCCCATAAAGTTTTGTTGGAAGTTGGGTTGGCACACTCACTAGGTCTTTCAAGGCATATGATGTTTTGTTTGGTTTTTTTTATAATTGTGTTCCACCACATTTATAAAATATCTTTGACTGTTGCATTCAGTAAATGTAAAATGATTTAACAAAATATCTGTTCAGTGGTTTTTGTCCTATGTAAACACTGTGCCTAAAAAATCATTATGGTTTTATTATTCTCGTGTTGTAGACTGCTTCAGATGGTGTAATCCTGGCAAAGAAACGCAATAAATGTGTTCTATCCATCTGGGAATGGGTGTAGCCCTGGTCCAAATGAGAAAATAATGCATGCATGTTTGCCAGGACTAACAGAAGTGGTAAAATCCAAGTGGTGTTCCTTCTCCCATTTCTAATAAATCTGTATACCTGTCATCCTTTAGTTGGCAGAAGTGTACAGGGAGAGGAAGGAAGGCTTTGGAGCTCTTTGGCGAGTGCTGGCTTAGAAAAACAGTTTTGGACTTTAATACTATCTATGCTGATACCATGGGAAAAGCTGAATTGTTCTCATATTGCTCTATTTTTCTAAAGATTCACCAATTCTATTACAAGGGATGTGCAGACACAGAATGAATATCCTTAATTTCACATGTCATACTAGCCATTTTTGTGAGGGAAGTAATCCTCTTTGGGGATTACATAAGCATTGATGTTTCCACCTTTTGACCTCTCCTTTCCATTGCTGCAGCCCAGATATAAAATGACTGAAATAAAAGATAGAAAACTCTTAAAAGAAGAGGTCATTTCTAGGGAGATTTAAATTTTTTTAGTTCCTCCAACAAACAGTAATTGTATAAAGAATGGAATTTTTTTTTTTTTACTTTAATTCTTTTAAGAAGAACTTCATGATGGACTGAGAGAAGAGCAAACTGTATAAAGATAAGTAATGCTGCTATTAATATTAATAGCAATAGCGGTTGTGGGCTTTTTCCAATGAGCATTATTTTAATGCCAGAAGAATCACAGACTGTATGAGGCACCCAGCATACTGGGCATGCTGACACACTGCTGAAGATACATCTCTTCTGGAAGAAAATACTGTGCAGTTGATACACTTGTATAATTCCTTCCTAGCTGTTTCACCGTCTTGGTGCCTGTGGTACAAAGCTGTCTAATCCTCTTGGGTGGCCAAGAGGTAATATTTTTAACACAGGCAGTGCTTAGCCAGTGCTATTACGGAGAGAAAATGAGCAGATAAAAGGAAGTCTGAGTAATTTTTAAAAAATAAAAAGTTGTGTAGGGGATTTAGATAAATGTCTGCAACTGGAATTAACAGGCGATATGTGTCTAAATCCGCTAGACTACTTTGGAGAATTTCAGGCACAAAAAGAAAGCAGTAGTATGTAGCTTTAAGGATTAATAGCTCAGAAAGGCTGAAAGTTTTCACTGTTCCAGGGAATATAGTTTCTCAGTGATACATACACATAAAATCAACACGTGCACACGGTGAAACATAATCTGTAGGACATTTTTAGCACTGCTTCAGTTGCAGGAATTCCTTTTAAAGCTAAATACCAACAAAAGAAAAAAGTGTGACATACTTACATTTACATACAATTTTTCTATGTCAAAATGAAGCACTTTGGACTAAAGTCTTGACATACATTACCCATCTGCAAAGTAAAACTTGGGAGTTTTTTATAGTGACTAATGCAATATTTGGTCAGTGCAATTATTATTAGACCAAGCACAGTCTGTAAAAAATCAGAAAAGGAGCATCTTAGTGACAAATACATTAAGAGATCCAAAGGAAAGTTTATCAGTAAAACAGGACACTGATTTTGAGGTATGAGGAAGAATATCTTCAATGTGAAAATTTAAGCTGGCATAGTTTATGACTGCATATCTTCACTTTGGTGTATATTCTGGTTTTGAAAAAGATAGACAGCTTATATACAAAGTAGAACTCGTTTTGGAAGAGGCTGTTTCACATAAACATGTACATTTGTTCATCTCACTGTTCTGCATCAAGATGTCATCCCATAAGGAGGACACTGGTATTGGAATCTGAAGGAGAAGAACCATCTCTGTAATGGAAAATTACATGTATGTCCTCAGAGCGATCTCTTTTTTTATTCGTGTGCTTACTTGATGCATCTGTGAAAAATAGGAATGGCCCGTCTGGAGTAATATCTATG
Organism: Corvus kubaryi; assembly: GCF_017639235.1. Lineage (NCBI taxonomy): Eukaryota > Metazoa > Chordata > Aves > Passeriformes > Corvidae > Corvus > Corvus kubaryi. Next base: position 9,532,510 of record NW_024582056.1, read on the forward strand.
GAGACAGCCAAATATGTAAGTCTTTTGGAAAGACTGGGCAAATTAACATTTTCCATATCGCTGCCAGGGTACCACTTTGCTTAAGGCCTAACTGCTGCCTTGCACAGTGACCTGTGACATCAGCAGGAGGTCACTGCATGCTCCCCTCCTGACAGGGTTGGTGGCTGCCATTAGTACACACTCCAAGCACAGTGCTGCTACCTGACAGCAGTGGGGCAGCTTGTCAGCACTGGATCTGCACCCACCTACCACCTTCTGCAGAGCTCAGCTGCTCCCTGGGGCTGGGAGGGTTTCTCTTTTAGAGAAGTCATTGCTTCCCAAAACATTTTATCCCATCGAGTCTTAACCTTGGTAATTTCATGGTATCCTAAACATCCTGCAGACAGAAGGAGCAGCACGTGAAAAGCGTGGCCATTGGGTTTGGCTTTGCTTCCTCTCACTGCCACGCTAAGATTTTCTTTTCAAAGAATAGACTTTTTGTAATTACATTTAATGTGAACTTGAATATTAAAGCTGCTTAGAAATATGAATTAAAAAAACCTAGGGTAACACTTTCCTCATCAATCTTAGCTGGAGTTTCCCCTGAACAAATAAGGTTAGAGACATGCCTTTGGAAGCAGTGCAAACTCTTTATTTCCCATTAGGTATTGACTTTCACTGGGAGCTCTGTTATTTTTCTTTGCCACTTAATTTGTGTTTAACCAAATTGGTGCAAAAATGTAGAATAAAAAAAAAGGAGACTTTCTGACTCCCTCAGCTGTATTCTGAAGACAATTGCCTGCTTATTAAGAAATCTCTCCCACTATAACTCTTCAAACCAGAAGTTCTTTCTGCAACTTCATATAATTATTTTAATGCCTTGGATTGAAAAAATTACATGGTTTAAAATTACAAGAGTCATCCTGTAAAAGATGTCTTTTTATATGTAGTCTGGCACTAGTACTTTTCCTCAGATGGTGAAAATAAAACTGGCAAGTTCTTTTTAGTTTTCACCTTGGTCAATCGGCTATTAACTCATTAACTCTCCCGAGCCTGTAAAAAGTTATATGCAAAATGTCCTCAAGTTAACAATGTGAAGCATCCAAGGTTATGTCCCTTCTGAATAAAATTACCCTCTCAGGAGGAAAGGAAATATTAGGATATCTGCTTATTACTGTGTCTGTCTGTTATGTATCTGACAGCTGAATTTAGGCTGCTGTCAGTTTGTCTGCCAGACCTCACTGCAGTATTGCCAGACCTGTTGCCCTGAACTCAAAGAATTGCAAAAGAGCCGAGGTTGGCAGGGACCTCTGGAGGTCATCTGGTCCAACCTCCTGCTTAAGCAAGGCCACCTAGAGGCAGTTGCCTAGGACCATGTCCAGATGGTTTTCTGAATGTCTCCAAGGGTGGAGACTCTAGAACTTCTCTGGGCAACCTGTGCAAGTGCTCAGTCCCCCTCACAAGTGAAAAAGCAATTCCTGCTGTTCTGCAAAAGTCCTGTTTCAGTTATCGCCCATTGCCTCTGGTCCTACAATATTACCTTTTCTATTACTTGCAGTTGATAACACAGTGTTGTCACCACAAGTAGCATTTCCTTAGCTTTGTCAAACCCTTAAAAATACCTTAAAAAACCCTTCATTTGTATGATCCTTCAGAAAAAAAACCAGAAAACTATCATAACTTACATAGGCAATACCTGTCTTTTAAAACCAAGAAACAAGATTTGCTATATTTCTTCTGGCAAGACAATGGCTTACGTTGGAACAGGTAGCACACCTGCTCTGGGCCTTGCTTAGTCCCTTCTGTGCACTCGGTCTTCTGTCTCAGTTACTTTACGGGCTTTATGAACTTCCCTCATCTGCTTTAATGACAGGATGGCCAACTTCCTTTTCTACACTGTTGCTGATACAGGCCAGGATGCCTTTGACCTTCTTGGCCACCTGGGCGCAGCTGGCTCCTGTTCAGTTGCTGTCAACCAGCACCCCCAGGTCCTTTTCTGCTGGGCCATTTTCCAGGCAGTGCAGGAGGCATTAGGTGCCTCTGCCTTTTCCTCATCCCCTGTCACTATGTTCCCCCTGCATCCAATACAGGATTGAGGGTCTCCCTAGCCTTCTTTTTGTTAATGCTGTATTTATAGAAACATTTTCGTTGTCTTATATAGTAGTAGCCAGATTAAGTTCTGGCTGGGCTTTGGCCCTTCTGATTTTCTCCCTGAAGCCTCAAAACATCTGTGTAATAGTCCTCCTGAGCTCCCTTCTTCCAAAGGGCAGGTAAAAACTCTCCTTGTCTTTTCCTGAACTCCAACAAAGCTCTTTGTTCAGCCAGGCCAGTGGCCTTCTCCACCAGCTCATCTTTCAACATATAGGGATGACTTGTTCCTGTCAACAACAGAAACAAGCTTTTAAGATTTTCTACTTGAAGACTGTCTAGCCTTCCTGGACTTCTTTGCCCTTCAGTACTGTCTCCCAAGGGACTCTGTGAATCAGTCTCCTACACAGCCCAGAGTTTGGCCTCTGCAAGTCCAAGGTAGCAGTTCTACTGACCCTCCTCCTTTCTTATCCTTTGGCTCTGTAACGTGAGGAACAAGTGCTGCTCTGTTGAAGTCAGTATCAGTCTCCTGAGACTGTAGCATTCCTTGGCTGGTTTTTCTAGCTCCTGTCCTTTCTGTTCCATGTTTGGTCATGCTCAGCAGGCAATGAGGAGGCTCTTTGGTTAGACAACTGAATATCCCTGCCTTTGATCCCTAATGTACAGGTACAATACCCATGTGAATGGGGTTTTTGGGTCATTGGCCTGATCTCTTGAGATAGGCTCGGTGCTATCTTGGTCTTTGTTCCTTAGACAAACAACTGCATTTATTTTGTTAATTGCATGCTAGAGAAATCTGACTCATGGGAGCAAGAGCTCCATTAAGTAAATTATTAGATAAAGAAACTAAAAACATAAAAAGAACCAATTTAGACACAAGGTCAGTGCAGCTGCTTCAAAGAGTAGTATGAGTAAGAGTTTCAAGCTCCTTACCATCCAGACACTTGAAGATAATGAGTAATTATTTTCTAAAGCAGCAGACGTCTAGCTTATCAATCTTCTCTCATCAGGCAAGGACGTATAGTGGGTTCCTTGTCAGACTTTTCTGATGACTCCAGTTATTTATGTATTAACCCTTTGGAGTTTCATCAGGCTGTTCCAGGAGAAAGTTTTTTTTGCATTAAAGTGAAAAAGCTTATTTTCATTTTCTCCAAAATAGTAATATTATGAATCTTTCTGTGGCAGGATGCAGAAGACCACTTGTAGCATACTATGTAATCAACAAAGGCAGACTTTTTAAATAACCAATGCTTTATTCTGTCAGGAATTCTTACCTGCATAGAAACACCTCATAGATGAGCATCAATTGTTGAGGGAAAATATATTGGCTGTATGGGACAGAAGACAAAATTGGAGGGACAGGACAATATTCAAGAAGCAAGATCTGCTGCTGCAAGCACTTGTATCACGGACATCATGAGGAAATAAGCATGGACATCCATATGTGAAATGGGAGCACAGTAGCTCATGGTGGCTTCATGCTCAAAGTGATCCCTTACTATAAGCAATTTGCTTCCCATGAGATGTGTCACTTTTTTCCCAAAGTTTTTTTTTCTTAATTATATAAGTTACAGTGTTTGGAAAACTGATTGTAAAAGTAGTTCTCAGATCATTTTGGATATGCAGTACCTACTTGTACTGCAGAACAAGAATGATGAGATGCAAGGGCAGTTCCTTATCAGTTTTACCTTCCTGTTTATGATAACTTCTGTTAACACTGTTTTCTTTTTCTCTCATTTATTTATTTAACTTTGTATCTTTACCCACTGGATTTTTTTCTTTCTCTTTAAGCTTGACTAAGGTTGTGGAGCAAGAGAAGAGTAACCAGTTAATACTTTTCTCTTGTCCTGACACAAAGATGTAGAGAACTTGCTGGTAGGCTACCAGATAGGATCATTTCTGAGAACAGAACACTGCAATCAAGGGGCAGAAAGTCCTTGGGAGCTCTCTTTCTGCTCTCTTCAGAAACTGCAGAAAGATGACCTGGATTTCAGAGCTTTGCTCTCTGTCAGGTCACATGACTTCTTAGGGATCCCAATAGAGTTATTTGAGTAAAGTAGATCTGTATTTTTAGAATGTAAAAATACTTTCTTTTTTTCCTGATAGGTATATTACATTGGGTCTGAACAGAGAGGAACATTAATCTTCGACTACTCATTGACCTTTGATTATTCAACATGCAGTTCTCTTCCATGGTCTGCAATTTTACTACTGTTAGCCTGGACTCTTTCTAAACTTTTCCTAGCAGACCTCAAGTCTCTTTAATCTTCCTGGTACTCTTGGTAATTTAGTTTGCTTTGTCATGCCTGGTGCCCTGATTTAGCTTTCATGTTGTAGTTTACGTCTCATCAGTTCCCTTTAATATTCAGTACCCCAACAGTCTTTGGGTCACAGTGTTGAGCTGTACCAATACAGTGATAATTCTAGTCAAAGCTGAAGTATCTGATGAAATATTCTGCAGCTACCTCGGGAACACTGATGTCAATGGCAGGAAAGCAAATCCATTCAAAACGTCAAGTGTTTACAGTTGTTCTTATTTCTTGCATTTTGGGGGTGGGATTTATTTTGGTAGTTTTTTTCTTTTTAATTTTATGATGGAAATGTCTTCATTGTTCAGTTTGGTCTCCTGTGTTGCTGCTTCATAGGGGGATAAAGAAAACCATATGAAACACTAAAAGGAGTTAACTGACTAAATGCTTTTTAATTTTTCTGAAAAATACAAGTGTTATCTAGATAAATTACTCTTTTCTTGAGTTTCAGCCTCGTATAATCTTAATCCCTAGAGGCATTCACCTCTGATAATAGTCCTTTATAATAATAGCTAGCAAACATAAAAACAATTTTCAGGGTTACTGTATTTTTCTACCTAATTACTGTGATAAAAATAAAAAGGGAACTACTAATGAAAGTGGACATAGAGCTCTACTATGTACCTTCAAAGTGATGTATAGTAGTTATTCCCCCTGAATTCCATTATTGGTAAAGTGTATTCATGCACAGATTGTGGCTCCTGTGCTTGTCTCTGATAAGTTAGCCTCAATCTGATGCAACAATAATGATTTTATTTTATTTTCTAGCTGCTTGTTCCCACCAAAGTGTTTGCTGTCCCCACAGGAGTGCTTTTGCTTTACAAACTGAACAGTTATTTGATCGTTGACACTGCCACTGATTTGTGCAGCAACAGGATGATTAAGTGTATTGGCAGAGTGCCTCATTTACTTACTGATAGGCAACAAACCCTTTGTCTCCTTTCTCTTTTATGATTTTTCATCTCTTTGCTTTTATACTTCACTGAGCTTGTATTAGCAATTGACCCACAATGTGGAAATGCAGGTGCATTCCGCAATGGCTTTAGGCAAACAGAAGGATCATCAGTATACACAAGACCGAATCAATTTCTCCATTCTCTGCAAGAATGAAATAGCCTTTTGAGGCATCTCAGTTTGAGCTTTCCTGAAATCCACACGGTGCAGTGTAATTGCTTGCAGAGACTTGTCCTAATTGGCAGCTTAAGGAAAGAGAACCAGACAGTTCATAACACTTTCCACATGGAAAGTTCTCCAGAGATTGTTGAAACGATTAAAAGCATTTCTCTCTTTCTGCCTAAGGTTCATGACTTGAAACAGCAAATGAAATGATAGCAAATCACACATTGAGGAGTCTATGAACATTTCCCAAAGTGGATGACATCCTCTGGAAAAAGACAGCTTGGGAGGGAGAGGAGTACACTGGGGAGAGGAGAGGTTTTGTACATACTTTTCTGTACTTCTCCTCCCATTGTTTTATATGTATGTGTGCATATGTGCATCTGTAAAACATTATATCTGGATCTTTCCCCCGTAAAAGCTTTGGAGCTGTATTTTTTACTGTTGTGATCAAATTAATTGGTTCATTACAGATCCTGAAGGCTTGCATGTCATTTATTCAGAAAGGAGGTTTATATTTTTCATACTGAGCTATTTCAGTCTTTCTCCGACAATGTCTCCTACTCTTCCTAGGGTTAAAAGGAAAACATTCCCTAATTTGTTTCTTTTAAACTTTTGGGTTGGAATGGATGATGAAAATACTACATCCCAAGAAATCTGTTGTAAACCTGGCTTTATGAAACAAGTGCTTGTGTTTCCCTTGGTAGCTGACTGAAAAAAAATCAAAGGAAAACTGTTTACTGAGGTTTTAGTATGGAGGTTTTTAAAACATAGTGTATAATCTAAAGGATCATTTTCGATTCTCTCTGGTATTGAATAGACATAGATAAGCTTTTTTCTCTCAAAACAAACACCCCCACTGATTCCCCATGTAGTCCATTTTGGAGATGCTACATCTGTGATGTGCTTCTGCAATGAACAACAGCATCTTTCAGAACACTCTCAGCTAGCTTGAACTCTCACCTCAACCAGACAGGCTCACTTCTTTCTCAAAATATTCTCACTGCTACCTTGAACTCTCACGCTGGCAGTCACCTTGTAATCACAGCAGACACAACAGATGCTTCCCCTGGGAGAGATGTACAAAATACAGCATTTTTTAAGTGCAAAGAAGTATTGCACATTTCCCAGCTGCAGGTGAGAATGCATCTAACTGGCAGGTAAATACATATTTATTAAACCAGGAAGGTTAGGATGATTTGTTAGTTGTTTTCATAGCATCCTTTATATTGAATATCCCATTACAATCAAGGTATAGGAAAGAAACTATTTTTCAGAAAATATTTCCTGTTAAACTCATAGATCCTTAAGATCTGATTTAGTTTTTTATCTGATGATCATGCTATACACTGGTTCTAGAAAAGAGACTGGAGGAGAGAGCATAAAATAAGGTCAACCAAGAGTCCTGCTACCACTTGTGTCCCCTAAACTGTTTGCTTTGCTGCACAAAATGACAGCACATTTACGCTTTAGACACATTTTTGTGCTCAGGGATGCTGAGAACCCCTTGTGCCACTTAACTGACTAGAAAGCTTATCATAACCATTATCATTTTCATCTACAGCAAAGTCCAGCCAGCTAGCTTTTGTTATGCATAGTTACTACAGAGGAGAATTAATAAAAAAAAAGTTATTTAAATGCTGGTTTCTTTTCCTTTTTCACAATTTCCCCTGAATTATATGATTTGGAATGAATTGGCACTCCAGACATTGCAGCATTGTAGTTCTTGTCTATCTCCATATCTACTGTTCTTATCATAAATATATATTCTGGTTTTTGCTATTCAGAGCATGTATCTATTATATAAACAGATGCTTTTAAAGTGAGCACTTCAGCTGTGGTAGAGGCCCTATGCAGGGGTTAAGCTTGGTCTGCTGACAGTGAATGTGCTGACCTTTTTTTGTTTTTACTCTGTCTGGCTATGGAGTAATGCTGTTGCAATGTCATTATTCTTTACAGTGAGATGTCTTTGTCAAAAGAGAAGGGCCATCTGGATCAGAAAATCCTAAGGCTTATCATTCTAGTTTCCAAAATATTTTAAATACTTCGAAAGCAAAGGCCTTCCAGAACTTGTCTTCACCTTCCAGGTACAATGGCAAGATAAGCATCCATGCCATAGCACTGTGAAAGGAGGGAGACGCTCCGCTTCAATAATTTCCTTTCAACTGTCAGTACAAGAAGCATGAATGTGAACTTTATGAAAATTCCAGCGAAGAGATCATGAAGTGAAAGGAATGTATGCCTAGGGACGGCGTGTTTTGAAGTGGGCTATGCTGAGGAGACCTGTAAATCCTGCAGGTGTCCAAACATCTTAACTTTGGCAATACCCATATACTTTAAACCCACAAGGGCACAGTTGCTGTGTTGTTTACATGTTTTGCAACTGCTGGAGATAACAGCAGAATGGAAAAGAGGGTAGCAGAGCTGATCTTTCATCCCTTCATGTGCTGGGAACCCCAGGTTGCACAGCACTGGCTGGACCTCCTACTCACAGCACACTGCACAGATCCTTTATTTGCTGGCATGATAATCTTTAGAGCTCCTAAAGGATTGCTTAGAAGTAAACAACTCTATTCATCATTTCTGCTGTCAAATTAAAAGGATGTTTACATGAGAACATACTGCTCGCTTTGATGCAAAGACAAGGCCATGCCAGTGGTGTCATGACCAGCTGTCAAGTGGGAGATGCCTTCGGGCTTCTCTGATAGAATCAGCCACTGGGTTTATCGTGCAGCCATGTGATAGCTGCAGCCAGGCACTGCACAGGCCTGCACCACCCTCAGGTCAGCTCTTGAGGGAATCTCTAACACTTCAGTGTACAATAGTATTCCAGTTAGGATCACTACAGGTGCCAAAACCAGGCATATAGTTGTCCTCAGTTTTCCTTCTGAACAAGTTAACAATCACAAGAGAAATAATAATAGTGTTTTCATGTTTGTAGACTGAATAATTCTTATGGTAACAACATAGAAATACTCAGACCTCTTGAGCTTGCTTTGTAATACATATTTTGTAGAATAAATGTTGTTGGTTTAGCAGTAAACAAGCATCATTAGGTGTTGCATACAAAACGCTGATGCAAAGTACGTCGTCTGCAGATTTGGGCTGTGAAAATGTAACCGGGTGTGCTGGGATTGAAGTCAATTCATCATTTAATTTCTCCGTCACCATTAAAAAAAATGAGTGCAGATTGCCAAATCAAGTGGTTGCCTAGGATCATCAATGCAATTATTTCCATTCTATTGAGTTTTGCATCCAAATGCTTCTGTTACCCCTTATTCTGTTGTAAGCTCAGCTGCCTCTCTGGCTGTGGTGGATTCCTCACTTTGTTCCCACTCTGTCTCCCTCGTGTCTTTGCAGTGGTCAGTGTACATCCGCGCTGCCGTCCGCAAAGAGAAAGGATTGCCAATACTGGTGGAACTGCTCCGGATAGACAATGACCGGGTGGTTTGTGCAGTCGCTACAGCTTTGCGAAACATGGCCTTAGATGTCAGAAATAAAGAGTTAATAGGTATGTTCTTTCCAAACAATCTGTATATACTGTGGGTTTGGGGATTATTTTTTTTTCAGTTCACGGCAGAATGAGCACAATGAAAACTGTTCTCACATTTCTAGAACAATTTCTTTAATTTTTTCTCTAGTGTGTCATATTCAGATTTTATGTGACAGCTTGCTAGTATATATCAAGGAATTGTTAAATTAATTAAACATCATGCAATGTTTCTTGATCTCTCTTTCTGTAATCTCTGTAAGAGAAGCAATGGCTTTGTTCTGCTTCAGCACTTCATTCCTAGGCTGGCAGTAGCACTTGCATCTTCCAGATCAAGGATCTAAGCAGAGCACCTGCTCCTGATCCTCAGATTACCTATTGCAAGTAACTTTGGAGTCATGAAATAACAAGTTATAAAAATTTTAAGATGGTTACAGGAATTTACTGGACAGATTAGTAGCTCCAGCAAGAGAACTGGGAGACTCTTGCTTCACAAACAAATATGCAGTTAAGGAAAAGGACAATAATTTGTGTAATCATTATTGTCTCTGAATTCTGGTCATATGGTAAGCACACATCTTGGGGGATTGGACATTTCTTAATTTAGGCTTTTGGTGGGTTTCTTTAGCTGAAATTCATCTAAACACTGTTGAGCTTTTATTTTCATGTTCTGTCTTTGAAAAATAAGTACTTCTTTGATTTTTAACTATTTCAATTATCGTGACAAAATTATTTCTACTTCTGTACATTAAGACCATATTTTCTGTTAATTTTTCCTAACTTGTTGATTTGTTATCATTGCAGCATATTTCTTCCCTGCTTTTAATTACAGAATTATAAAAACAGATACTGTGATCATAATGTTTATTGTTTGTATCCAGTGCAATCTTAGGGTTAATGCTTCATTACAGCAGCGCTCTGCAAGTTAAAACAAGGCAATCACTCCTCTCATATTGGAAGGAGTGTCTCACTGTACTAATGTTCCCAAATCTGCAAATTTAATTTAGGAATGTAAGACTATACATGTAAAATTGAACTGACTTAATCTGATGTGGCATTCAAAATACTGGGCAAATCATGGATAGTAAATTTACACAGCCTCAACATTTTAATATTTTATTAAATTCTTAAAGGACACATGATAAAAGCAAAGATAAATTTTAAAAAGGTGGGAACAGTCTGTTGAAAATAATAACCTAATATATTTATTTATGTAGCCAACTAATAACAGCTATAGAGTGATGCTCTGATTTATATTATTTGTAGGGTTATTCCGAGAATTTGTACTTCATAATTGCAGTGGTAATTTGCTGTAGCTCAAAAACAGCCCAAACATGCCAATATGACAGGGGAGTTATGATTATAATTCTTGGACCATTTCAGCTGTGATCTTTGTATTTTCATTTCTTTGGCTTTCATCACTGAACTTCAAACAAGCAGTAATAGCGGTCATTACTGCTCTTGTTCTCGAGTACTTTTTAGCAAATAGGGCCTCTCATGGAGCTGATTTTTAGAAATGCTAAACATCAGCAGCGGTCAAGGATTTCCACTCGTGTTGTAGTCCATCCATTTTTGTGATATGGCACTTCCATGTTTTGCAGGATGCCTTAGCTGTTGGTATGCAAAGGAAGCCTCAAAAGGGGCTTGCTTTATCAGGGTAGTTCCTCAAGCATCCTTCTGCCTCAGCAGAAACGACATGCTATTTATCTTTTCTCTTTCTGATTTTTGTTTGTGCATCAGGTTCTTGTGGTGACAAACTCTACCTCACAAGCTGGAATTTCCCCCATAAGATAACCTTTTTTAAAGGAGAATTTTCCAACTGTGTATATAGTAAAGTTACATAGCTAGAATTGAGTTGGTTGGGGGTTTTTTAATGCCTTTATAAAGCTTTCTTTTCAGTGGTGCTGTCGTTCCATTCCCAGCTGACATTTTTTTACTGAAATGTGCCAGAGAATGATGTATTTAATTCTGCTGCTGCCAAGCAGCCCATAATCAGTTTTAAGGCACCTGGAAAATATATCAGAAAGCTTGCTAAAATCCAGACTCACCTGTACGGAGCTACAAAACAAGCAAAAAGACCTCTTTCTCAAATGGCCAGAAGTTTCGTTCCAGACTTAATTGAATTGACCAACCTGTTTTGTTTTTCACACAGATCTATCAGCTGTGTTGTCATATTGCTAAAGGTTGGTGCAAGGCTTCTCTTATAATTTATCTGAGCCATCCCCATAGCAACATTTTCTTCATTTATAGTGAGGTCTTGTCCTGGGTTTCATTTCAGGCATGCTCCATGTCTTTAAAAGGACCCTCTTTTTTCTCCTTCTTCGTTGCTTTTGCAATGTGTCATGTGTCCCTTGGCTGAGACAGAGGACATATTCATCTTTCTCCTTCCCAAAATTAAGCTGCACTCAAAACATGGTAAATCTGGCCTACTTAGTACTGGAATAGGTAATGCAGCACCCAGTCTTCCTCCTCGAACGCACTGCCCAGGTGCATTCCTGGTTACAGATTAGGCCACATTAATTTTCACTTGACTTCAGGACCCTTGTCTGCATAAAATAGTACACAGTCTTTGTTGCTTCCCAAGAAGCACCCAAGTGAAAGGTTTCTCAGCCTTTTTTGTCTCCAAGCTGAGGGAAAGATCCACTACTGATATTGCCTATTTTGTTCTTCCTTCGTTTCAGTGATCTAGGCTGCACAGCACCCCTATGTCCTTCTGGTACCCCAACATTTTTCTGCTTCTATTCATGTGCTTAGCATTTTGGAAGGTGTCTTTTCCTTCCTTGAAGGCTAAATTTCTCCATGGGTCCATTAGCTTCTCTCCCCAGCCCCACTAAATGCCACTGAGTTGACCAAAAATGACTTTTATTTGCTTTTGACTGTTCACTTAGGCAGAAGAAAATCACTTTTATCCCACAGGTCCTCTAAAAGCTGTGTTGATGACCTCTGTGCATTTGTGTAATCCCCATGTTCTTTCCCTCTTCATCATCTGTCCCTTTCTCTCAGAAAAAAAAAGTTAAGCAAGGGAATGTAGAATAACAAACCCACCCTTCTGTGTTCCTCAGGGCTATATTGGTGCCTAGTTTGAGAGTATGACATTTTTCTCTTTCTGCTGGGAATGCAGTTTTTAACTTCAGGATTACCTGCAGACCTATTGCTCCTGGCAGTGCCAGTCATGGCAGCACCTCACACCAGAGCTGTCTCACTGTCTTCCCTACAGTGAGTGCATCTACAGACTTTCATTCTCTAAAGCCACATTTTGTTGAAATGGTATCAGAAATAGCTAGCTTAATATAGTTTCTTTAATTGGAGGAAACTTGGATCAGCTGGGTGGGGCAGAGAATCCCGTCTCCGGTAAACAGCATCTTTGCAGGATGAGTTGTTTCCTTGCAGTCTGCCCCAGCAACCTTCAGTGGCTTTCTGATTCAAACACCTTCCACACAGTCCTCTGGACTTTTAGGGAACTTTCTCTGGGTTACCTGAGTCTACACAGTAGACTTGTGTCCTACTTTAGATGAACTCTATTTTCTTCCTTAGGAGTCTCCCAGCCAGCACTGGTGCAGCAGCCTCCCTTCCTGCTATTCCCTCTGCCCACTCTGCATGTGAGAAGGCTTTCCTAATCAGGATCCCCCATTCAGTCCTGGGAAACAAGCCAGATTCATCTTTCTTTTATCTGAAAGACAGACAGCATTTTCTTCTCTGCTACTATCCATGACCTCTTTAACAAAAGAGATTATGCATTTTACAGTTAATTGAAAGCTGTGTGACTTGTTATTCTACCTACACAAGCAGGTACAGACTACCCGTTTAAAGTTTTTAAATTTTTATCTCCAAAATTTGCATTTCCCTTGCTCTTGTGTATGCATGGCATTTACCTTTTATTTTAAATGGCAATTACTGTGGCATTTTAAAGTGCAGTAGGTGATCTTTCAGAAAAGTTAAGCTGATTTTTCAAACTGCCCCAGATGAGAAATTTGTCACTATTCATGTAAAGCAGCATATGTACAATATAGGATTTGTCCTCTTGAAGGAAGATTTGGAATTTGTATTAGTACTGTTTAGTGGTAAGTCCACAGAGTTTGGCCTTGGAGAGAATGCAGAGCTGGAGGTAAAACGTATAAAACTGCAATGCACAGTTTTGTGCTTCAAGTCTTTCTGTCACTTTCATTTTATCCTGACAGTGGTTTCTAATGCTATTCTGGGTCAGTGTTGATTAAGAGGAATATTATACTAGTAATTGAAGAGCACCATTCTTTCTCTTGGCCTCTTGGTCTGCATTTTTGCAGTTAAATAAAAGGGTTTGGGTTTTTTTTAGAGACTGGTAGTATTTTAATCACTCAGCCTTGGAAAACAAGGGGATAGTTCCACCTAAAGGTTTTTGTTGACTATGTACTATGTAGAAAACAAGTCCTTACATATCTAAGCCCTCAAAATATATAGAGAATCCAGGTGTCTATTCAGGGCTCTAGATTCTTTGGAGTTTGATGGGATAAGTTAAAGTGTTGTAAAACTTAAAACATCCTTTTTGTGGCTATCATTGTAAAAGCTTGATTCGGACAAGTAAAGTTAGTGGTACAATTTCTTCTGCCTTCACAAGGTTTTGAAATAAGTCTTGAAACAGGGCCTGTAGCAGGGGTCATTTTAAAATAATTGTTCCTGAGTTGGGGGCTACATGTCAGTGCTGAATTATCCTCTCTTCACTATTCATCTGTTGGTAATGCAGTTATATATAGAGAAGTCAACAATAGCATATTAATTAATTATTACTTAATGGGTGCTGGAAACTGCTTACTCTTGCTAGGTGTCTGAAAGTTCATTGTCTAATATAAGATACCCATAGTAGACTCCATTATAGGCGATTGAGAGACTGACAGCAAATGATTTATTTTATCTAAAATGTGATAAAATGGAATTTACCCTGTATTACCATATCACCATTGTTTAGTGATGAAAAAAATCTAGGCAGTGTGTAAATTGTCAGTGTACGTCTTGTGATCTCATAAGCAATGTGGGTCTGTTTGGATGCCTGGTGTTTTTTTCAAAGTTTTGTTGCTAAACTCGAGACAGTTTGACTGAAAGATATATCAGGAGTTCACAACTCTAATGAATTGTTAGATTTGCAGAATAATTCATGTTGGAAGTAACCTCACAAGGTCACCTTGCCCAGTTTTGCACTCAAAGAAAGGCCGGGTACGTTATTTCAAAGTGATATCGATGCTTGGAAAGATTGCTTTTCAGCTGTGAGGCTGAAAATGCATCAGAATCAAGTATTTACATTCTCACAGCAGAACATGGCTCTTCTGGTGTATAAACAGCTACATGGGGTCCTCCTGTCTTGAATATGGTTGCATTTTGTTTCAAGATTAGTAATAAATCCAAGTGAAAAGAGTTCCCAGTTTTGTAGTTACAAGAACAGTAGCTAAGTCCTAGTATCAATGTACATTGATAGGGAATGTGGGGAGATGTGTTGGGAGATGACTAAATTAAATATGCAGCTTTCATCCCACTTTAGAGTGCCCACATGCAGCTTTCTCTTATTTTTGGATGTGAGCATTTCTGAGTTTCTCACACATGCATCTGCTGACAGTGAGAGACACTGAATTTTTTTATTGAATTTGTAATTGACTTATAAAGTATCTTAGTCACTGGAATGCTAAATTGACATAAATTCGCAATGCAGAAGATGCCAGAAAGCACTAATCAGGCATTTGTTCAGAAGAAGGTGAAGACATAATGTATCCTGCAATTTGTTTAATTTGTGTCAGTTTTTATTGCACTTCATTTTTTGTGTTTGATCGTTGAGCTGTGCAAAACAATAAACAGATACCTGAATGAGAACAGGCTGTCATCAAGAGGTTGAGGAAGTTGATTTACAAAATTGAACGTATTGTCATGCACTAATAACTTGTGCTCCTTACTCTGTATCAATGAAGAGGAAGATGTTAGTAAAGTTAGTAAAAGAATAATTAAACATTGATATTTTGTACCACCTGAATGGCAACATCTGGACTCCCTGGTTTCTAGTGTTGTATAAATACGTTAGCCGAGAATTTAACCTGATAAATATTTAAATGTCAAGTATTTTTTTCATTGCAGTGTAAAAGCCTTGTGTCAAGGAGATGTTGACTTTTCATGTGCCTTGAGCCACTTGCACAATGCTTTTTGCTCTCTGTTTCCTGAAATACATTTCTGACAAGCAGACCTGGTCGTTACAGAGGTTAGAAAAGGTTTTCAACCTTAGTAATTTCTTACTAAATAACATTCTCACATGGAGAGATTTAGGAGGAAAACCAGCGTTGGTAAAATTGAATTCTTAGTTTTAGTACCAAAGTAAAGATCAAGCACTTTCAAAACTAGATAAACTCTTCTACATCTGAACTTCCCTATTGCCTAAGTACACCTATCTGGATTTGGAGGGATTTTCCTCTTCCATGAACCATCTGAAACAAATGGTGTTTCAAGTAGTCAGCTGGGCTTCTGGACAGTAGAGAGAAACTGGCACCTCTAGGTGTTCATCCCACTTATCTATATCACCTGAAGCATTTGATCTTACAGTGTAGTGGGTCCTGTGTGAGAACCTAGAGAAGTAGCCAGAGACTCAATGGCCAACTTTGGTGTGACTGAAGGTAGGGAAGCAGCATCCCATCAGATGTTGTTCTGGTAATACAAACTAAGTATTATCCTGCTCCCCTTTAATTAGGTCAGTATATTTTGCAAGGGCAATTAGTGAAAAAGCGCTACAATTTTTCATTGTCACCCGAAAAAGCAGAAATAACCGCATGCAGGCTCAAATCTAGGATAATGAGGGATACTCCTTTCACAGATCTGTTTTTCCTTGTAATGCCAAGTCAAAGAAACATTTCGTCTCTGTCATAGTAAGATCAAGATGATCTTGATCTTGATAGTAAGATCAAATTCTGACCACAACCCAGACATAGGTCAGCTGTTCCTTCTAGTAGAATAAACTGTGCAGAAATGCTTGTAAAGTTTCTGTTTTAACTGCTGGTATCAAGAGAATCATCTTCAGTATTGCACCATGACAGTTTCTCTAGATATTGGTGGTAATTTTAAATGATGACATATAATGCTTTATGGTTTACAAACCTTAAACTATTGTAGGTTTTATCAGTTTGTATTCACATTCAGTATTACTTAAGATTAAATACTGAGTGCAAGTCATAGAAGTTGCAAAATCTGGTAGAGGTGGCTCAGGAAAACCTAGATTCATTGTGACTGTCCAAAACACCACCACCACCAAAAAACAGCCAAAGGATGTGCCTTTGCACTTCACTGATGTGCATTTCATGCATAAGAAAGTGCCCTGACCTGCACCTTACACTTTGTTTGAGATAAACAATTTCTGTTTGATTCTGTTCTCCTGCACAAGGTAGCAAGCAATTAAACTGTAACCGTATCTGCTTTTCTCACTCAGAAGATTGACATTTCAAACAATTTAGGATTAATTTTCATCTCTGTTTCTCAGTGTGTTCATGCTCTCTGAAAAGTGCCACTTATCTTTTGAAAATTTGGAGTTCTGATCTAAAAGTGCATATAATTTAGTCACATATTCCATAAAATATACAAAGGTAGAAATGCAGATTTCAGAAACTGCCAAAGTAATTTTTAAAGCACTTTCAAATCCATGAGAATGGAAAAGCAGTTTTGAAAATCCAAGTTTCGTGACAGCCTTACAGTAACATAAGTGTATCAAAACATGTTTCCAGCCTGTTCTGTATCAACTTCAATTGATGAAACAGCAAGCTAGTTTTATTTTTTATTCTCTGTAAGATTCAAAATAGTGTTTTCCCCTGAAATACATATCACCTTAAGTGATTTTCAAGTGATAGAAGTGACATATATGGCATTTTTTACTAAAAGCACTTTCGTTTGAAGAAACTCAAATTCCCATTCATGACACATGTCAGTGCCAGAGAGTAGAACATGGCAGGTGAATTAGCTTTTGATAAAGGAAGGTAATGTCATTTTCTTCTCGTGTGTGAAGACCCTGAGAATGAGTTGGGGGCACTGTAATTTCAAAAGATGTTGAAGGTGGATCTGAGAAATGGAAAAATTTAAACCAATAAGAAAACAAAGGATGAATGTGTATTGATTACATTTAAACTACCTATAGATTGTTTTCAGTCACATTAATGTAATTTTCTCTGTGCATCTACATCCTTGCACTGTCTAAATTAGTGCAGTTGTTCCTGCAAAATTTCATTCAGTCCTAGTTCCCGAGTTAGATGTTGACAGGTGAAGTGGGCAGTACACAATGTCCCTCTCACCTTGTGTGGCTTTTGAGAGATACTTCCACTTCTATTTTAGTGCCCCCAAAGTTGTTTTCTTCCTATTTCAGAGTGCTCAAAAAGGAAGAATGTTAAGGACAAAACCCAAAGACCCTTCATAAAGGTGACACTGGTACCAAATTCTGATTGCAGGGAGCTAAAATATTTCTATGTCTTTGCACAGGAGGAGTAATTGTAGACTAAAACAAAAGTAAAATAGCTGTGTATGCAACACAGATGTTTGACATCATCTATTAGATTAGAAAATGCACTATAGAATTTCTCATTTTCACTGGGTAAGTGTGACAGTCTTGTTTTAGAAATGGTATTCCTTAATTTAGTGCTCCCACTAAAGTGAAAAACCACAAGCTACTTTGCTGTCCCTGTCCCCTTCAGTAAGAGACAAACGGCAGACATACCAAGTTGAGATAAGAACAATTTACTGAAAACTGCAGTGAGATAAGAAGACGGACAGTAACAGCAACAAAGTTGATAACAAAAAGATACAAAATTGATACAAAAAGAAGATGTCTTACAGGCAAAAATTGCTCTTCGAGCAGGACAGTGTACAAAACAGTGGACAGATTGTCCGTGCCCACGCTTTTTCCCTCAAGCCTGAGACAGTGAAAAACAATGGCAAACAAACCCTCTGGTCAGGACCTGTGTTACCCCACCACTCTGTTCACTGCTTGTTCCCCAGGAGAAGGAGTGCCCCTCCTTCTGGGAAGCAAGAGAGTCCCTTTCCCCCACCACCCAGCCATGACATATGATAGTATCTAATAGCACCATATCTTGGCCACACCCACTTCTTTATCTGTGATGATAGCCCCATCACAGCTACTGCAAAAAATTAACTCTGTCCTTGGCTGAAACTGGACAACAACAAAGGTAGAAGATACCAGAGAGTTAGTGTTCAAAGAATGCAAGATCAGGAAGGATTGTGGATGTCTGGGTTCTTACAACTAGCATTTTAACTAAATCTCAATGCAGTTCAATTGAATTTAGTTTTTCTTTGTATTCCTGACCATTAGGTGCTTGCACAATATTCCTGGTTCTTAGCACTTGCCCAGTATGCGCAGAAGGTGATGGTACTTCTTTGTTGGGTTGTATGCACTCTGTGCCAAAATACATGAGTTATTTTATAAACTAACATGTGTTAGTTTAGCCTTGACAGGTACAAAAAAGGCAGTCACAGACTGGTTGGTTTCTGCATGCCATCTTCAGAGGCTTCTGTTTTCTTACAGTATAATTGGTCTTCATAAAGTACTTTCATGTAGGATTTCTTCGCTTGTAAGAACCAAGTCATACCCTGGTTGTTTCCATCATTTATTATGGGTTTTAGTGTTAAAGGCCCTTGTTTCAAGTAACACTAGTAAAACTTCAAATATTCTCTTAATTACAGAAAGCGGAATAATGATCTTTTGCTGCAGCCTTTGCAAATGAATGCTGATGAATATTGTACCTTTATGTGCAAGTATATTGTACCTTTATGTGCATGTAGTACCTCTCAAAAGGCACTGTTTGGGACTGGCTGGAAGTACTGTCACTGTGTCTTAGGTTTCTGGTCATTTATGGGCTCTTATTTTTGTTATTGGTTAAATAAGTCTCAGAAAAAAATCCAATTCCACCCCTACTTAACAAGCAGTATTTTAAAAAATCAAAGTCTGCTGTTTCATGCTTATAACTGATGGGATTGAACAGCAGCAGTTTTGTAATACACAGTTACAAAATATTAAAAGGGTAACAAATTCTCATCATCTGAGATAAGTGAGGGAATAATCAATTTGCTGAGGGGCCTTATTATCATAATTCCATGAGGTAAGACTGTGATTCTGCTACTTTAATATCTCGATGGGCTCAATTAAACAAAAATAAAGAAATGTAGTTTTCCTCCCAAGGAAAGCCTAGAGAACCCTTAGAATCAGCTTCAAAGCCCCATTGATCTCTCCATGGCATCTCTATAAAATTACTTGAAATCTGGTATTACTGATACAATCTTCAGTGTTATTATGTTTTTCATTCTCCTTTTGCTTCCTCTTGTGGCTGTGTTATGCAAGAGGTTGTGTGAACATGAAAAAGATTCAATGACTACCCCCTAGAGTTAGCAATTTTATATATGTGTAATGTATGATAGTTTATAATGATAGATTGGACTTCAGGAATTGGCCTAAGAAAGCATTAATATGCATTAGTGCTTAAATTCATGCTTTTTGTATAGATATGTAATATGAGTAGTGCAATTTGAAAAATCACATTAAGACAAAAGAAAACAGCATGTTGTTAGCACTTATAATTGAAGGCCTTTATGTTTTGAAAAAATGAACTAGATAATTGAATATTTTAGATCTGATTGCTCCTATATTCCAGAATGAAGATTTAAGCAAACATAATCAGAGAAACACCTTTAAAGACACAGTTTTGAGAATTTTTAGTAGATTGTCGAGCTCTACCTTATAAAAATAAATGGAAATAAAGCCTACCTGGTTGCTGGTGGTTTATAAACCTTGGTCAATGTGCAGGGAAGTAATCAACAATGAAGTTCAAAGTTGCTTGTCTTTGTGGTCTCAGCTGTTAAATAATTGCTAACAGTCTGGGATACTATGAAATTCCTTTGCTCACTAGATGATATTGTGCCAGTTTACATCCTTTTAGTCCATATAAGCCTAGAAAATTAAGTTAACTATGTAACTTAAGAAAATATGCTTAAAAAATAAAGTGACTCTTTCAGGTTGTAGGGAAGGCCTCAGTCTACAAGTACAATAAAGACAAAATTTGGTATTAATGGATCTGTCTGGCTTGGATCGGGCCTCCAGAGGTCAAGCTGGTCCAGTAACAGAAGGTTGCATAGGACTTTGTCCAGCTGACGGGATGGAGATTGCTCAACCTTCTCGGCCAACCTGTTCTGTTGTTTGACCATCACCATAGCAAAATTAGTCTTCCTTTTATCAGCTGGAATTTCCTGTGTTCCAGGCTGTCTTTTGCTTCTTTTTCTTAGACTGTGGAACTCTTAAGACAATCCTGACCTCATCTTCTCCACACCATTCCATTAAGTAGTTGTAAACAATAGCAAGATGTCTCCGTAAACCTTCCTTTAAGTCCCAGACAATGCAATTCTTGTTCCAGCCCCCAGCTGTCTTTCTGGAGCTCCACTGAACTTGTTCCAGTATTTTGCCTTTTTGTACAGGGCAGAAAAAAGCTGTGTGTGACACTCTAGATGTAGTCTAGGTGCAGAATTGCTTGAGTGAGAGAAAGAATCACATCTGTGTTGGGTTGGCTAGACTCCATCTAATACAGCCCAGGATGTCATTGGCCGTCTGCGCTGCAAGGGCACATGCTGGACTCATGCTCAGCTTGCCTACCAGCACTTCTAGGTTTTAGAGTTTTCTTTAAAAATTTGCTTTCTAACCAGTTGACACCCATCTATGTGCTGGTACAGGGGATTATTTAATCTTGAGTGCATTCAACTGTGTTGGAGTTTGAGTTTCCTGTTCAGCTGTCCATCTGAATAGCAGTGCTGCCCGCCAGTATATTTATTGACTTTTTTTTATTGACTTATATTTATTGACTTTTTTATTGATGCTCCTCCCAGCATCACATTGTCCACAGTCTTTCCTTCTGTCCTATCATTCAGGCTGTTAATGAAGCTGTGAAACAGTCCTGCCCCCAGTACTACCACCTGTGGGACACCTCTAGTAACCATCTGCCAGTTGGATTTCATACTGGCAATGAAGTTCTTTTGTCCAGACAGTTTTCTGCCCACCATATCATCTACTTATCTGGTCAAAATCTCAGTAAGGACACTGTATGGAGTAAGGGTAAACTGGCACATTTGTTTTTTCAAGCAGTGTAAACTCTGTAATTCCTAAATTAGAAGTGGGTGAACACAATTTAAATATCTTTAACCTCAGTGACATCATTGCAGATATTTAAGTTATCTCAGGACAAGGTTCACCAAATTTTAAACTACAGTTTCAGTGTTACAGTGTATAAGCTTCAGGGTCAAATCATCTTATTGTGGAATCAGGGCCGTAATAGGATAATTGTAACTAAATTCGCTTAAACACAGAAGTTGGCTTTATTTACCAGAAGGAATTGTAATAGTAGCTCAATTGGTTGCATTTTTAGTAAGGCACTGTACTTCCAGATTTTTAAAAGGAAATACTGGGGAATGTCATAGAATATCCTGAGTTATAAGAGACCTCAAGGACCATCAAATTCCAGCTCCTGGCCCTGCACAGGACCATCCCCAAGAGTCACACCCTGTGGCTTAGAGCGTTGTCCAAACAGTTCTTGAACTCCGTCAGGCTGGTGCTGTGACCTCTTCCCTGGGGAGCTGTTCCAGTGCCCAACCACCCTCTGGGTGAAGAACCTTTTTCTAACATTTAACTTTGTCTTTGGAATTTATTACTTTGAAATCAGTGGAAATAAATGTAGTTTCTCAAGTGTTTAACAGTGATGCCTATTATTAAACTTGATCACATGTAGACTAATAGATTCTGATCTGATACATAATTCAATTGTATAGCAATAACATCAATTTTAAATTATTTCAGACACATGGAAAAATGGTTGTAAGAAATGTGATCAAAACACTCATATGTACAAAGGCATTTTTATTCTCTCCTTTAAAATAACTTACTTCAGATTCACCTCTGAATATCATCTGCAAAAGTATCCACGTATTAAATTGATATAGAGTGTCTTTAACTTAATCTTTATTTATATTAATATAGACACACTACAACACTCTCTGTGTGTGTGTGTGTGTGCGTTTGTATGTATTTAGGTAGGTTTTATTTTCTAGCCTTTTATCTGCACCAAAGAGGAAGAGAAGCTGTGCTGAGGGGTACACATACATATAGAAAATTACTCCTTTCATGTAAAACACACATTGTATTATGGCATACAATTGCAACAACTAGAAGAAAATCTTGTTCCTGTCAGCTTAATCTTCTCAGGGGAGCTAGAAGGAATTTTTCCATCAAGTTCCTGAGAAGCAGGATTCAACTCAGAGTAACAAAGCAGCATTATTATGATAGAGTGAGTAGGCTGCATAGGTATTAATCACCATAACGATGCCAAACAATGGTAAGGTCTACTTTAAATCAATTAATTAAGTAGGAGAGTAAAGTGAAAGTACAAGTGGTTCTTACCATGTTAATAACATCTGGGTAAAATTCTTAGGTGCCTGATGGTAAATTAAGAACTGAATTTCTGTTTTCAGTCATGACATAGGCTTTAAATTGACTGGTTTAAAGGACTAAAAGTTTATTATGAAAAACAGAGTTGGATGCCAATTAATTCACTTTGATCCTTTGAAAATGTTGCACATAACCCATTAAGTATATTTAATAGAAATAAATTAATGTTAAATATGTTATATAATACAGTTCATTTTTTAATAGTGGAATTTCTATTTTCACTCTTAAAATTATAGGTTCTCAGTTGATTGAGTTAGCATATTTAGGAAACTACAGTTCCCTAACCTAACACATGGTAATTCACCGTGAGGCAGTCAGTGACACAATATCCTCCTGCTTTTAGGTTCTATCCAGCCCCTCATTAACACATCACATCTACATTGAATCAGCACTCCCTAACTTACTGGTCAAAATGAGCTGGGGGAGCGAAAAGATTACTGTTTCCTTTTACAGACAAACTTTTGTTCAACACAAAAACTCAAATGAGTGACATGAGCAGCTGACCTGAGAGATGAAAAACTCTGACTTGCCCCAGTATGCTTATGAGGCTCACAATGATAAATTTTCACACTTGCATGTGAATACTGGAGGTCTGCCCACAGCCTGAAAGTTGTTTTATTGTGTTAAAATCCAGCCACCATGAATCCTATCTTAGTAGTATTGCACCACTGTAAACTGTTGCTTTACTAAAAACCCTCCCTCCCCATTCTTTGGCAGTTCCTTCATGTCTTACTGGAAAATTAGAACAGCAAAACAGATAAGCTGTGTTCCTTGGACAGACAAAAGCAGGGTCCTTTGGAGTATAATGGTACCAGATAGGCTGGCAAGCTGGCATGTGTAATTTCCCTCTACTGGTATCAAATCTTCAGCAGCTAAAGGTGTTATCCTCTGCTGTACAATTATGTACCACAATGTTTAAATCAAGCCCCAAAGAAAAGGCCATGCCTCTTTCTCTCTTGTGAGCCGCTAACAATGTGAAATACCAAGTACATCACAAGCAAAGCCTTTGAGGCGGGGGGGGTTCTAAGGGTGGATTTTTGTGCCTTATCCACTGTAGTTAAATCCATTCTTCTGCCTTGGGATTGAATATGTATATGCCTCATACTGAAAAGCTCAGCTTCTTCCTAGGGAGACTGAAATTCATCTCATTCGGTTGTAGCCCTGTTCAAGCATCTTTCATTCACTGGGACTTTTCTGATAAGCTGTGCTCAGCTTACAGAAACTTCAAAGCTGAGGCAAAGTTATTAAAAAGAGAGAAAAAAGAACTGCACCTTTAGTTCAATCTTCAAACAATACAAAAATCGATTAAGAGTCAGAGACCAGCTTCATTGTAACCCTTCCCACATTCTTATGAAAATGAAATGTTGTCTCTTTCCTTCCCCATTTTATTCTAAAATCTACTTAAAACTTAAGAGATCAGTAACTATTAGTCTGGCAATATTAGTAACAAGCTGCAGTTTAGAGCCCTGTGGCTAGAGATTAGTTGTAGAGTTGCCACCAAACTAAACAAAGAAAGAGAATGAAATTATTTACAAAGCAAACACTAAAAAATCACATCTTGAAGCTGGAAGAGTTATTTGCTTCAGTCATTCTTGAGAAGAAAACCACTAAGTATTAGGTGGTTTCTTGAGTTGGACATAGGCCTATCTTGCCTTGGTTTCTATAAATGTAAATGAATAATCACGTGTGGCTTTGTCATTGTGAGGGACAATGTGCAGAAAATGTCTAGACATCACCTGCTAAAAGAAATTCTAAAAAGCACATTTGTTATTACAAAATTGATGAAAGTACTTTCAGAAGCAGTGGTACTAATTTGAAAGTTAGGATGGCATGAGCTTTTTAACCAGTCCTGGGGCACATCTTAGATTACAGTGGGAACCCAGGAGAAAGTGTCCAAGGTGAGCTGTTCACACACTAATCTTCCTGGAAAGAGCAGCGCTTTTGAGTATTGGCCCATCAGTGTGTGCGTAACTCTTGCAGGATGGGTGAGTCAGAGCAGGCACTTGGCCATCTGGTCGTGGCAGCAGCTGACCCAGGAGCCAAGTCACCTGTAGGCTGTGAAAAAAGAGAAAGAGTATTCCCTGGATTATGAAGACGAGTGGAGGAAGATGTCTCAGCTTTCTGCTTTGCCTGATTCTGAAAGGGAGCAGACAACAGCAAGTAAGAAAAGAATAGTGGTCAAATATACTCAAGGAATTATGTAATAAGAAAGTGTAAGGAAAACATTCCAAGACCTGGATCTGGTGATTCAGGTTGTGAATCTGCCATTTTTCATCTAGATTTTATTCTTGGACCTCATTTTTTCCCTTCTTCCAAACACCACAAGTTAAGAAGTTTATTCCTTTTGCAAGATCATATTACCTTGTCTTCCAACGAGTATTGCACTCATTCACAAGCTAAAAGGGTACTTCATCTAAGGAGTATATTTACAGGGCCCTGAACCACAGAGACTTCAAGTACAGGTCTCAAGCCATTATGATCCTGAAGAAGATGCAGAGTATTATCAAGAGCAGCTATCATATTTTGACTGCAGGAGTTCTGAATATAAGCTCTGTGTGCAGATTCCTGCCAGCCATAATTTTGAGCCCACTGAACCAATACACTTGCATTTGCAGCTGAAATTCACCAGTTATTCTAAGGGGGAACCAACTGATATTGAATCAATTGATAGGCCTGTCAGTAAAAAGAGCTATGAGCCAATCCATCAAGTTACAGCTCCACCTCCTGCTCCTTCAAAATACAGCATACACAACCTCAGTCGATTGATAGTCCTGTCCTGTCTCTCCCAGCACATCACAAGCCTCCACTTTCTGAAGTTAGCTCTGTGCCTGACCCTCCTCCACCTCAGAATAAGCCAGCAATTTTCAGATCCTCTAGAGAGGACATGGTGCAGTTCACTTTTTATCCTCAGAAAAGCTTCCCTGACAAAGGCCCTGTTAAAGGAACTAACAGATTCAGAAAACACTCACTCCTTCTTACAACTGCTTTACAATAAAACCTTACCTAGTGCTGCAAGGCCCTTTGAGCTCAAGTTTGGAAGTCCTAAACCCAAACACAATCTCTTGACAAATGAAGCTCAGCATAAACGACAGTTCCCATCAAAATCTCCCAGTTCTTGCCAGCCAGTTTCAAAAGCACACAGCTTATTGCAGCTTCCCAAGTTTGACAAAGGAACGGATACAATACCTTCAGTGTACAAGTTCAACAAGCCTAAATATCCAACCAATAATGTTAATGCTGTTGCTAAAGCCATTCCTATGAGCCCTTCAGCACTCAAGGATGAGAAGGAAGACCACAGACACACTGTTGCAGCCACAGCAAGAGGTGTATTTAACAGCTTTGGTGGTGTATTCAGCTCCATAGGGACTGGAGTTAGTAGTTTTATACCACAGAGTATACTCCAGATGGACTAGAGCAAGAAATCTGTTTCAAAGTCTGCAGAGACAACAGTATGCTTTCACTTTAGGTCAAAGAGAATAGTAAAATGCATCTTAGCCCCTCAGTAATGGCAGGGCCTCATGGGATTAACATTCCTGAAATCAGTGGAGATGTGCCTGATGTACTGTGACACCAAAACCTATCAGAACAAGTCCCTTCCTGGGGATCCAGACTATCTTGTTGAAGGAAACTGTTTTTCAGTCCTAATTGACCATTTATAAGTATAAATATATATATATCAAGGCCAATAAGAGCAGCTTGCAAGCATAAATTCAGAAACAATAAAATACCATATGAACCATGTCCATTTTGGACACTTGACTTGCAATTTTCTTTGTTCCAGTTCTTTAGGTAGATCAGATGAAGACCTCATCCTAAACATGCGATGGGGCCGTATGTCCAGGGACTCTGCTTTTTCTGCCTTCTCTTAGTGACCTGCAGCCTCCAGTAGCAGCCTCCTCTGCCCTGCATGTTGTTCATGAACACGAGTAAGAATGGTGCCACTGCGGTACAGTACCATAAAGAGCACAGCACTGTACCTTGTTTGCAGGTTGAAGAGGTATAGTTAGAGAAGCTGAATATTTAATTGAAGCTGAGATAGCAGTCAGTTCGGTCTGTCTTCCTAGCTACTCCTGTTGCTTTCATTTGGACTCGTTCTGCTTGGTCCCTGTCTTTCCTGGAGTCCGCCATTCAGACTAGTTGTGGTATTTCTCCATAAGGGTCTGCACAGAGGAATGTATCATCTGTATGTTCTGCCAGGAATAGTGGTTAATATACTCCTGAATGGCTGTCTTTGTCACAGCAACCCATCTTGTAAACACATGCCTATCTTGTGATCTTCTCTGTATTTCTGCAGATAATTGTCTCCTGCCTCTGTATAATAGTATCATCCATTTGACTTTAAGGAATTCCATCTTCCAAAATCAAGATAACTGAAACCTAAACCAGTCCTCAAACATTTTTCAGCCTCTGTCCTTGTCTCTGTCACCATCCATACAACTGACTGTGACACAGGATGGATATAGACCCAGGATAGAAGACTGTTGACAGAAAATAATGCATATATTTTCTACAGAATTCTTTCGACAAATGCTTATATTTCAGTGATGAACCACTAGTATCTGTTCTGAGTAGCACCATCCAAACATTTTTTCATCCTATTTGCACCAGTCACATCTTAATTTCCATTCCTGTTCTGTCAATAAATACATATTTTCTCCTCTGTATTAGTTAGTTTTTCTTCTTGCATACTCTTGCTGCCTTCATATCCCAGAATATATTCATATCAAAAAGAATGCAGTCCATTGTGGTCTTTATGTAGTTAAAATTTGTACTGGGAGAAGAGACTAAACGTGTGTGCACACATGAAGAGACAAGTTCATCATATTTAAATGTTTCCTCCATTATGAATAATAATCTTTTTGACAGGAGAGCAGCAAAGAGACTATATGTGTCATCTAGTGTATTATGTCAACTATATGAGATGTAATGCATGTATTTTTTAACAGTTTTTTATTGATGTGCAGTTGTCTCATGATGGTTTTGCATTCCATTGGTTTTGCATTTTTTTTGGGCAGGGAGGTTAGGCTAGACAAGCTCCAGATGTCCTTTCCAACCTCAGTTATTCTGGTTCTACGTGTAATTATGGAATTTACTCGATACTAATAAAAACTTTTTTTTCATGTGTATCTATATGAAGTCAAATACTTCTATGAATTATAAGGACAACATTATCAGACTCAGTGTCTCAAAGGAGAAGTAATTCCAGGACAAAGAGAACTTGAACATAAATGACAGATTTATCTACTTTAATTTGCTTTCAGAAGAGAATTTCGTAGCTCAAAAGCACGCCAGGTTCCAAGATATTCTTCAGGATATTTACTTTTAATGTTTGGAATAAATATGTACTAAGGATATATTTCAGATATTTTCAAAGATAAGAATATGTGTGTCAATAAATCTGGAAGTTAGAGCCAGTCAATAGAATATCTCATAATTGGTAAGAGAGTGCTTTATATTAATGATCTTTAAAGAATCTTTTCAGTATGGTTTGTCTGCTATAAATTTCACACAACATGACTGCAAATGTGTTTTGCATTGCTGTTTATATTAGATAAGGAGCTCATGTTCAAATGAGCACGTGGCTGCACAATATTTCTGTTAACTGTGTCTCACTCAAAAGCTGATATGCCGATACTAATATTCTCCTTCCCTCATGTTTTTTCACAAAAGTTTCATCTATCTGAGTGGATTTTTTTTTTTTAGGAGTTGCACTATGATATTTAGGATCCATTTAGTTTTGTAGTGCCATTTAAATAGAGTATTTAACATCATTGTTAAAGGGAAGACCACTGCCACTTGCTAGTGCATTGCATCATATCCATTACTATCCCACATTTTCTTTACACTGGATTTGATTCATAGGCAGGAATTTTAACTGGATGTTTCTGCTAAATCGAGCTGGGAACCAGCTTGAGCTGCAGGAAAAACAGGGCTAACAGGAGTAAAATCTTTAATTTTCTCGCATAGTGAAAACTAATGTTTGCTTGAGACAGTGATAAGTGAAGCCTTACCTCATTGCTCCTGCTGTGCTTTGTGAGAGCAAGATCATGTCAAAAATCTGTGGTTTCTTTTCTGACAATTATAAATATTTCTTGTGGCACTTTATTTTCTATTTTTATTGGCTTATTTGGTCTTGGATTTTGTTACAGGTTCAGAATTTGTGCTGTTGGGGATAAGGATTAGAGTTTGGGATTGGGGTAGGAGGTGGGGGAGAGATAGGGGCTAGGGGTCAGGCTTAGGGTTAGGGGTCAGAGTTAGTGTAAAGGCTTAACAAGCTTGGTCTAACACGCAAAGCCCACTTACAGCCACAAAATCAACCCTGCCTTGCTGGCCCAGCTCTCTCACACCCTTTGTGTGAGCTTCACATGCCAGCCTCCAGGTCCTGCCTATTCTAGTGCTGAGGCTTGAAGACACCCCAGGGGTCCAGCTGAAGCATTCTGTCTGCCTGGACCTCTGCCCATATCCCACCTCCTGGGCACAGGCACCCAAGAGCTAGGGCAGAACAGGGGCTTTGGAGTTAGAGAAGGGCTTTGGGTCAGGGTTTGGAGTTCCATGCAGAGTTTTGGTGAGCAGTAGGTTGGGGGTGGGAATCACAGTGAGGGGTAGGATTAGGGTTAGGGACAGCAGTTTAGGGCTGCCATCAGAACAAGGATGTAGGGTAGGGATAAGATAAAGGGTTTCAGGTTTGGTTTCTGGCCTTTACGATAGAGCTTGCGGTAAGGGTTTAGAGAAAGGTGCTGGGAATAAGGTTTAGGGGTCAGGTTACAAAGGCTTTGTGTTAGTGGCCAGAGTTGGGTAAGGGCTTAAACAGTGTGTTCTCACATTTGCTGTACCCAGTACATTGCCATTGCTTTTATTGTCAAGACAAATCTAAAAAAGTTCTGGAGTCAGCAATGTGCCTCAGCAGCAAAGTCGGCCAACAGCCTCCTGGACTGTCAGGAGCATTAACAGCAGGTCAGTGGAGGTGATCATTCCCCTCTACTCAGCACTGGGCAGGCCACACATGGAGCACCAGGTCCAATTCTGGAGCTCGCCAGTACTGGAGAGACACAGACATACTGGAGGAAGTTCAGTAAAGGCCCCCAAGAATAATTATGGCCCTGGAGCTTCTCACCTGTGAGGAGAGGCTCAGGGAGCAGGGACTATTCAGCCTAGAGAAGAGGAAGCTCAGTCAGATCTTATCCATGTGTTTAAATGCCTGATGGGAGGGTGTAAAGAGGACAGAGCCAGACTCCTCTTGGTGATGCCCAGTGTCAGGACAAGAGTTCATGAGCACAAATTGAAATACAGGAAATTCCATCTGATGAATTCCATTCATCTCATAAGGGAGCACTGAGCTGAAGCTGCATTGAGCAGAGGGGTTAAACTAGGTTATATCTAGAGAATCCTGGCAACCTCGAGTATTCTGTGATTTATAAGGAAATTATTTGCTTAAATTTTTATTTAATTTTTGCTAGAAGTATCAAGGTCCACATTCAAGCATGGCTACACTAGGGACCTCATTCATTCATGGGTGCATTTCAGTTTTACACACTTAGCCCTTTGTGGAATACAAGCAAAGATGGGCTAATCTTTCTAACACGGGAACTTAGTTTTTCAATTAATGAGCGAGTGACCCTGTAAGTTTATGGCTGTTCTTGCATTTTATTCAAGGTACAGGCTGTAACCTTTTCTTTTGAGAAGTTCTCTGCAACCTTAAGAAAGATATAAATGTTCCTAGTCCAAATTTAGAGATTTTGCAGCATAAGCTCTGTGTACAAAAAGAATGTGCAAAGGTGATGTTCAGACTTCACCTGCTGTTTGGTGGATTTAATGTGCAACATGAGAAAAATAAATTGTCTTGTTACTTCTCTCAGGAGAAAAGTTGCAGGATCTCTTAGATTGTGTGCTACTTAGGGAGCTCTTAAAGTGATGTGTTTTATACATTATTTGGGTTTCATACCTCAGGATTATTTTAGCAAATCATCAGTGCTAATTTTAATTAGAGGAAAGTGCTTCTATTAGCATGAGAATATGCAAAGTCATATATTTGTGTATAAAGTTTTTCAAGGTGACACTGACAACAAAGGTTGCTCTCACAAAGGGAACATGACATTCTGCAGATTTACAATTTTCAGAGGAGCAGTCTATCAAGAAATATTTCACCTTTAGTAATATTGTCCTCTGAGTCTCCTGTGGTTAGGAGGTCAGCATTGTATCTGACCTCTTACCTGTTTTGTTTAGCTGAAAACATTTATTTTTCAGTCTTGTTTTTCTGTTGTTGTTATGTCAAATTCTTTCCAGCACTCCAAGCCTGATCTCCCATCCATCCCCTGCAATGCAGAGTATAGTTTATATTCTGCCACGTCTCAGGCAAGTAGCAAGGCTGCTGAGTACATGTAAAATTTTCACTCTGACTCTTCCCTAGTCTTTCAGAGCACTCTGATCATTTTAAAAAAGGCACTGGAGACCAGGAGCCAGCTGCTCTCTGCCAGATTTGTCTTTTCTACAGATCTGGAGGGGGAAAAAGACTTTTGGAATATTTGCCCAATTCTCCCCCTTCTCTTTCGAAGTAACTGAGTCAGGCAATGTTGCAGAGGTCTGAGAAAGGTGAGCTTGAGGGATCTTGGAGGTTATGGCCTTTGCCTTAATCAGGTCTCCTCTGTCCAGCCTATCTCCAAGAAGAAATGAAGTCCAGCATAGCAAGTTTAACATATGGACTCTCTGACTCTTGCCAATTGCATCCCCATGGAGGTAAGAGAAGGAAACTGAGTGAGTGCACAGCCCTGAGAATCCTCCTGCCATGTTGTAGTTGTAACATTACTGAGCTGTAAGTGAGCAGGTGTGACTCAGGTTAAAAAAGCAACAGTTTAATGACACTGAGCAACCTCAAATGAATGTCTGGAGGCAAGGTTTCTTTCAGGGCCACTAGAGAGAGGATTTGATCAGCTACTAGCCTGAAGGTGACACCTGGAGCTGTTGCTTTGAAAGGATCAGCAGTAGCACAACCCAAAACCAAGTCACGTTATGAACCCTTTGACTCCCACCTCCTGAGGAAGCACAAACAGAACTGTGCTCTAGTAGATCTGTACTCCGATGGAGCAGGGACTAGGATTCATTTGACACAATGTCTTTAAACACAACTGAAAATGAGTTGTATGCCTTAGTAGAGCTGAGAAACTTTTTTATGGGAAATTAAGAGCTACTTGTGTTGTAGTCAAAACAAAAAAATAATACAATACTCATTTCTTAAAGAAGGTTATTGGATGCATTTCTGCCCTTCTTATGAGAATACAAAACTTTCTTTCACTCTGCATCATATCCTTGCTTGCATACTTACTGTGTTCAGGTCTTACATTGTAGTAGCTTCAGGTGAATTAAAATACAGAACTACAATATAATTTGCTTTTTCTCCAATGGCTGTGTTGCTAAGAAGAGAAAACACTCTGTAGGGAACAGAAATTTATCTGAGTCAGAACATTAGTATTATCTGCAAAATAAATTGACCTCTAAAAACACCTGTAAAACCAGTCAAATGTCCACTTTCTGCATGACTAATGTGAGGGAGCCTGTTTCTGTACCTGTATCTTCATTACCACAGCAGACCTTTGTATAGTCTGGTGTAGTTATACTGATACATTAGTAGGTCAACAGATGAACACTGTTTTCATGAGGTATTTGCTAACAATTGCAGATTGCAGGGAAAAAATCAAATACTGTATTATATTCTCACTCATTCATGGATTCATTGTCTTGAAAGTTTTAAAAAATAGTTTTTAAACACCTACCACTTTTTCTGTTGCTATTCTTTTACTTGTTCTTTTCCCTTCTGTCCTTCTCCCAACCACTGAAATCTGTAAAGTTGGTGTATGATCTCACTGAGCCTTAGAAACTAACCAGGATTTTATGACTGAAATATAAATAATTTTATTTTATGGTGCACAATAAAGCAATGTGAAATGCTGATACATGTCCTCAGTACTGTTTTGCCATCATACACAGATTAATTATCTTAACTACTCCATGTAGAGTTTTATTGGTGATGACTTAAGAAGTGTTTGAAAACTGAAGTAATTACAGAATAGATGAACATTGCAGTATGGCTCGAAGTGGTTTTGATATCTGTTGGAAGAGTTGTTTTCAAAAGACACTACCAATTTACCAAGGTTTGTATTTATTGAGCTAACACACTTACGTCTATGCTTTTTATTTAACCTTTAATAACAGAGTAGATCATGAGGATCCATTTGGATTTTATTTCTCTAAATATTTTAACATACGCCTCTATTAAACATAAGAATCTTAATGTTTTCACCATGGTGTTGTCCTAACTGTATATGAAAGCATGCCAAAACAATCAGTCTTTCAGACCATACCATGGGGACAAATTTCTTTATGAGTTTCAGGCAATATTATAGCACAAGTAAAGAAGCAGGAAAAGAGTAGCCAATAAATCGCAATTCCTTCATGGGCACTTAGAGCAGGATAACATCTCGTTGCAATTTCCCGTGACTACTTCTTTCAGACTCTTGTTCTGTTTTGGACACAAAGTAAAAACCAAAGTGGAAAAGAAAAGCTACTTTTTTATTAATCCAATTTCATACTGTTTAACATTGGTAGACAGGGTCATTAATTTCAGTGGATGTTGGATCAGGTCATAGATCTGGAAGCCTAAACTTACTTTTCTAAAAGTAGATTACATTTTTATTTCTTCATTATGCCCTAATTTAAAGTCCCTTGAATCAGACTATTAACAAAATATTATCCTATCTCACAAAATAATGCAGATAAAACTAAAATTCCACTCAACACTCATATAGCACTTTTCCTCTTCAAAGCACTTTAGCAGCACTGATTAATCATAGCATTAATTAAACGACTATATTTTTTTAAAAATTCAGCCTTCCAAAAGCTCTGTTCTCTGCAGGGAGCAGAGGAGAGCATAACAAGGGACTAAAACCAGCTCCAGTAATCAGAAATCTTAGCCTGCAGCAATTAAACTGAGGAATCACTTCCCTTGCAGAATCTTTCTTACCTTGGGCTAGTGGAAAGATGAAAGGAAAGATGACAGTGCAGTCTAAACAAGAAATAAATCTGTTGGTGTGTAAAGGAGCTGGTTAATTTGATATATTTGCACTACCTGAATCAATAGGTGGGCTAACAACTCCTTTCCATGAGTTTTCTAGTTTGTATACCTGGCAGAAAATGCAATCAAAATTAATTTGAAAGGAAATTATTTTATTTATTCCACACATGGACTCCATCCATTCTGGATATAAAACCCAAACATGCAAGAATAAATTCCTTGGATCCAACAACAGCTAAGCCTGAGGTTGTCATTTTTGTTCTCAGACAAGCCTCCAGAGCTAGGACTGCAAGGGAGACAGCCAAAGCCACCACCCAAATCCTTTTTTCTGGCCAAGAGAGCAGAAACAGCAGAAGAGTAGTAATACCTCTGATAGTTTGCCTTAAAAAATGCTGCTTTCTTCACTGCTGAGGATGACAAATAGAATCTTATTAGTGGAGATTTTTCTCCTTCTGTGGACCCAGCAGTTGTTTGGCATACCAGGTCAGCAGATAATTAGGCAGGTCAAGCTGAGCTTGAACTGACTCATTTTTATAGTCCCAGCATGGGTGAGGCAGTCAACAAATTAGCACTTGCACCTCTTCCCAAATTCATCTTCATAAAGCAGGTTGCGAGGCAGAGAGCACGCTCTTGAATTGGGCTGCCTGTGTTTGATGGTTGCTTCGCTTCTCCAGCATGATGGCTGGACTGATACATGATGGACATTCAAAACAGAAGCCATCCACTATGCTGGGTGAGAGGTGCTGTTAAGAAATGGAAAATCCATTTGGCCGTGGTACACATCAATCCATTTCTGTATTAGTTTTGTGACTGTTTTGCTGCAAACATATTCTCCTCTGAAGGAGAGCTAGTTTCTCCAGAAATCCACATGGCAGGCAGCATGCATCCCATGAAAATTGCCAAGAGGACAGCAGCAAAGATGGAAGAGGCAGAGATGTTTAGCAGGGTCTCAATGCAGTGCAGTACTCTACCTTTGGCATTACGTCCAACAGAGCCAGCTCAAGTGCTTCTGCATGCAAAGTGCAGACATGGATCAAGCCTTTAAAGCACATGTAAGAACGTGAATTAGCAGGTTATGTTCAGCCAAAGAGCCCTGGAAGTTCTTCAGTGTGTAGTTTTTACAATAACTGCTGGTATAAAGTCTGAATATCTGTAGTCTCACTGTGTGAGAGACAAGCAGAATATGAAGGAGTTCCATTGAGAGAGGAGTGAAATCAGTATTAGAAGTAACAGCAGATTAAATAGCTGCCTATGGAATTGAGATATGCAGGAGAGGCAACAAGAGCAGTACAAGAGCAATAACTTTTAAACACACTGGTATTTTTAAGTCTAAAATCTATGCTTGCAAGCTAGCTAAAATGTCCTTTAGTTCAGAACATTAAAAAGCTGAGTCCGTGGGAGGTGGGGGTGGGACTGGGAATGCAGGGTATGACAAAAGCAGGATCTAGCTGACCATCGAAGTGTAGGTATTTAAACCAAAACACGGAGAGATTGGAAAAACTTGGCAAACATGGCAGATGCAGAAATTTACAAGATGTAGCAAAGGACGATGAAAACTTCACAATTAAGACCCAAAGGTTTGAGGGGATGCAGCTCAAGGAAGAAAATTAGTCATGTAGTAGAGGGAAGAGGAGGTAGCCCTGAGAAGATGAGTTAAAAACAAGAAAAATAATCAGCCAGAGGGAGGCAGGAAACATATAAAATTTAAAAGTTATGTTTCTGGAAGCAGAGAAGCTGAAGGAGGAGGGTAACTGGGTTAAAATGCTGTTACAGGAAAAAAAATCTATGAAGGATCTGAGAAGGCATATTGCTGAAAAGCACTGATTGCATTGCACCCAGTTGTGATTTCCCATGGCATGTTCAGGTTCAAAATACCAAAAGCTTCTCTTTTGTCTTTGTCCAATGCTAATAGTTTCTATACATGCTGCTCTTTCATCCTTGTTATGGCTGTGTCCTTTCTCATTCCTTGTTCTCCTCATACCTTTCTTTTGCAAAATACAGAACCAACATCTTTAATCTTTTTCAAAAGATAAAAGCTTCTATATTGGTTACCTTTTTAGATATTTGATTCTTTTACAAGCAAATCTCAGCTGACATTGCCACACAGTTATTGGTGTTTTACATGCTTTCATCACTCTCTGATAGTTTGAGGGTTTCTTCCCTAAAACTGTAAAAGATGACTGTTCCTGCTCCCTGTAGGGCTTTATATGCTACGCTGCTGATGGCTGAATTTATTCTTGATAAAAAAGATTTTTAAAAAAGAAAACCATTGACTGGCACATCACATACAATGCATCAGGGAAGATACTGTTCCTCTTTGTCATGGTCCATACCAAATACCAATCTTGTATCTTGAAATCTTGCTGCCTGTCATCAGAGATGGTGAAAAACTGAAAGCGTGTATCATTTATCTGAAGTGAAGAGGGAATCTGAGACCTCCACCTGATTCTTTGTTCAGTCTCAGCAGCCATGAGCAAAGTGCACCTGGATCCTTGGGGGCACAGGAGGGCATGTGTGTGTAATGGTTTTGATTCTTTATTCTCAAAAAATAATTTATCTCCACAGAGTCTTAAAATTTCAATTCAAAAAAACCTGCAAGGAAATGATATCTGATATTGTTCTCTAGCTCAAAGTACTCATTATCCCAACTTAATTGGCAAGCTATGCTTAATGTGAAGCAGCTAAAACAGTGGCTTCCAGCCCATGAGGTTTGAGCTCCTTACTAAAACCAGTTTAAGTAACTCATCACTCTTTTCCTTATAAATGATTGGGCTGAGGTGATAGTTTTTTTGGACAGGGATAATTGCAGTACTATAGTGAATTACCATTATGTAGTGAAATATGTATTTATTTTGAAGTGCCAGAGATTATGTTTGTGCATGTCACTAACATAAGAAGTAAAAGGACCTGAGTACCTAACAAACATTTTTGGTCAAACATTGAGAATGATATCCAGGTGCCTAGAGATAAGTATTAAACATTAAGGGCCAAGGGGTATCCAGTTTTGTTTTCTGCTTTTCCAGAAGCCTGTATGTCTTCCATAGGTCTGATAACTCTGTGCGGGTATCTCAAGTATACAAGAGAATTTGAAACCACATTACCCCCATCTGTTTGGACACAGAAATCTCCCCCTATTTACCTGAAAATGGTTTGATCTTCTTTTTTACACCTACATCCCAAAGTGATCCAGAATCCTCTGTTCTCTGACACTTGCTAGAAGTGGTGGGGCTCTTGCTATTTGCGGCATGCTTTTCAGTCCTACTTCTGCAGGGTTTTTTCCACTTTCTTCCTGCAGTAACAGTTCATGCACAGTGTTCTTAGGAATAAGAAACAGATGTGTTGTGATGAGCAGCATCACAGACCGTGAGCCAGCACAGGCCAGGCCATGGGGGTCTGACAGTAGGCACTACTTCGGAGTGTCATAAACCTGCTCTGTCCGCTGCTGAAGTCATGTCAAACAAGGGGTCCCATCGAGAGAGAAGAGAGCATTGCTGTGTGCAAACTGTGGGGCTTGCAGCCCTTCATGTGCAATGTACCCTGCAGTGGGCACTGCTACAGACTGTATCTTACGGAGTGGGGTGGAGAGCAAAGTCCCTGGCTTGGTGGTTGCAGTGGAAAGCCTGTCTGGAGGCAGTCATGAAATTCAGTGGTGAGCAAGAGGGCATGAAACTTTGTCCTGGCTGATGACCCTTATTTCAGGTTGTGCTTCTCTGTCTTCTTTTATAAACCTTATTTTAAAAGGGGTCCTCTTTTATAAACCAACGTTGCCTGATATGGTGGATTTTCTCTTAACTCACCTTTCCTGCTGCTCCCCAAAGTCTGAGGAGTAATCATCTACTCAGTGGGTCAAGTGTCTCTCAACCTCAGTACTGCAGCCTTTTTTTGCTTTCAAAGACACAGGTTTGCCTCCTTCCATCTGCTGCCTTTACTCCTGTCCCAGCAGCTCTAGCATTATCCTGCTTCATCTTATTGGGCTTGCTCCTTCCTCTGCCCCACAAAAAACCACACATGTTTGGCTCTAAGACCCAGTATGACAGCATTTCTTACCTCCTAGCCTATTTTGCCTTTAAAATCCATGGTATTTTTCCCCCTTGAGTGTTTCACTAGTGAAAGAAAATCTCCCTATGAAAACTAACACACCTTTACCCTCTGAAATGACATGCAGTTGACTGCTGCTCTGATGCCTACAATAGAACTTGTATTGTCTAGGCATTCCAAGTCCAGAGTCTGCTACATATTGCAATCAGTATAATCATTCTTTTTTTATGGGCCCCTTCTTGCACATCAGGATGTACCAGAAAATTTCCAGTGTTCAGAGAAGGCACAGGGCTTCTCTGGAGCAGCAACAGCTGAACCTGAGGGGCACATCCAGGTGCTACACTAGTGGTAATCTATTACAGCATAAAACAGTGGTATCTGACAGTGAAAGCATGGTGCAGGAATGGACTACTCTAGTAGTGGTGTTTCTGCCACTGCTGTCATATGATGAACACACTCTTAATTTATTAGACTACCAGTTGAATACAGTGACTCATGACCAAAATCCATTACTTAATTCCAGATGAATTAAGTAGAGAGTTTTGGCACATTTATTAAGTAATGATTGAAAGTAATAATAAAAGCTCTCCCAGTCATATTCTTTCCACGAGTCTGTGAAATACTGAATTTGAGTGGTATTAAAAACACAGGGGTGGTGAAAGTGCCCAAAAGCACATACGTCTAAGTGGAGCACTTGTGTTAGCACAAAGAGAAGAAAATTCACATATATTCTGACATACAGGCACCAGTAGTTCTGGAATAGGATATCTGTGTCTTTACAATAAATTATGGTGGCATTTTGCCATTTCTATATGAACTAGCTACATGATGTGAATTAATGGGTATCTTTGGAGGGGGGGAAATAGTGAACAATTACTTTTCCAGAAAAAGATCTATCTCTAGAACAGGGTTCTTAGTTTGAATTAATATCTGTTTGGGGTTTCTTGTGTCTTTAGTAGGTAAATTTTCCTAATCTTGTACTCTCAAACTAGGAACCATGTCACAGCTACTTAATAAATTTGCCAGTGTGTTAAAAGCATTGTTCAGAGATGAGTGAAAATGGAAGTGGATTCAATGATGTTACAACAGCAGTGAATTTGTCTCAAGGCAATAGTTGGGAAATATTTCCAGAAGTAGAACCTTATCTGTGATGATTTTGCTCTGGTTTAATCTACCAAAAGAATAGTTTGCTCTGCTGTTTGGCTCTGAAGGCAGAATCTCTCTTAGGACAGTTACTTGATCCTATGAAGTGAAAAGTTTCCTGAATTAAGTAACGGGGGCAGGTATTAAGGTGCTGAAACTTTTGTCACTCAAAGGAAAAGACATTGGATCTTCATTGTTGAAATAATAAGTAAATGCTATCATCTTACAGTCAAAGACTTAGTACATGGTGCTAGATGAATCACCTTCTTAATATGAAAATTATGGAAGTCTTATCTTAGAAAAATAACTTTTAAATGTATAGTATCAGAAAAATGCTCTCCCAAGCACCCACAATACAACCCCTTTCCTGTTACATCTATTTAATGTCTTTCTTCCTTCCTTTAAGAGTGAAATTGAACAAATAAATACGATTTCTTTTTTCCTTGTCAAGCTGTTGGCTATGTTTAATCATATTATGTAAATCCTCTTTAAAAGCGTCAAGTCAGTTTTGGGTCTTACAATGTGTAATGTTGTTCAAATACAAAAAATAAAAATAAAAAATCAATTTGTTTGTAGATTAAAGTAGTTCTGTATGGACCCTAATGAAAATTAACAAGGCTATTTATTTTTAATATAATCCTCACACACATCCGCCTCGCTTCCCAGCACCCTCATCAGTTCTCACTTCTTCTGTTCAGGGAGGCTTCTTGTGTTGCAAGAGACCTGAATTGCCCAGCGCTCCTACTAGTGGTGCTAGATAACAGTAGTGCTAGATAACACTTTGCTGACATTCCAGCACTGGTTTCCATTACACATTTCCATCTGCTTTCAGAAGAGGCTCTCAACATGGGAAAACATAATTCTAAGTGCAAATGCTGTGCAGAATGTAACACACACCAGTGCAGAAGTCAAGGATCACAGGTGGTGTCAGTTGTGTTGGGCTGATGCAGCAGTACCTGTGGTAGGACTTCCCATTCACACCGCTGTGGAGCAAGGAGACATGCTTGAAAACATGACTCTTCTCTTCTTCGTGTCTGTAGTAAAGCAGTAGGAACATAACTGAGTTAAGAGAAGTTAACCACTAACTGATGGGGTTTCTCTCTGTGAATGTAGTACGGTGGTTTATATAGTTTTGGAAAAACTTTTTGCAATATAAAGAATAGTCCTTGGCTTTCACCTTCCATGGTTTAACTCGATATTAAAGCAAATTTCCTGCTTTTGCAAAATACTTTCACATAGTTAACACAGTGTTCAAAATACTCAAACCACAGAAAATGTGCTAAGAGCTACACTTGTTCATAGGTTTTAAGACCATGTAAACAGTGGCTTAGATCAACTCTGTAGCCCAGCCACCCCCCTCTTCTTCCAGCTGGTGTGCCACCTGTGTTTGGTGAACCCCTGGAAGGACATTTTCCCTGTTGGAATTGTGGTCAGCTGCTTTACCTACATGGGTGAGCAGCTTTGTTGGAAGTGGCAGTTCTGTCTTTCACTGCCTCCTGGGGACAGGGCAGGGAGAGGGAAGCCTGTCTCCCCAACAGGCAGCTGCTGGCAGTGGGGCCTGGCGCTGACTCCTGGTTCTGGTAGGGGAGTTTCCAAGCTGGACACCAGCTTACACAGCTGCCACAGATGAAATACAGTGACTAGATTTTAGACCTCGGAAGTGTGAGTCTTCTGGCACGTGCTATCCAAAGGCTAAGTTTGATGCAATTCTTGGCAGGGAAAAGAAGTGGGGGAAAGAAGGGGAAGGCAATAAAAAAACCCTATCAAACCCACTCACAATGTATTTTACTTTAAATATGCATCTGAGTAAGAATTGAATAGTAATATTGGGCTGGAATTACTACAGCTGCTCAGAGTAAGGAATGCTGTACTGTCCCGCTGTTACACATTATCTATAAAAAGCTGTTTCATTGTTTTGACGTATCTAATACTGATTTGATCTTCTCATGCCTAACTGAAGGGTGTGTACAGCAGAAACTTTAGAACTGCTGAGCACTGGCATGTCCAGAATGCTTATACCGTGCTTGATTGTTGTTTGGTTTAGTTTTCCTGCTGAGCTTTCCCTGACAGCTCCAAAGCCTTTATTTATTTTAAGAAGCATTTTGTGTGTCTAGGCATGTGTACTGGTGTGAATACTATTGCCTGGAATACTAGACCAGTTCCAGGGAAGAAATCTGCTTGGGGCAGCCATCCATTCCTTACGCCCAGTGCTCTGGGATGCAGTCTTTGGCTGCTAATGAAATGATCATTGTGAACTGATTCCACCAGAGGACTGAGGTGCTGAGATGCTCTGTTGCAATTTAAGTGAGGTACTAAAGGAAAAAGGAATATTGGTCTGTCCTGGATGTGTGCACAGAGTAAAGCAGAAAGTCTCACTGATCTCATTTATCTACTTGTACTTATTCCCGACCAGTGGCAGACACTGTGCTAGAAGAGTAAAAGCTACACCAAATCATAGTTTATTTTCTTTTTTGAAACACAAGCTTAATTTGATATGTGTTGCAAACTGAAGTAATCACTGTAAGTGATACACAACTCTTAATGTGTTGGTGTTACACAGAACAAACAGATGCAGGTGAAAATAGCATTTCAAACTTTTCTGTCACAGTGTTTCATAAATGTATTGGGGAAAAGAAGATTTTCAGTTTGCTCAAGCAAATCATTTCTGAAAG
The DNA here is from genome assembly GCF_017639235.1 of Corvus kubaryi. NCBI lineage: Eukaryota > Metazoa > Chordata > Aves > Passeriformes > Corvidae > Corvus > Corvus kubaryi. The sequence continues at coordinate 9,573,893 of NW_024582056.1, forward strand.
AGAAAGAGGTGCTAACAACTATAATCTGTTATTAATAATATTGCCTAAAATTGTAACAGGGCAAGTAAATTAAATATTAAGTTCAAAGAAATAAAAATGTTTGAGGACAGGATTTCTATTTGTATTGCAAATGGTATTGAGATTCAAATCCTACTGTACATATTTGGTGGGCAGTCTAATGCTTTTTATAATCAGGAATGTTTGTACATGATACAGAGTGAGTATTTTCTAACACCTCACGTTACCGCAAAATCTATTTGATAATCTTTAACAGTTCAGTGCAGAGATTTTTGTTTTTACCTGTATTATGAATATTCTGTTCAAATGACTGACTACCACATCAGTTCTACCACATCAGGCAAAATTCTGAGAAACAAAAATGGTTCAATGTCTGAGAGTTAGAAGATTTGATTTTCCTCTTCCCTCTACTTTGAAATATATACAAACAGCTGAGTTTATGAATTCAGAAATAAGATTTTTAATAAGTATGCATAAACAGTAATTGATCAGAACATTTTTGAGTTATCCAAAAAATCTGATTAAATTATCATATCATATACAATAATCATACCTGATAATTCACAAAATGTGATGTAGATTAGATTACTAATTATGTTTATATTTCCCAATTTTCCTGTCCTTTTCATCCTGCATGATACACTCATGGTGATTGCTGTATGCAAATTCCTAGCACAGCTGCACTGAAGGTGATTCAGAGTTGTTTCACTGACCTCAGTAGTAACTTCATCAGGTCTTCACCATCTCTGATCTTGTCTTCATCACATTGAAGGATTGAGCAGCCATTTTACCATAACAGCAATCCTCTAGAACTGATGTGAGGTTTCTCGTGTATCTGTGCTGGTGCTAATCCTGCCCTATATTAATATATATTTACATTTGCATTTCTATTTACACTACATATATGTATAAATTCTCATAAGCTGCTTTTTTATTATTTTCACAAGCAGTACATGACTTTCAGGTGCAATTTGGAAAAAGAAATCTGTTTATTTAAGCATGAAAAAAATAATAATTTTAGAATCATTTAGGTTGTAAAAGATCACCAACTCCAAATGTAATTGACAGAATTTCTTTTTCTTTAAATGTTCAATGTGACCATTTTAAAAATTCCTTTCATTTTAGGAGATTTTAAGTTCTGGAGGTTAGTGTTTTATTCAGTAAATCCTTGCTAAATGCCAGACTGGAATAGATGTCAGAAAGGCTCCTTTTCTGGTCAGTACCATGCATATAGCTAACAATGTGTGGAAAAGATGGTGTCTACTTGAACAGCACAGTCTAAGAAACACTAACCAACCCAGTTAAATTGCTGCATGTAGAAAGAATTAACCTTGTACAGCGAAGAAGCCTTCAGAGAAGACTTTTTCACAAGTAACATCATTGGGTTTGCATTCACTGCTGTGGTTTTAACAATTGATGCACATTTAATTTATGGTAACAAGTTGCGAGTTGTTTGGTGGGAGATGAGGACTTGCCAAGTTCTGTGAATTGTGGTATCCAGGTAATCTTCATGCATATACTTGGCCTTTACTAGCATAGTGCCATTCTCTTAAGGATGTGAAGTAGCCATATCAGAAGTCTCTGACTGATGCAGTGTGGATGTATTAACAGAGTCCATAATGTGTGTAATGCTTGAACGTGCAATCATATAAATATGGCTTGCTCCAAAATAGTATCAGTATCCAATTAGATTACGTGCAGTGATGCAAATGGTGCTATTAGTCTTGCGTGTTTTCCCTGTACTTCTCCGTCACCCTTTATTTCTGTATCTTCTGAATTCTCCCTTCATTTTCTTTCAACAAAGGCAAGTATGCCATGAGGGATCTGGTCCACCGACTGCCAGGCGCTAACAACAGCAACAGCTCAGCGAGCAAGGCCATGTCTGATGACACCGTTACTGCCATTTGCTGCACTCTGCATGAAGTCATCACTAAAAACATGGAGAATGCCAAGGCCTTACGAGACGCAGGCGGCATTGAGAAACTGGTTGGCATATCTAAGAGTAAAGGAGACAAGTATGTTTTGCAAATCACCTTGCACCTTTTTAACCTCTCCAGTAGTTATTACTAGTCCTGAATGTGTTTGCCTTCTCTGTGCAATCGTGAGTTGAATCCTTTAGTTTCATCAGAAATCATATGCCCAGTGTGAAGGGTGACAAGTGACAAGAGAATGCCAATACCAAAAGTCTCCCTCTGCTTTGGTTTATTTTTGATGTGCCATCAGCAGTGTGGGGAGTGCACTCCGTGTGCATTTTTAGGAAGAGTAATTATCTACAGTAACCCCTAATTCTAAGCAATTGCAGAAGATCCTCATAAACATTAGGGATCAGAGTAGTTGGATTGCACCCTGCACAAGGGGTGACATGCAGGTAGAGGGATCCTTTAGAAGGAAGGACCTCACCACAGTTCTGTTTCTGCTCCTCTTGCTCTAGGAGTGAAGAATGTAAAGTCACTGTCCCTTTTCACAGCACCTTTTTCCCTGCCACCAGCTTGGTATTAGATCCATGGATTTTCTGACCGCTTGCTTCTGAGAGAGCATTAGGCTGCTTTGTGAGGCAGAAAATGTCTTGCACACAACTGTGACATTTTCAGAACAGCTATGGTTTCATCTTGTCTGTTTGGCTATGTACACACTCTTCATGAAGAGTCACTCTTTATCCTTCTTTTGCCTAAAACAGATAGCCTGGTTCTCATATTTGTCAACCTGATGAAGTATAGTGCAATGGGACTATGGCAGTTTGAAAACAAAAAGCCTTCACTGTAGTGTACAAAACCCATCAGTCCACCTGCTCGGAGCTGTCATCACACAGCCTACTGCAGCATCAGAGCTCTTAAAGAGCCCCACAAAGCCAGGCCAGAACCTGAAGGAAAGATTTATGCACCCTACATTTGGTATGAGAACTTATGCTCGCCTATGTGATCAGAGCATTGCCAGTATAATTTAATCACATTTCTTTTCCTCTATTGTCACCCTTTCCCTTTCATACCAAATTCATTATTGAAACATTCTTGCATTCAAATTTTAGGGGGTAAAAAGTAGTAGTGTGACCAAGTATGTGATCCCAGTTGTGGGAGCTCCCCATGCTCTGCCAATTTATTTATATTTGCATTTTGTTATTATTAAATCTACTTAATTTATTTACGTTTTCTAGATCAAATGTACTGACATTGCAAGCAGGTTCATATCCATTTCTCTTAAGATGAATGTGTCTTTTCTCAGAATAATGCATTTGTCTACCTGTTCATTATCTGGTAAAGAATACTGATACCTGTTGAGTCTGGAATTTTTGAAGTATCATGGGCAGTTTAAGGAGGGTCCAAGGGCATAATTCCCTGTCTTAATATCCCTCATAACTGTAAAAGACATCTATTTCTAATTATTGTACTTAGCCCAGGTAGAGTAATTGCCCTTCCAAGTCATGATATGTATCCCTCCTCTCAAGTGCTTTGAGCAGCAGTCCTGTGTTATTATTTTTACAGGTTACACAGTTCTAGAACAAGAAAACCTGTCAACACATAGTGCTGCAAATGCCCATCTTAAGTAAAAGTTCCATATTTCAGCTTTCAGGAATGTCAGTACTGTGTGCTATTGGTTTGGTTTGGTTTCTTACAGGTAATTCATTGTTTGAAAATCAAAATTGCTGGTTGTTGGACTGATAGAAAATTCTGGCATGCTCACTTTAATACAGTAAAACACTTCCATATGAAATGATTTTGTCCAGTATGAAGCAACTGCTTCTGAATGTGCAGGATACTGGACTGGCCATGCATCCTGGTATGTATCAGTGCCAGGAGTGTGGGGCTGGCCCTGTGAACCTTTGGAATATGCCCAGGGCATGAACGCTCTCCTTGTATGACCGCATGAGAGAACTGGTGTTCATAAGGTTATTTATATTGGCCAAACCCATATCAGCTTCACATAGCTCCTGCCTCTCCTCAGTACTCACGGAGCGGTTGGCACAGTTACTTTTCTGGTTACTCCATGCTACCAGCACCCCACTAGCCAGTACAGCTGGAAGTATAATAAAAACAATTATGCTTGAAAGGGTTTATCAAAATCCTGTTTACTCACCAATTACCCACCTACTGCTGTACTCTGGGTGAGAAATGGAATAGAAGTGGAAAAAAAGCATCAAATAAATTACTAGGGAAATGTTGTATTAATGAATCAGTGGTGTCATAACAATGCTTTACCAGCTTGAGTGTCAGCCAACCAGTGATCCTTCTCAGAAGTCACAGAATGAACCAAAGCATGGCCCCTGCCCAAAGCAGTAACTTATGCTGCTGGTTTTCTGGTTTCTCTTTGATTGTGCAATCCATATGCCTCTTCTGAGTAAAACATAAATCACCTCAGTGACTGCCCCCAACTCCATCAATCCTCACTCTGGACTTTGGCCTTTGCAAGGTTTTCTAGTGTTCTACTGCTTTATATGTATTTTTGATCCAGCACAATGTATGCTTCCTTAATGGTCTGGGTTATCTTCCTGGTCCTTTTCTATTTGACCCTTCTTCACTGAGATGAATACTCTGCGATATTTTTTTTTTTAATTACCTATTCCAACAAGAATATATGACATCAACTGATTGTAACAATAGCTTAGATCTTCTTTCAAAACCTGTCTGAAAAGAAAGCTCATGTGAAGTTACATGGTTTTCAAAATGACATTGTATTGCTGTCATTAAAGGATAATGGCGTGAGCAAAATCCAACTCCGCATTTGGATTCCTAATGAAATTTATCATAACTTTATCATATAATCAGTTGTATTTCTGCATCTTCACTCTGCATTTCAAAACCAGTGCTCATCATCCATCTAGGGTTTCTTTTGGCCACTGCTAAGAGGAGCTTAATGAGTTGAACGCACTCCTCAGGTTTGGCAGCTTATGGAGGAAGAAATTCTGCTCTGACTCCTTGTCCTTTATGGCAAAAGTTGTAGCATATATTAGATGTACATAATGCCAGTTGGGTCCTCAACAATTTTGCCAATTGCTACCTCCTATTCTTCTTACTATGCTCTCAGCAGAAATCCCTGTGTGTACTGAGATGCATGCGTTTTGCTCCTCACTGGTTGATTAGTGCTATAGAAATAAGATATATCGCCCTTGCTTAAAAACACATTGGTCTCCAAGATGCCAAGCAAAGATCTTATGGCATGCTTGAAACACACTGTATTTGAGGATTTAAATCCATAGTGATGCATGTGAAAATTGAGATGAATGGTGTCCTGTACTTAACAGTCTCTTTCTCACTGTTTTTTTTTCTCTCTCTCCCTTTTTAATATATGTGTGTAACAGGCATTCGCCTAAAGTGGTGAAAGCAGCATCTCAGGTCCTCAATAGTATGTGGCAGTACAGAGACCTGAGAAGTCTCTACAAGAAGGTAAGGCTTGGGTTTTTTCTAGATTTATCATCTTTCATACTGTTATCCAAATTTGGGGGCTGAGAGACTTCAGACCAAAATACTTGTTTATGTGACTGGAAATTCACATGTGCTTAAAGTTTCAGATACTTGGAGCTATTAGTTTTTCCTTAATTTCTACTTTTAAGATAAAAATGCCCTTTGAAAATATGTGTGGTGGTGAAAAGGGGGTGTGAATTTGATTTTAAAATAAATTCATACAAAAGGTGCTGGATCTGACAGCCCTGGAGAGTGAAATCCTCTGTTCGTAGTACAAACCTATGTAAGCTCTCCTACTGAAACAGTCCTTCTTACACCTCCTCACCTTTTTCTGAGGCAATTACCAGATTTTCAGCCCTTCAGCTCCCAAATTTCCTCATGAGATTGTAAACAAGAGTATCTGAAGGAGTGGTGCTTAGAGACCAGCTACAAATGGAGCTGGGCTGAAACCTGGTAGCTTCATTTCTAATCAGCCGGCAGACAGTGGCATCAGACTTGGTTTTCAGACAGTCCATAGTAGCATGCCATTCCCACAGCCCTGCTAACCTGTTGAAAATGAATTGCAGTAGAGTAATATAACACTGTGAAACAACATTCCATATAGCTTTTAAAATGTGTCTACTTAGTAAACGAAAACATTTACGGGCATTCTTGCTGAATATTTCCAAACTGAATTACGTTCCACGTGAGTATCAGCCTGCAGATTCAGCTCTTCAATGTCTTCTTGCTTGGAATTTCACATCTTATGTAATTGATATTTGTATTTGTAATCTCAGAGAGAGCTAAGACTTCATGTGGCATCTTCAGTTCAGGCCCTAGTTACAGCTGAGGCATAAGGGTGGAGAAGCAGGGAAGGTTCACAGTGGTGTGGTCTGTGTTGTATGTATTCTGCACAAGAAAATAGCTTAGTTACATGAAATGTACGCACCAAATCTCAAGCTGGCAGAAGCTGACCTTCTGTGTGAACTGCTGTTCTTTTGCATGCCTCAGCCTTGCTTGTGTCAAGTCTGAGGAGTGAGGAAGATGATTATTGAGTCTCTCCCATTGTTCACTTCCAGTATTTGCAGTCATCCTTGGCAGCCCTAGGGATACCATATGTGAAAACGTTCCAAGTAACAAGCTGCTACTCGACTGTCCCATTAAGAGGTGGGAACAAACATGAGTTGGAGTAGGCTTTTCTTGATCCAAGGCAGTAACACACTGGAAGTGTGCATAGCCTGACTTCTGTGCGTGTGGGTGGCTGTGCTGTAGAGGCTGAGCTGTACTGCACCATAATCTCTTAGAGGTTCTTATAATATCTGGCTCATGTTCAATTTTCTGTCTGTATATATATGCTGTGATGGAAAAGCAGTTTCTGGGGTTGCTCCATGCATGAGGTAGTAATGTTTGTGCTGAGTTTACTGCTAACCTAAGGGACACTGTTGGCTGCCAGTGTGACTGCCTGGTAATGGACTTACATACTAAGCATGCTCAGGTACTAAGTACCTTGCATGCTTACAAGAGCATTTTCCAAGGCCACAAATACATACTTGTGATATGGAAAATAGGACAGACTAGCTTTAGAGGTAGCTTCCAGGACACTCATAGCCTACAGATCATCTGTATTCTCAGGAAGAGAATTTTATTAATGTCTATATTAGTTAATACCTACACAAAATCTTAAAATGAAGATCAGTCTCTGCTACATATTTGTATGCTAATTGCATGCCATTATATATGCTGCTAAGCCTCGTATAAATATGGTTTCTTTTAATCAAAATGTTCAGATAGTTAATTTTAAATACTCCTTTTTGTTAAAATACATGCAATAATCTTTATAAAGTTTTAATATTTATTAAACTTGCCTGTAATAGGCTGACTCTTACGCTGCCTGTCTGGGTTTCCCCCCTGTTTGGAAAGCAAGGGCAATGGTTTTATGACAGAAAAATTAGAGAAGTTTGCATTATACTAATAGTCAGTTACTTATGTAATATAAAGATACTGGATCAATGCAATCTTTGTTTTATCCCATTAAAATATATATACCAGTAAAAATGAGTGAACATGCATTGTAATGCAATCAGCACTTTGCAGTATCTTGCCCTTGCACTTTTGAAGTGCAGGTAAATCCCTTTGCATAACCATCAACAACTTGCTTCTGTGTACTGAAGTATCTATACAGTTGCTTACAAAGAATTGGCCAACAGAGACACAATTTTGTATTGTAATACAAGGAAATTGCAAGCATCCCATTATATTTAAGTGAAAGCAGCAGCACTTACCTTTTGTTTGAGAAAAAATGTAACCAAGTAGTTTGAATTGTGGTATATTTCAGAGCTACACATTCCCAATAAAGTAAGAAGAGGTAAAAAGAATCGAAGTAGTATTCTTTGTGTTAATGGGCAAAGAGTACAATACATACAGTACAGTAGCAGTCAGTATATTTAGTCCAAATATGACTGGATCAGCAAAGACATTAAAACCTCTTTCATTTTCCTAATTTTACTCAACATTGCAAGGAACATCCCACAGCTGGCAAAAGATAAACTGTGCTGACAGAAATCCAGAGCTGGGAACTGGTGTGGATGCTCTTTAGGTCCACACTGTCTTATGCTCTGTATTTGCAGAGCCATGCCACAGCCTGTACCCTCCGCTGGCAGGCTCTACCCATCGTACATGGATTTTGAGGTCATAGCTGTATTGTGGCTTTAGTGGGACACACAGACTTGTTAGGCTGGGCTGTCATGGAACAGACACAGAAAGTAAACAGCATTCAGATAATGCGAGTGAGGAAACAGTATTAGATAGTCCTCTGTAGGCTTGTGCTTTGAAGGAAAAAGAAGTTTTGCTCCTGATGTGGTTAATTTGGCACTATCCTAACACAGTCCAACAAGGAAAAGTTGTAAAATGCATAAGTATTTCTGGTCCTAAAACTGTAGAAAAAAAAAAGACTTGACTGACTAAAAGGAAGCAATTAATTTAGTCTTGAAATGAAGGAGTTTCCAGCCACCCCAAAAGTTGCAGGTCCTTCATCATGAAAGAGCTTATAGGAGCTTAATTTACAAGCAATAGCTGTTACAGAAATCTCAAAAAGTCCTCCAAGAGGAAAACAATGTTCAGTTCAGTCACATCTAGACAGTGATTAGATTATTTAATGTGATTAATTTCTAGAAAGGAGGTGATCATTGCATTTTTCATCAGTAGAGGAAATACGGTCTCCCAAAGACAGTATCATCATTTTCAAACTTCTTTGTTTTCTACAAGCAAGACACATTTTCATAAATGATCATTTATCTGTCTCTGTTTTCATGAGTCTGTTCCAAAATACTTAAAATCTGATTTTTAAATATCCTTAATGGTCACATGGCCCAAAGCCCCATGAGTGGGTCAGCAGCTCAACACTTCGGAAAAACCAGGTACAGGAACTAGGCCACAGCTTGTTCCTATGCTTCAAGCTCCTGGTACATGCCTCGTCTTCAAGTATCTTGGCAACACTGTGGTGTAGATTTGCTTACAGCACCCAGGAAGAGAGATTCTGCCTTATTTGAGCTTAGCCACTTAAGCAAGATGCAAGGAGCTACTACGTTGCTTCTTTAAAGACACCTATTTCTGACTCAGTCTCACTGTCCCCCACTCCAGTCTCCAGGGTATTCACTCACTGAAGATTTGGGGACACCTGGGAAAATACAGATGTGACTGTAAGAGAGCAAATTTCCATTAGCTGGTAAACTTTTCTCTATGTCAATATTCAAGAAAATAACCAACTACTCTTAAATACAGATAGCTTGTTAAATTACATGAGGAAATTTGAGCAAAAGGGTTGTGCTAAATGAGCTTAACATGAAGGAAAATTTATTAGCCAAAAACAAGCTTCAATTAGCATTAAATGTGTGTAGTATTAAAGAGCTGGAGGAATTGTCAGGAAGAATATATTTTCTCTTAATTGGTTTGCTTTGCCTAACCACTTAGGCTCCAACAAAATATGTTTGCATTCTATCATTATGTTTACACTTACTCTGTCTTCCAGTGTGTAAGTAGAGGTCATGATGAATTTGTAGAAAATATTTTTCTTTCCCATTTATTATAGTAGGTTTCTGTTCTGCACAGAATATTAGAAATGTTTGTCCCATTTGCCTGAATAAAAATACCACCCAATGTTTGAAACCAGGCAGGCTGTTGAGGGCAGTCGTCCTTCAGCGCATATTGTGCCATTTACAGCAGGGATACTTTTGTGATAGGCTTTTAATGGAGTCACTCTAAAGATGCCTTGTCTGTCATTGGTTGGAAAAAATACATAGCATTGCCCGAAGCCTTTGAAGCAGTTAAGGCACTGTGGATATAGAAAAAGACTTGCTTTTCATGTGACTTTCAGAATAATAAAAAGACGACTTTATGAGAAAGTCCTTTATGACTAAATGTTCCATGAAAATTGATGGCATTAAACTTCAAAGCCCTAGTCAAGGAGTTTTAGAATTTAAAGTCCTTTCTTAAATAAAATATACCTACTCACCTTTTAAAAATGTTAATTACAACGTGCTATCATGTAGACTTGGGACACATTGTTTGGATTTTCTTCTGGTAAGGTTATTATCAGTCAGACACCCCCCCAAAAGCTGGTTTAGGTTAAATTTACCTAGTGAAAAGGTCTGTGCAGAACTTAAACCCTACATTAAAGATCTAAATTCTAAATCCAGAGCATAATAATTCCTCAAAAATAGTGGCTTGACTTGAAGGAACTATTCATGTGTTCAGATTGTTCATGAGCATATGTACTTTGCAGTGCTGATCTTTCAGCGGGGCTTAATTTATTTCTGTACAATTGGCAAAAGCTTTTTCAGATTAAAATGTTACCCTCTCAGAAAAAGGATGAATTAATTTAAGATAAACCCCCTTCTGTAATGTGAAGCTAAAGTACCATTATAGAGAAGGCATTGTCTAGAGCCCATTTTTGTATTAACTATGAAAATGCAAGTACCTGATTAATAAATGATTGATTGATTGATTGATTGATTTATGGCAGTGGGCGTCCCCAAGCTTCAGTGTGACTGATGACAGAGGATTTTCACCAACCCACGACTCTGGGTCATGGCACGCTCAGCATACTCTCTCCCAGAGCCAAGAAACCAGAATCTATTCCCCAACCCAGGTATTCTGGCTGTCAGCTGACCAGTCTTGAATTGTTGTGTTTCATGCATACTGAGATTTGTACCCAGAGCAGTTCTACAGGAGACCTTTGAATCAAAAGTAACAAAGCCTAACTGGAGAATATGTTTTTCAGTTGCACAGTTTAATCCACTGAACCCTGTAGGTTCTAGACGGAAAGTGTCTCACTTCACTTAGGAGAGTACATGCGAGGAGGGTGTGCAGAGTTCTGCTCTCTCTGAGGACGGCACGTACCAGTGAGAGGGACAAGTGCATTACATTCAGTTCCCTAACAATCTTTCTAGCATTTCTCTGATCTCTTCTCTGATTGTCTGAACCTTTCAAAGAGAAAGGCAGCTGTTGATAAGCACTATGTTGCAATCGCAGGTTAAATTTATTTAAGCACATTGCTTTGTTTTCTGGCACAATGGTATCTCTTAAGAAAAAAAGCAATAGCTGGATAATTCAATAAGGGGATCCCAGGTAAACCAACACATCTGTAGAAAAATCAATGTGTCCAAGAGTCAATTAAATTCTTAAAATGCTAATTTTCAAAATCTCTGTTAAGAGTGATAATGTACATTTCCTTAAGACAGAATTATAGTTGATGAGAATTAGCAGGACTGCCTTTTTTTTTTTTTTTTTTTTTTTGTGTGTGTGTGTTAGAGGCAGTCTTTAACTTGAGGTACTAAAATTCCATTTCCTTAACCAAGTGTGTTCTTTTTTTTCCTTTTAATATTTCTTTTCTTAATAAAATATTACTTTGTGGCATTATGGCAAAACCAATATACCTTCTACATACACACAACATCCTAGAAAGTCCATGGAGGAACCACATTTATGTCTGTATTGTATGTGTGTGTGTGTGTGTATACATGTTATTATACATATACAGACATATGTATACAGTCATACATGTATGTCTGTATATTTTCTCTGATAACATATTTAGAGCAAATTGGAATTTACATGTTTTTCCTGGCCCCACAGAACATAGTAGCTATGCTATTTCTTTCATTTCTTTGGTTTTTTGCACTAAGTTTGCCTGGAAAAGAGAAGACATCAGAGGAGATCTCATTTAAATACTTCAGACATAAATATCTTTCAAGGCTAGGGTAAATCCTTTTCATCTTTAGCTAACAGGAATATAGTTAAAACACCCAGCATTTCATCTTCTGATATATTACATTACTTTCTTTTGCTAATTAGGAACTAGGCAAATTCCTAAATTGATTTTTAATAAAGGAAATGTGGAAATTTTCTGCAGAAGTAAAATACTCAAGCCTTTTGAAAGCATCATCTGAATAATTTTAATAGAGATTCTATCACCAATATAGCAAAAAAGTTATAGTCTTCAAATGCATACTTTCTTTTTTCTTTTCTTAAGAACATGTGATTCGCCTTTAGCTGAGCATTTTAAATGTGGCTTTTTGTCAAATGACAATTCTGTGAAATACTGAATCATGAAATTGTCATTGGATTCAGTACTAGAGAAAAAGTTGTCATTACTGATTTATGTCTGTGCATTCTTAATTCTACATTTTATGCTGAATATTACTTTCCCGTGTTCATGTAAGACAGGTTTGCCTATCCCAATGCACACACAAATATGAAGAATTTCATCATTAAAGCAAAGGCATATTTTGTATTCTGCAGGAAATAACAGGTAGTAGCTGCAGAGCAAAGAATAATATGATAATCTTTTCACATTATCTCTTAGAGACATGAAAACCTCTTCAGTGAGCATTGGTAAGATAGTCTGGAATTTTGTTTTTACCTTGATGCTACTTTTTCAATATAATTGGCATTAGGCAACATCACTGTATTTGTAAACTTAACCATTTTACTTACTTCCTCTTTTGATTGCATAAGCCTTCCCAGGGATTGGTTTTTAAGAATCATTCAAACCTTTGGTGAAAAATTTTTAACATTTCTGGTTTTCTGATTGCCAATTACCTGCTTGAATAACACCCTATTTGTCTATACCGTAGGAATTTACATATCATGAGAAAAATCATGAATCCTAAAGAGGAAATTGTGCAAACAAATTTAACTGAGGTATAGAGGTAAACTCTTTGGCATATGCAGAAGTAGTAAGGAGTAGTCACATGGGAAAAGTGATGTAAAAACCACTCTTGAATTTTTAAAAATATAAAAGAAAGAGAAAATCTCATCATTTGGCAAAATACATACTGTCTTCACCTAGCTATGCTACCATTCGAAATCTTTTGGCTACTTTTTTTAGGAAGAACAATTTTTAAAAAGAGAAAAATATTACAAAATGCTAAGTCAAACTGAATGTTGTTTTGATTTCATTTTAATGCTAATAATTACCATTTTGCTTGTGGTGTCAAGTAGAACATGTTCTGATTTCCTCGGCTTATGCATCATCTCAAGTAATATTTTTTGTAGTTCCTTGTAACTTTCAGTTTATTAACAGTCTCAAACAGTACTAGAAAGATAGAAAGTGATTACTATTAAAAAATATATTTTGCATGGCCTAAAGAGGGTAGAAAATATTTTGCCATCCAAAATATTCATGTTCTTACCTATATCGCAATGACAACACATGGGGGAGTATCAAGTCATGTGTTTCAATATCAGTTGTTAGAAGGAGATGTTCTCAAATGTTTTATCCTCTGGATTCCATAATTTACTATATATTAATAATCATAATTTATTTTAATAATTTTGCATTTTACATAGTTAAATTCTTTGTAATGCCCTCAGCAAAGATTTATTTACTATGCAGTATCACCTACCATTCCTTTATTTATGTTTCAGTATTTACATGTTTCTCTCTGAAACATTTTCCATGTCTATTATGATATTGAAAATATTAATAGTAACCTAAGATAGTCTGGGCTGAACTGAAAATTCAATACTGATGATTGTATTTTCATGAAAACAGTTCTGTGTAGCTGAAGCCAGACCTGCCCTTACTTGTACTATTTTGATAATGAATGAGATTTTTAAAAAAATCAGGTATGATGACTGAGCCTAATTAGAGTCAAACTAATGGATTTGTTTGTTTGTTTTTTTGCAAATACTTGTGTGTCTGTTGGACAATGTATCTGTATGTTTGCTGGTAAATATCTCTATATGTACATATAAACATAAATGGGCTGTGTGGATGTAAAACTTTAAACACAACACAGAGTAGACTTAGAAGATGCTGCCTTTAAGTATGATGCCCACAATACCCATTGGTTGGATATTACGTAAAAGTTTTTCACCCAGAGGGTGGTTGGGCACTGGAACAGCTCCCCAGGGAAGTGGTCACAGCACCAGCCTGACAGAGTTCAAAAACCCATTTGGACAATGCTGTGAAGCACATGGTGTGACTCTTGGGGTGGTCCTGTGCAGGAGAAAGAGTTGGACTTGATGATTCTGATGAGTCCCTTCTAACTCGGGAGATTCTGTGATTCTGTAATTCTGTGTCCAGACAAAGAGACCTTGAGAAGTGTAAAGGAATAAACCTTAATGGTTTGAATTGTGAGCTTAGAAAGTAGCTATAGCTATAGTTGACTGTTGCTTTTCCCCTGAGGGCCTTAAAGACATGATAGTACTTCCCTCTAGAATTGAGCATTGTAGCAAGCAATAATTCAACAACCAAATTTAGCAGTAGTTCTTCCAGATAATCACTACGGAGTGCATGGAAGCTGGCACCATTGTCATCCAAAATCTCCTAGACTCAAGGGGTGCTAAACAAATGAGAAGAGAATCAAAGTTTATCCAAACAATTCTCTAGGATGAGCCATATATATGTGCCACTAAAGCATCCTCCACATTGATGCTGGGTCTCATGGTAAGCTCCAGCTGACTTATAAGGGAATGATGAGTTTACTTAAAAACTCAAGTCCACTCTAAGGTTGCTAAGTACAGATTTAGAAGAGAGAAATTTAATCTCATACTTGTGTAAAGTCTGTCTCTAAAGTACTCCATCCTTTGAACTTCTCCAAAGAAAAGAAAATTTAAAATGCAGCCCAGGAGTCAGTATCTTTAACTTAAAGCCTTCTTTCTGAAGGGAATTGTATAACTGAAGTTTCTGAAATATCCTTAGGGTAGAACTATGAGGAGGCATCCAGAATCCAGAAGGTTATGCATAGGTCACATCTATACATGTTTTTTCAAAAATATGGTAGCTCAGAATAAAATTGGATCTTAACATTTGAATACAAAAGAGAGACCCAAGAAAATTAACTGCATGTCTTTTGGTACTGGGAACATTTTTAGTCTACTTAAATAATGTATTAAGTACTTTAAAACTAATATAAACATTAATTAATGGGAAACAATGTTTAGCTGGATTCATATGAACAATTATGAAAAGAATCCAGAAGTCTTTCTAAAGACTTTCAAAGGTGTTTTAAAGATACATGCAAAGAGAAACTATTTTTAATTTATGTCAACATTTTTCTCCAAAATTCACCCAAGGAACATGATTTCTACCATTCTGAACAAAATGGGAGATTTAATTAACTTGTATGCTTAATGTTTGCATATCTAGGTTCAGGCACAGATCAAAGTAGATGTGCAGTAAAGAGTATGGGTGAGAAACTCAGTCCCTCTCAGCAGACTTGAACAGGAATGTTGGAGGGTGTTGGGTGGTTGCTTATAGTTTTGCAAATGAATCAGATCAGTAGAACTTTTACTTGTAGTAGTTGCACACAGATGGAGCACAGAGGGGCGGGAAATCAATTAATTATTGTGTCAATCACAGCATATTTCTGTCTCAGAGGTAAATAGTTGAGCTGGGATGGTTTGGTGCATAACAGTGGGCATCTTTTGCTGATGCTGAGCTGTATTGCCGTACTTGCACTATCATCATCCTCATTCTTCTGGGTTCTATAAGGAGGTCAAAAGTGTTTGTTCAATATGGCCAGTACATTTAAATTAAACCAAAGGTCAATGAAAGATTAAGCTGCTGCATCAATATCCTACTTTCAGTTCTTTGATGTTCTACATGATCTAATAATGGGTGGGGGGAAAAAATGCTAGGAAGTCCTTCTCATTTCTTCCTTCTTCTCTTCCTAAAACTGCTAACAGAATTCAAAAATGCCCTAAATATGTCTGCCATTTCAGACTTTAAAAGAGAAAGAAACCTTATATTTTGAAAGGAGCCTCTTTTGTAGTATGTGTGCTTTGTTCTGAGTGTTTTACTTCCTTTACTTTCTGATACAGTTTGTCTTGATAAAAGAGCTATAGCTACTTCTTCCTGCAAAAAGTAGAAATAAGAAGTTTCACTGGAAGTTTCTGAATTGGTTTTATTACTTTTAATTGTACAGAGTGCTTTTGGAGAAAGCTGTGGATCCTCTAATTGAGAGTAGTAGTCTTTGGTCCAACAGCATGGTTCTTTCTGAGTTAATACTTATTTAGTGAGTTGGAAACTCTTAAAGGTGTATCAGTAAAAAATAATGTGCATTTCTCATTTTTAATATCCATGTGTGTTGGTGAACTACATGTTTAATGCAGAATATCCTTAAATTCATACAGCTTAGCAGTAATCACTCAGATCTCTAACTCTCTAATTTAAGTGTATTATGCACGAACTTTTGACCTAAAACCAAGGACAGCATGAGTTTCTCCAGTAAGTTTTCCCAAGGGGCACTGCTTCGTATTATGTCAGTCAGCTCCACTTTTGAATAAAATGATCCTCTGTTTTCAGCTGCACTGCTGCTCTTTGGGAAGCACGAAGTCCTAATGGCTCTTGATCACAGTCAGTATCATTGGTCCTGCCATGTTCTTTACTGTAAGAGATAATGGTGCAAATTTTACTCTGATAATGATTGTTTTTCATGTTTTACATTCATAGGTATAATAGAAAAGTTGTATCTGGTTGATTTTATGGTTTAATGCATGAAAAGTAAGAGGTGTTGATTTGTTTCTAGCCTTTGAAAGGACAGTAGATTTAAGAAACTGACCCTGAACATAAAGTAGTATCTGTCTCTCCCCTGAAATTTTGTGGCCAAGAGCCAGAGTTTGCATTTCTAGGTCTTATACATGTTAAGATAGGTGGAATTGCATTACTGGAATGAAAATGACAATACAAATCAAAAATTATTGTACACATTTTCTGGCAGGCAAGGTTTTCTTCTACCTACAAGATACAAGCAAGAATAGTTCTTTTGTGATTCTAACAATTTAAATTATAGCTTATATACCCTATGCAGGAGAAAATAGAAGAACAGAAATTCTAGCTGAAGGGCCAAGTACTGTCTTCATTTCCTCTAAAATATATTCAAACAATTTTATTTCTGTATAAGAGGTAAAGGGATGCTTTGAGAAATGAATTTATTTCATTTTATTGCAGTGTTTTGAAAGTTGGTTTTTTTGGCTGCATATAACGTCAGCAAAATGAATAATGAACTCTGCTGTATCTAGAGTCTTGTCCTTCATGCTTTGCCTCACATACAATTCTCTTTTCTTACAGCTATTTTATTCATTAGATTAGGTCCTGTCATCTTTGCAATTCACACAACAGGAAATCAGTAATTAATTATGGATAGGTAAAGCAATGCTTCACTGATTGCCTAAAACACCCAAGACTTGCACTTTATAAAACCACCAGGGATAGTTTCCTAGCTGTTTCTCACTTGAATAGATTCGGCAAGTAATTAGCACTATCTCTCCCTTATCGTGTGTCTCTTCATAGCTAAAATCAAGGAATAAGGTGTAAAATTAAGGTACAGGATCTGTGATTAGAAGGTGATAACAATGCACACCAAAAAAGTGCATTTGAAAAAAGAGAAGTCACCAATGCCATCTCTGTGGTATTTTAAAAGAAGAAAAATGGCTGATACTCTCAGAAGACTAAAGTACTCCTTGCACTGCGATGGAAGAGAAAAACGGGGAGAGAAAATATTGTAGATTATTTTGAGGTTGAATGCTGACAGTAGGAGAATAATGGCTTTGCTTTCAGAGAAGCTGAGATGGAGGCTGGGAGGTATACATCTCATTTTGGAAAAAAATGAGTTTAACCACCAATTCTGAAAATGTCACTTCAAAGAGCCTACAGAAAACTTAATAATCCTCAGCCAGTGCCAGACAGTTTTGCTGCAGTTAATGACTGTCTGACTAGGAGCCCTTCTTTAAGCCTCATGCTGCCCTAAATACGTATTTCAATATGTATTTGTCTTTCAGCTTCTTAAGCAATTGAACTTCTGCTGTGTCTGGGATGCAGAAACGGTCACTTATAAGTAAAAGCCATTTGCACACTGAAATTCAGAGTAAGAAGACCAGAAGGGCTGAGCTCCAGCCCACTGCACCAGATAGGAGAAGGAAGCTCTGTGTGTGTCACACAGCTGCACCAGCTGTGGAGCAGCATGGCAGCCCCAGCCTCTGGGGCAGGGGGCTGAGGGTGCCTGGCCCTGCCGCTGCTGCTCTTTGCCTTGGCTCAAGTGGTGGCACTGCTTCCGTGGGGCTCTCAGCAGAGTCTCCGTCCTCTCCCCCCAGTTAGGTCTGTGCAGGGGGGGAGTGAGTGGCCTTCCTCACAGGCTCACAGAGGAGTCATACTCCCAGCATAACCTCTAACCAGCAAACATCTGGCTTCATCATCATCGTGAGAAGGCATGTTTTCCTTTAACCACTTCGGCTAACTTCTCGTACTGCCACCAACTCCTGCTCTTTTATCCAAATTAATGTGATATTTTTAAAGGCCCCAGACTTTATGAATTTCTCTTTTTAAAAGTAATTTCCTGGCTTCCATATGCTGTGGAAATGAGACCATAAGCACAAATACTAAAATCTTCAAATTAAGATGAGCTTCAGTGATTCATGTCTTCACTTTGTGTCTGTTGATTTTGGGTGCCTGGCTCATAACTCCTTGGGAGAGGAGGGGAAACAGGACACTTGGAGTCAGTAGCCCTTTTGAAGCCACTGAAATTACTCCAGAATGAAGGATTTAAACCAAACACATGTAAGCTGGAAGGATCTTCCAGCTCAATCCCTACTCCTCTCTTGAACAGCATATCTTGATTTACCTCTTTGGAAGCAAAAGATAAAATCCTAGGAGTAAAAATGTCAATAGTCATTAGAATTGAAGTGTAACTGATGGCAGTAAAATAATGTTTATTCATAATACATCATACAGCAGACCTATGCCCAGGAATTCTTTTCCGGTTTTGAGTTTTTCTGGAAACAACACAAGCAAATCCAGAAAGAACATACTTTCAGGAATTAGTTTACTGCTAATAGGATTTGACAGTGTAAATTCATTTGTAAATTCAATTTGAATTTTTAAATGCAAAGAAAAAATTAAAGAACACCTTCTGTTTTAAATTAGATAGTTTATCTAAAACTAGTTGGTTTGTTTTTCAGGAGTTTTTCTTTTTGAAGCCGTAAGAATCCCTCTTCCAAAGTAAATACTCTTTGAGTACCAAGGCAGGGGTTTTTTTAGAGAACAGCTGTCTCGCCATCACTTCTTCAGCAGCTCACATTTCCTTGTCGCCCCCTCCAGTTGTGCCAAGTCCTGTAGGTGGGAACTAGTTGGCTTCCTCCCTTGTTGCCACGGAGCTGGCTTGGTATCTTTGTTGAGAAACACTGGGAAATGTATTTATTCTTTCTGTTTTATTAAAAGAAAATCATGTGATTCCAGGTTGTAAACCCTAATGATAAGTAAGGGTGGTTGTTGGTGAACATTAAAACTGCATTATTTCGTAAGTCCAATGTGAGAGCTCCATGAGATGTATATGTGGATCGCCCCAACCTTGTGACCATTTCAGATTTCTCACCACAGTCAAGTCATACATATAATTTTCATATGCCTATCTATGTAGATCATTTGATCCACTTCTACTTTCTGCTATGTCTTATTAGAGTTGTGACAGCAAATTCCCACTAAAGAATTGCCCAGGCCTGTGTAAGTTTGATGAGCCTTGACTTAATTCACATCAGATTTATCTTTTGCTGTAGACAGCGTCACACTGGTGCACACCAATCGGGATGTTTAATTTAACCTGACAGTGGTGCTTTAGCTTGCAAAGGAAGCAACACCAGCAGCTCAGAGCAGTGTCTGGCTGAGTTCCAAAGTGGGTAGATCCTACATTACGTACTTACAGACAGTCTGCCTTGTTGCTGTGTCACCTACTTCTAACACCACAGTGGGTCTAGTTACTGATCCCCGTAAAAGGTTGTCTATCAGAACTTCACATTTCTGCAGCTTTTAACCATTATAGGAACAGTTATTACTGCAGTTAATATCCTTAAACCAGTAAAAAGCTGGCTTACAGATAAGGAAGTAGGATGACGAAGCAAGTCTGGTCCTGTGTGCTTCAAGTTGTCTGTAAAACTTCTATTAAATCAGATCAGAAGAGGATCAGACCTGAAACAAGAGTAGCATGCTGGTAACCTTCAGGAAGGCAGGTAACAATATTATCTGTAGTTTTTCAGGCATTAGCTGTTTTTTTATTGGATTTGTTGCATCATTTTTATTTTTTCTTTCTAGTAGGAATTTTCTGCTTACAAGAAGTTGCTTTTCTCTATTCCTGACAATGTTCAGACACATACGGCCAGGAGTCAGAGCAGACTGTGTTCTTCCACATTGAAAGATACTGATCCATCATACAGCCACCATACATCATACAGTTTTTCTAGACCACTCAGTGCTCTTCAAGTCAGTGTCTTCTTGTCACAGCTGATCAGCATAATCAGAGAATAGGGCTTGTTTTCACTTTTTGCTGCATGGCTATGAGCACATGAACTGTTGTGGGCTTTCTTTTTGAGTGGATGCTGTGAGGTATCCAGGTTAGGCACCTACCCTCCCTGACTCCTGGACATTCCTTGGCCACCTCACTTCTTTATTGTCTGTGAATTCTTCAGGCAGGAGCTCTGGTTCCCTATTGGGACAACATGGTGTCAGTTCCTATCAGCACTTAATTTAATTCAGTTATGGTACTACGAGTGAGAAAATGGTGTGTCTGATATCATCCACTTCCACAAATCATCATTACAAGTTTTAAATTTTTGCAAACACAAAAGAAATCTGCTATCCATTTTGCCCTTAGATTTTAAACACAAAAAGAGTATCAAGAAAAGAAAGTTTAAAAAAATGTATTTTCATGAGACACATACAATAGGTGTTTGGCACAATAAGTTTAGTCACCCTGACAAAATAATTATTTTCCCATGGGCCTGACAAAATTATTTATTTTCAAAGTGATTGAAAGTTTAGCAGGAAGACAACCTGTTCACCCCTTAAGCCCAGTAAAAGGTGATCAGATAGACTACTGTATCACTTCCATTTTCTACAGTGATCATCCAACTCCCATCCCAATTTTAATCCTGCAGCTTTTCCAAGAAGATATTCTCAGAAGCATGTCACTGCAGATCAAGCTTAAACATCTGGACTTTATGAAGTATAATTGATATAATAGTATGATGGATATATTCAGTGTAATCAAAATATAGACAAATGCCCCGTAGAAGATACCTTAGAAGAGATGATAAGGATGTATAATGGTATTTCTTTAGTCAGGTTGTTCGTTGTTCTCTGTCCTCCTGTAGTGTGCAGTTGCCACCTATTAATTAATTACTGCCCTTTAACAAATATACCCATTCTGTAACAGAATTGCAGTGACTTGCTTTCCAATTTGTCAAATCCTTTTGTCTCACTCTTCCTCTCTTAGATCATGTTTGCAGCTAGTAAATTGGTTTCTTAAATTCAGTCTCACATACTTTGGTCTTGAGTTAGCTTTCTTCTCTGCAGGGCACTGCTGTATGCTGTACCTTTAAGTACCCAAATCAATTTAATTAAATTTCATTACAGGCAGTAGACCTGAAACAAACTAATGAAAGCAGCCATCATGTCAGGTGGTATTTATCTAGCCATTAAATTGAAAATACCCCCTTTAGGCTCTTAAAAATTAGTTTCAATATTTAACACTAATAGCTTTTGGAATTGTTGATGAGGATAGTTTTAATAAATTTTTTACAAACTGTTTACCTTTACAAGGAAAGAACCTTATTCCTTGCAGCAGAAGGGAGCTAAAGATAGATGACTTAAAAGTATTAGGGTTTTGAAATACTGTGAGGTCTGGGAGCTGCCCTCAATCTATTGAAAAACACTATGAAAGTTGTCATATAGTGATAGGAGTATTCCTTGTTTAGTCAAAACTATTGCCAAGTCACTACAATACTTGTCTCAGAGTCTATTGTTTGCCTCACTTGTCTTATTGAGCTGATTTGGCTTGCCAGCTTGAGAGTTTGTAGCAGAATTTATTTGAAGACCTCATTATAAGCACTACTGTCACCAGAGAGAAAGAAAATTTGCAGGGAAGAGAAGAAGGGAAAACATCTGCTGCAGACAAGACTGCTAGTGCCAGCACCCCAAACAGAGCTCCTTGCTGCTCAGGCACCTTGCAGTGCTGTGTCTGAGGAAGCAACATTGACAAAGTACCTGTTGATATCCTCCACAGCAGAACTGGTGCCATGTGCTATTCCTGCAATGTCCATGGGACAGGGCAGGTGTCAGGGATTTATTTCATCCACTTCCTGTCAGAACCAGGCTGCAAGTATTAATATATACAATACAGATGGAATAGACAACAGGAAGAAAGACTTAGGGGAAGATTCTCGTCACTTTTTTCTGAACCATATGCCAGGGTTTTGCTTGAGGGAAGCAAGAGTGCGAACGGAGAATGTACTTGGCCATGAATGTATCACAATCCACAAAACTGGAAGTATTTCTACCTTGCTCTGTGTAAGCATGGTTGATGTCTCTTACTTTTGCAGACAGAGAGTAATAAATAGTAATAAATAAAAGCATCCCTTTTGCTTTTGTCAGATCTAAAGTCTGTCCTCTTCATATCTTACCCTTCTTCAGTCTGTTTAAAAGAAAATAAATAATCAGAAAACTACAACAGAATGAGATATAGTCACCTTTCTGGTAAGGAATTCTGACCCCAGAGAAGGAGAAAGAACGAAACCATTTTTCTTCATCAGGATAAGGCTTCTCACATGTTTGCTCCTTCAGTTTTGTAATAGAGAAATCACTGCACAAGTTATTGTTAACCAGAGATAAAAAATTAATGCTATTATATGTCACTTGTAGTCTTGATGCTTGCATAGGATTATTGGACTTAAGCTATTCATTATAACTATGAACTCTTATGTCTTCTTTAAAAATGCATGTGTTTTATATGTATGTACATATTATATATAGTAATTTCCAATTTGATTTAGGAAGTTAGGACTTCAGAGATGTTTTTCTTCTTTCTCATGAATCCTCCCTCTAGCTGGGAGGATGTGGCTTGTGTAGAAACTGCTTTTTGGAGACTGGATATAGATTGGAAAGATTATATAGAGAAAATTTTGGTTTAAGCAAGTGGTATTAAAGATCAAGTATTTCTTTTTTCAAGTTACTCTTACTATTTTTTATTAATTAACTAGATTTCTCTCTTGTGTTTTCTTATACGACTGTGAATAAATATGAGGTGCAGTTCAGTGAAGTGTCCTAAACGTGTGATAGAGGACAAACCCATTGCTATTGACTCCAGGGAAAGTCCTGACTGTGCTGTAAAAGGCGTAGCCCAGATTCCACTCTTCCTCATTTTTGTCTTTGAAATTGCAGCTGAGATACACCCCTGCTTGTACAAATGCATTACATGAGGAGTACAGGCGTTGGGCACCTGTAGTTAGGTGTCACCTGTGTCTGTCCTAATTTGTTTATAGCGTTTCCCTCTACAAGAAGTATGAGTATCTTCTTTCCTCTTGCTGTGTCACAGTCTTGCTGAGTTCTCTTTCCTAAGAGTTTTGTGGAAAGGAGATTTTCAAGCCATCTTCTCTTCTGAGAGCCAGGTGCCCATGGTTTCTGTGGATGGAATGAAGTTGGAGAGATACCTTGAGCAAAGGCAGAGCATGGGAAGGGGTGGGATTCATTGCTGGATGTCTGGAGTTGCTGAGTTAGTTGTGGGAATGTTCTTTACTACCCTAACAGTGAATTATTCTTTTGTAAGCAAGAGGAACATTCCAATCGGTTTTTGGCCATATTTTATTGTGTTTATTTTTAGTCAGCATTTCACTGCAAAACTTTTGTTTAGCACATGGTGCTTGATGCAATTTCCACTGAGCCCAACAGAAAGTAGGCATTTTAAAGCTGTGTCAGACTGGGAAATCTCAATGCCACTGATTTAGATTTAACATTAAGCACTGATAAAGACAGTTGCAATCTATCAATACTGAAGGCATTCAAAATACTGTCATTTAATAAGAACGCTATCAAAAGTCAGTCTATGCTCTCATAATAGTTTCAGACTATATGTAATATGGTTTTAAAAATGCGAAATACATTATTTTGGATTATTGCATTATGTTAGGGTGCAGGAATAAAACATGAATTATTTAAACTTTCCTTTTTTTATCTTTGAACTAGCTATTTCTAGTATTTTTATTACTTTGTTGAATTTTTTTAATACGTCACCATTAACATAGTTTTAAATCTAAGGAATAGAATTTCTTTCTGTACGCCTTGGAGAAAACTGCAACAAGGAAAATGCATTGATTCTTTTTCTCTCATGTGGACAAAAGGGCAGTTAGTATAACTAAGCTAAATAGATGTGCAGTCTAGTAATCTTCCCAATCTACTTACTCCTAAACCTCCCTATAAAATGGAACACATTTCAAGCCAAAATGCCATTTCCAATTTGAAAATAGAGGTGTGGAAAAAAAGAACTATTAAACAAATAGCCTAAAACACTGTTAATTATTTGAGTCTTTCCGAGGTGTTATTTTATAGAACTTTCTACATATATTTTTAATCTTGCTGTGTCAGTACAGTCAGCACATCCTGTCCTGCACCACTAACTATATTTACCACCCAGTGGCAGGAGGAAGACAGGAGCCTACTGGTGTGTCCATAGTGAAAACACCAGACAAAACCACTCTGCCTAGAGCAGGGAACTGTGTGGCATTTTCACTGACCGTTGTCGCGGTGCTTGGTGTTGCAGGATGGATGGTCACAGTATCACTTCGTTGCCTCATCGTCAACAATAGAACGGGATCGGCAAAGACCGTACTCTTCATCCCGCACGCCCTCCATCTCTCCCGTGCGCATGTCTCCGAACAACCGCTCAGGTAAGGCCAGGCTGAAGCAAAGGTGGAGGTAATCAATCTATCACCATCATTTTCCTTGATATCTGGATTTGTTGTTAACTGTGGTGGAAGGGCACAAAGTGTATTCCTTACTGTCACCAAATTGTCTCCTCAAAACAGGATTTTAACTTTTTTTATTAGCACCTGGTAAAGTTTTACAGAAGAAAGATTATTCCATAACTTTTTGTCATGAAGTCTCCCAAAGTGTTTTCCTGATGGGGCTTACCTGACTAGATCTCAGGGCAACGGTGTCCATTAGTAGCACCAGGAAATTCTGTTACTCACTTTGCTAGTCATGAAAGCCACTACGTAGTTTGTGACCATTTTGCACACTTAGCAGAAGTTTAAAGACCCACATTACTTTTTTGTCAGGTTTTATTCTGGGTATGTGTGTATGCATATGCATATGTAAGTTTCCCAGATTTGACTGCAGGTCTTCCTGTAACATTCATAGTGTGTTTACAACAGCTATTATCAATTCTGTATGATCTGCACAATGAAATAATGTATCTCAACTTACGCCGTAGTGTAAATTAATGTTTCTATTCAGAAATCAAGTAATCTTCCCCTCAATTTATTGTAAGGTGGAACATACCTTCATTAGATAAAGCCATTCCTAGTGAAAAGCTTTCAAGATAAACAGAGTGCAAAGTTAGTCTTTCAGTGGCCTTTCTGCTACTTGTTCAATCAACAAATGCTGTCATCTCATAGGTACACCAAGAGTTTAGGATTAAAGTTGGTGGAACTTATGATTGCCATTACCATTATGCCATAGTTTGGTTTTTAAAAAATTGCTTTGTTAATTATCTAGAAGCTGCATCTTAGTCCTGCAGAACAACAAGTGAGGAGATGTGAAAATGTAGCCAGAAGTATAGTGAGAGCTGCTGTTCTGTTTTTAAAATCTGCCATTACACAAGTCCATAAAGGGCTCTTGTTCCTTTTTTTCTTCTCCAACATCTCATTTTGACTGTAAGTGCAAGGTACTTGAAATGTCTGGCCCTGAGATCTTAGTTCTGTCTCTTGCCAGAACCATCTTCTCACTTCTGTTATTCTAAATTTTGGATGAAATTTTACTGCCATCATCAGTTATCTTAAGACTGGAAAAGGACAAATAATAGTGGCTGTTTCTGAAGGAAGAAGAGCCCATGTCATTACACATGGGTCAGCTCAATGTCAGTCTCGAAAATTGCTGGAACAAATAATCACAACCTGAGCACCTCAAAGGCAGTAGGAGCATAAGATATTACTTAACTCTAGTGGTATCTATTTCTACATAATAATGTAAGTTGCTGTGTGTCTGGTAGTATCCATATCAAATGCAAGCATTGGTTCAATACCACTTGCTCTTATTAAATCCATCTGAATTCAGGCTACAACACAGTCAAAGCACTTTGTGGAAAGAAAAGTCAGTAAGTACAATATTCTATAATCAGTAAGAATGTTGCACACAACATTTTTATGGACAAACTAAGGCAAGCTAGCAAACAGTTCAGGAAACATCCTGTGTGGTAAATAAAAAACTTACTGAAAACCATTCACAAGGCACGGGTATTGTTTATTGCCAAATTGGAAGAAAGTTTTGCTTGGAGCTTTGCCTGGGTCCAGTACTCTTCTATGGTTTTAGTAATGACCCAGATAATATGGAAAAGTTACCTATTACCTTTGTGGGTGACAATAAACATGGGAGAAACTCATGTTCTTTGAAGGGCATTATTGAAAATCAAAGTGATCCTGAGAAATTGGAGGTAATGTTCAGAGGAAAAAAAAAATCCAATACTTTAAAAATAAATTGTAAGGAGAATGTCTAGGTAGATGAAAGTTCTTTAGAAATTATTTGGGGATTTTTGTCAGTTGCACACATAAATTGGAAGGTGGGAAAATCAGGATATGAGAATATACTGAATGAACTGTGATTGTTTAACTCGAGTAAAAGAGACATGAGATGGAGACAGTGGGAAGAGGTACACACCAAGTCTTCAAGCATGTAACAGCCAGCCGTGAAGAGGAACGGTGTGAACTTTTTCTGCTTTCATAGCAGACGGATGGAAATAATGAGCAGAAAGGAGTCAGGCTAGACATCAGGGAACATTTCCTAGCAGTGGGGAAGGAAAGCACAGGAGCAGACTGCTTGGAGCAGTTATGTGATCTCTGTCATTAGAGATCTTTAGTTTCAGATTAAAATCTGTCAAGAATTATATTGGTATTCTGGATCCTACCTTGGGGTAAGAGTTGAAGTAAATGAACTCACACCGTCCCATCCATCCCTAGGACTAGGTGATAACAGACTCCAACTAGTGTGGAGAGCTGTATTCTTTTCTATGTCCTATATCAATCAATGACTTCATGTTTGCTTCCTGTAAAAACTCTGAAAGAGGGTGCTTCTGCATTTTAACACTTGCCAGAATGTAGTTTTCCTCTCACAGGAAGAGAGAGAGAATTCCCACAGAGAACAGTGAGAGATAGTTTTGTCTGTATCAGTCAATTTTGTTCAAAACAGCAGTGTTTATAACCATTACCAGAATATGTGAAACAAAATGTGTCTCTCTGCTAGCAGCTTTTTCAAGGTTTGTGTTCTGGCCTGCTCCCCATTAGACTCAAGCTGCCATTAGCTGATTTGGTAGTTTAACGTCATGTTTCTTTATATCTGCTGGCTTATCAGCTTTAGATTTACATCACTATTGATAAACAGTTTAAAAAGCAATCCCCTATTCTAATGGCTTCATAAGAGAGAACATCTGTCCTACATTTGCTCTGTAAATTCAGAGGCAACGGCCAGCAAAACCAATCGAAGCAGAATTCAACATCACTCGTGCTTCCCTACGCCGTAGTTAAGTGCCATTGCTTCACTGTTGCTTAATCAAAATATGTAACGTAATTTAGAGATGCTGAAAGATATGCCTCAAGGTCAAGCTTCACAAAGAGTTTGCCTTACATTTTAAATTTTTTTCTTTTCCTTGGTTTTAAACAAAGGCATCGTTAATGCTTTTGAGCTTCTTTTGACATATCAAATACCTGGGTGGAGGCAGGGGACTCTGTGGGGGTAAGCACCAGCACTTTAGTAATTTTTGTACCGTTGTGCCCTTATGAGGCTCTGGGGGGCTCTGCCACTCACCCTGTGTTCCTTCTCCTGCTCTCCACAACAGGAAAAGTGCACTTTATCTACCAACACCTACGTATATTGAAGTCAGTTTACTTGAAAGCCATTATTTTTTCATTTGCTTTTCTCCTTTTCCTAAACATTGTAAGCTCTAAGGCTTTCATGATCAGTGCCAGTGATCACCTTCACATTCTCCAGTGTGTGAAACTCGACTGTAAAACCCAGTTCTCTCTTTCATCAGCTGTACTTTCCTCCTTTTAGCCTTTCCATGAGTATAGGTGATGAGGGATTTAGTTTTAATAAAAATAGCTTAAAGTAGCAGTTTTGCTTTAATGGCAGCTGTTCACACATACAAATACTTAAAGACAGAGAAATTATATGAGTTACCTTTAAGTGTTATGCGTTTTTGGGATATGTTTTCTAAGGGAAAAAAAAGGCTTTCTTTTCCTCCCTTTTCCATTAGAATAATTTAATTGGTTTGTTTATTTTCAAGAGAAAAGGGGAGAAACCATTTTATTAGGGTTTTTCCACACAGCTCTAAGTTAACAGTCAGTGTTTGTTTTCAATGGAAATAAAGTGACCATTTTGAGGAAAAAACAGAAGTACCCATACCAGAAGGTTCTGACAAGATAAAGAAACTGAAAAGCAAAGGGAAAAAAAAATATTGTTGTACTTTTTTTTTTTAATAGTGATCATCTTACATGTTGGATGTAAGTAAAAGAAAATTAAATATTCAGAAATAAAATTATGTTTGCAGTTGATTGTCCAATAAATACATTTGCCTTGCCCTTGAAATAGCAGCATCTTTTCTTTTCCTCCATAATGTGGTAGTATTTCTTCAGTCAGCTTCATGTTAGAAAACTAACAGATATAAACTTTACTGAAATGCTTACCCAAGAGTTAAACCCTATATTCAGTCATGTATGATTAAAAAAAAACAAAACAAAACAAAACATTTTTGTTATCTAGCAAGTGCCCCAGCCTCACCTCGGGAAATGATCAGCCTAAAAGAAAGAAAAACAGACTATGAATCAACTGGAACTAACGCCACTTACCATGGAAATAAAGGAGAACACACTTCTAGGAAAGACACCATGACAGGTGAGATTTTGCTTGCATGGCATATGTAAAAACCAGCTGTGGTAGAACGCAGGTTTTAGAGGATTGGCTGGGCTTTGCACTGTGTAAAAGAGTCAACCTGCTTTGGTTAATTCCCAAGTTTTAGCCACCTTGGGAAGTACAACTGAAGATATATTTGAATGAATGCAACGCTGTGTGAAAATTTGTGAACACCATGGTTCTTTACAGAAGAAAGGCTCTGAATCCAATTCTGCATGTCTTTTGCAATTTTACATTTGTTTTCATTTCAGAAGGAAGTTGGTTGATCACTTTGAATTGGTATATTTGAGCATGTGCAGTGATCCCTAACACCTGTCTTTTGCAGAGAATGCTCTCCAGGATCAGTTAACTTATTTTGTATGTCAGTATTCATAGGAAATTTGTGGCTGTTTGTTAAGTCTATCCATGTTACTTTCTCAGCTGGGCTGATTTAAATGCAGTAATTTTCTCTGTATGTTGTGGCATCTGTTGCAGGTTTCTTTGAAGGCCTCTCTTCCCCAGTGAGCTCATTGATTTCTTAGCATTTCAGTAATTAGGAAATTTTGAGTGCTTTTCCCAGCGCTGTATCTCTTCATGAATTCTCTAGCAAAATACATGTTGGTCTCCATCACCATTGTACAGGCTTATATAACCATTATTGAACTTTTTGTCACGTTTATATAGTGCCAAGCATCACGCTCTCCTCTTCTCCAAATGCTGCCTCTGGGCAGGCAAAAAATTGCAGTGAGAAGTCACTCTGCACTTTCTCAATGCCTGTTACCTTCTCCCATGCCCTCTGCAGAGGTCTTGCTCAGAGGCAGAATGAGTTGCTCTCCAGGAACGTGGTGGCTCAGCATCAATCCATCCATAAGATCCATCTTTCAGGACTGTATTCAGGGTATGAAGATGCTCACACTGTATCTACTACGTTATATGTGATTATGTACTCAAAACCTAAAGACCAGCCTTGGAACTCATGTGAAAATGCAATACAGAACATTAATTAGCCTGAAGGTGAAAGTCTGAAGAGAAGAATGTCGCTCAAGAGCATTTGGAAACCACAGAAATTAGGAGTGTCCTGAACGACTTCTGTGGGGTACTATGGGAGAGTGCAGAAGATTCAGTCAAGGTACTGCATTTTATGTATCTGTAATGCTTTGAGTGTTTCGCAGTCCCTGCATGAGGTGATTCTCTAAAACACTTCAGTGATCTTTAGCTGGCTGATTGTGAAGGTCAGGACTGAAGTTTTTTCAGCCATTTGTCAAGGAGCCATAATGGGTGAATCTCAGGATTAAGAGCATCAGGCTGAAAAGGAAAAGGCAGAAACTGTAGTATTTTATTCTAACTGTATCTGTAAATTCAGACTAGCAAATTATTTCAGGAAGTTGACCAAAATACAGTGTCTCCATGCTGAAAATTCGTGTTTCCTCACAGAAAGTCTTGTCTCTCTCTGCACATTAAAAAAATGGGCTTTTCTTTTTCCACACCCCTTTTCATTGTCTTTTGTACTGTGGTGTTTTTCTTCTCCCATTCCTACTTCCCTTATTTCCCTTCTCTTCCAATATAATTTTCAGATTGTGAGGTTTGTACTGCCTCAGAAAGCTTTACTCCACTTTGATTTTTGCATTGTATTTTCCTCTAATATTGTCTTGTATTTTGTCTGTTTCTACTGATTATTTGGCTGGGCTTTTAGTAAGGAAACTTGAAACTCTCAGCATCATGCTCAGCTATCAACTGTCTTTCCAGCTCCTGAGCTCAGTGAGGAAAAAAAATCAAACTAATTCAAATCAAAAAGTGTAATAATATTTCACAATCTTACATGACCAATGTACAAATAAATGTTGAATTAACAAGTAACTTTCTCTTTTTCAGATCACCAAATCTCTGCACGTTTGGTCTAAGCTCAAATTAAGCACCATTATAAGAGCAAAAGAAAATGACAGAAGGAGTTTTGTTCATCAACATTCAACATGGAATCTGTGTAATATAATTGTAGCTCATTAAATAATAAATATTTGCTTAAAAAAAATATATAAATCAGTATTTGTGACTTTGTGAGACATTTTGACTTCACTTTAATACAAGTTCATGTAACAAGTTTCTTGCAATGCCTGTGTTTCATTTTGTGCATCAGGCAGTGCAGTGCAGCTGGTACCTCCACTTGGATGGGACTTTAGATTAATGTTTTCTCAGGTTCCACCTGGCATACACATATTTTGATCTGCTCTTCTACTTTTGTGCCAAGCTGATGTATTACCCAAAGCTTTCTTTGACTCACGGATTTTACACAGCGTGTAAAACTATGTGACAGCTGTAGTCCCAATTTATCCATGACTGTCTCCACGCTCTTCTCCAAAGCTCTTCTCAGTTTATAGTTCAAAAATTTTATGACCTTTGGGCTGGGACTCAAATGAAGGTTTTTTGATGGATTTTCGAAGTAGGAATGTTGGCTTCCTGCCATCCTGAGGATTTGTCAGGAAAGCTCTGGGGAAAATGGAGAATCTATGAAGTAAACAGTTTGGCTGAAGATGATAACCTACATTGATTTCACAAGGATAGCTAAAAAAATAGAGGCACAATATCAAAGTTCTCATTGCCCTCTTCACAGGTTTATGATGCCTTTTATATTTACTGTCCATTTTCTTCTCTCTGTAGAAAATAATAACCAATAATAAAAGTTTGTCACCTGAAGTATATTTTTAAGACAAAAACTCTTATATTCAGTTTAAGTAAATGGGAGCTGTAAGTGCATATGATAATGTTATTTATGTGCCATGGTGTTTCCTTCAGAACAGAGAAGATAGGGTTTCTGTGTACTATCATGGGACTCCTTCTTTGAGGTTTCTTTTACTTTCTTAGTTCCCTCACTGAACTGATATGTGCATCATAGTCTACACGCTGTGTCTTCTCTTCCAGCAGTGGAAAAAACTTCTAATTAATTTATTTTTCCTTTGGTTGTAAAGAATCAATCATCAATACTTTTGTTATTAAAACTTACTGGCAAGTCCATACGCATTCAGAACATACAAAAAAAATATTCATTAGGTGTTACAAGTGCTCAGGCTTATTGTTATTACTTTCAGAAACCAAAATGCATTGTAATCTTTTCTCATGCCCTTACCTCATTTTTCACCATGCAGGAAGGTGGAAGTGGTAGTGACAGGTATAGAAGCATTTTCCTTTACTGTCTTGAGCTAATTTTTTTTAATTGGAGACCTGCTGCTTATAGCAGAAAAGCAGGTTGCGTGATACCAGCTGAGGATGACTACCTGTCCAGCTGAGCTGTCCTTTCTTCTTATCAGTTGGTGTTCCTGAGGGCAGAAGGCTAGCATCTTGTTATTCCAAAATGTCTGTAAATGCATTCAGAATAAGTACTTCCAAGATCTGAAAGCTGAATGTTAAACCATGAATCAAGTGACTGGGATATATGGGGATGAATTTGGTCAATGACATCTTTGTCACATAAATCACTGAGTAACATAATTTTCAAAGCTGTTGTCAGCTTTAAGGAAAACTGCTATGAGGAACTATGTGACTTTTTTTTAATCAGTATCACCTAGAAGACTGAACAGAAGGGAGAAAGAAAGGTATTTTTCTATAATGTTCTTTATGCAATTCAACCACAAAATACTGCAGATTGATCATAGTACTCATTTTAGAATGCTCACAATTTTGCCTACCAGAAAGTGCCTCTTCAGTGTTATCATGTACTGACTTTTAGAGACTGCATAAAATATGCACATAAACACACACATGGATCACTCCTCAATTAATTTAATCTTCAGCTAGGTCCCACATCTGTGTGAGGAAATGTGGCTGCAGGAATATCTCTGTCTTTTACTCCTTTTACTCTTTTCCCTTCTCATGCCATGTTTTGAAAAGAAAAAAAAATCATTGCCTTCTCTTTCTGTTTTACAATTTTATTTTGATGGTACATATACAATATTATCAGGAAAAAGCAGATACTGACCACACAATATCCATTGTCCATTCATCTAGCTCATTCTCTGCTTTCTTTTATATTTGTCCTCTGCTTTTGGACAGCAAGAGTCAGCTGCTCACTGAAGCATAGCAGAGTAGGAATGGAGTTCCCAAGGTGTTCCCCTGCATGTTCAGAAGCAGGTACTGGAGCAGGGCTGCATTCATTGCTAACAGCTACATTGCTTGACTTACATTTCCTCCAGAATCACCATTACCTCAACCTCCAAGCTAGCCTATGCCAAGACTTCTTATTCTTGGACTCTTGACATTTATTTTCAGCATTTTATGTCTCATTGTTTTATTGCATTAAGAAAAGATTTACTAGGGATTTGAGGGGGTTTTTTTTGTTTTAAACTTGTGAATTTGTATCCCCATCACTGCAGTAAAATCAACAACACAGAGCTTGCAGCTGTTTTCATAAGCTGAAACTATCCATTTTCCATTGTGGAATATGTGATTCAGGAGACCGTAAAACTTCAATCTGTTATGTGACATTTGTGAGCACATCAGTGCAAATGTCACAGTAGTGCACTGGACAGCTACACACCAACTCTGAACTATTTCTAG
The DNA here is from genome assembly GCF_017639235.1 of Corvus kubaryi. NCBI lineage: Eukaryota > Metazoa > Chordata > Aves > Passeriformes > Corvidae > Corvus > Corvus kubaryi. Next base: position 9,607,259 of record NW_024582056.1, read on the forward strand.
GCTTATAATAGTCATGGCTGTTAGCAGCACATATGTACCACATGCTAATTTGTATGTTGTTACTTTAGGCAGTCAGAGAGACATTAAGAGGGAGGTATGACCTTTCCATACAGATATACAAAAAGGCATGTGTCCAGTTTGCTATTTTTCATCAGATTCTTCATAATACCCTCAGATGTTGCACCTTATACTAGTCTGTTACTCTTGACATCGAACAACCATGAACAGTATTGACCTGTCTGAACTCAATATGTTCAGTCATGTATGACTTGAAATTTGCGTGCACGAAACTTCAAACCCACTTATATTGGCACATATATTCATAAAAACTAAATGGTTACAAGTTCTTCCTCCATCTTTGACAGTCCAATACATTGAATGTTGCTTTAATGTTTTTTCAAGAACTAGGACTTCACAAAATGGATATCTGAAATGCTGAGTATCTTTAGATCTTGACAAGAGGAATTGTATAACAAAACTTCTGGCACTTTGTGGAGCAAGCAAGAAAATCAGAAAAACTGCATTTAAAAGGTGGTATCAAGGAAAGATCTGGCAGTTGTGCTACTGAGAGTCGTGTTGTTGTGAGATGCACCGTAAAGAGCAATGCTGATGCGAACTCCTCTAATTCTAAAGACTCATCAGGAGGGGTATTTTCAAACGCTACAGCAGAGGCTGCAGCTGGAATATAAAGAAACCCACTGAAACAAGTCAAGTATGAAAAATCCCTTAAGTGACAAACTGTAACCTGAACAATGAGAACCTCTGCCGATCAGCTCTTTCGCACTAACGTTTATGACCAAAGGAAATTGCTCAAGCACTACTTTCCATCATTTCACCTGTTTCTATCTGTTACAGACTATTGGCATACAGGTGGAATTGAGAGTATCTGTCACTGGAGGAGCCCAACCAGCATCTGTCACTAGAGTTCATATTCTTCCCACCTTAAAAACAAGGGTCATGCTGCACTTGGAGACCTCCAGGGCTTTTCTCTGTTTCCTACACAAGACTCTGCACATTTTTAGTAATTGCATCCAGCTCTTCAAGGAACAAGAGGGGTTTCACCCCTATCAGTTAATGGTTATGAGGTGAAAAGTTGTTTTTTTTCCAGGTGTTAGAGCTCATCAACCAATCCTATAAGCCCTGTCTTTATCCTGTTTTCACAAACATGCTGCAAATCTTTAAGAATAGCATCTGAGATCTGTGAAGCAGCAACATGGACCAGTGCATCACACTGACAAAAATTATACCCTCAGCATGGAACCCGTGGCAGATGTGAAGATCAGAATTGGTGTATTCCAGTCAGCTTTGGCTGAAGGCCATGCCTTTCCTTTCCTTTTTCCAGAAAGGTTGCAGTGGTGTGGGGAAAGGTAGAGGAAGTTTTACTTGCAGAGGTCCATGCTTGCACATTGCCAAAGGAAGAAAGAGTGCTTACATCTTCAGTAATGTGGTTCTTCCTAGTAATGTGACTGGCATGGATCCCATATCCAGCTTTCAGCTCTGATGCTCAGGCTTGCCCTCACAAGTTTTGAGATGTGAAGGTATTAAAAGCCACTCTTGGTGCCTCCAGGTCTTATACCATTGCACAGAGACCTGAGAGAAGTCATGACCTACATGTTTCTGTTCCACTGATGACTCTGATTCACAACTACTCAATTTTTACTTTCAGGCCTGTTCTTTTATAGTAAAAGCCCTCATAACAGCATCCGATCATTGGTTAGAATGCCTGGAAAGTTAATAATGCATGAAAAGTGTGCAGCAGCCACACAAAATGCTGCCTTCATAGTCTTTCAAGTATGAGAAGTAACTACAGTCTTTCAAGTCCTACTGGCAAACTAAGCTTCAGCTACATTGCCAAATCAGAGGGATCGGTGGAGTCAGCTCTGCAAGGAAAATCCTTTGCTTTCCATGTGGGGTTTTTTGGGACGGGGTCAGAAATAAAGTTTTGCAAGACTATGTATTATCCTCCTTGTATTTAGAATTACTTCCAGTTTCAAACTGATAGCTGACTTTTGTCTGTGCATTTGAGTAGTAGGACATCTGAGAAGAAAGTGACAGCAATGATGGCAGTCATGGATTTGAAACTGTCTTGGCCTGACCTCTTCAGTATAACTATATATTACTTTTTGCATAACTTGTTTTTCACTTACATTTAATCACTTTTTGCTTGAATAATTTCATGATAAAGCAAAATGACTGTAGGATTAATAATTCACATCCTCCAACTGAAGTGAAAGAACTGAAATGTTTCTTAATCTCAATATTTACAACTGCTGTTTGTTGCATGTGTTACATAATCCCATCTATAACCAGCAATTTATTATTGAATGCTAGCTATATATGAAATTATTTTGTTGATTCATGTGTGAAGTACACAAGATTGTTATGAGCATGGTATAGAGCCTGCTACCTTTAATAAATGTATACCAAGAACATGTATGTACACCAAAGCAAAGAAGATGACCATTTAGTGGGAGGAAAAGTCTGCAGATGTTTTGAAAAACTTTGGTGTGGGGGAGACAGGCATTGTATGATGTATTTAATGAAGCCTTTAGAATTCACTTTGAGGCCGAAGAGGTATGTTGGGTAAACCTGCTTTTTCCTTCCTTTCCTCTCTCTGCAGCTCAGAACACCGGAATCTCAACTTTGTACAGGAATTCGTATGGTGCGCCTGCTGAAGATATCAAACATAACCAGGTCAGTACAGAAACTAAAATGTTACTGTTCCAGATGGCAAAAACTGGTGCAATACCGTATATGGAAATGGAAGAAAAATACTACAAATTAAACAATATCACAAATAAACAGATTGCTTCATGTAGGATTTTACTCCTATGCTCAAATTAAACACCTGTGTTTGAATATGTGATGTGAAATGAGGTCCTGAAGGTACTTTACACCTTCTAGAATTAGAAACTAGAGTAGTTACACTCCTTTGTGCAGTTGTAATATTGAGCCTAAACTTGGAAGATCACCTGGGAGATTTATTCCTTCTTCCATCCTGTTGCCCACAATAAGTTGTATCTAACAAGCTGTGGGCATTACTATCTTCCAGGTTTCAACACAGCCAGTTCCACAGGAGCCCAGCAGAAAAGATTATGAACCATATCAGCCATTTCAGAATTCAACAAGAAACTATGACGAGTCCTTCTTTGAGGACCAAGTGCATCATCGTCCACCTGCAAGCGAATACAACATGCACCTGGGACTAAAGTCAACTGGCAACTACGTCGACTTCTACTCAGCTGCTCGTCCCTATAGTGAACTTAACTATGAAACAAGCCACTATCCAGCCTCTCCCGACTCCTGGGTTTGAGACTTGGGCAGATACAAAAGCTCCAGGAACTGTGCATGTGCATGCATACCACGAGACATTTTTTTTCCTGCAAATTTAGTTTGTTAAAGCCTGTTCCATAGGAAGGCAAAGATAACCAGTATGGAAAAAAATAATGAGATTTTTTTAGAAGGCTAAAAGATACGAAAGCTAAACCTGGGAGTAATTAGAAAGAAATATATATATACATATATATATTTTACAGTGTGGGGCAACTTTACTGTTGGCCTGTAGAGTCTAAAGTTCGGTGCTGTATATTGAACGTGGCTGAAGGACAGAGGAAGAACATGACTGGGTCAAGAGTTAAGCACAAGTTACTGAGCAGCGTACATACTTTATGGGGAACAGCTTCTCACACTTTGTTTAATATCCTCATTCATTGTGAATCTAGGCTTCAAGTTGCATTTGGGGTTTCCTCTGTACAGCAAGATGTTTCTTGCCTTTTGTTAATGCATTGTTGTAAAGTATTTGATGTACATTACAGATAAAAAAAAAAAGGTGCATTGTGTATATTACACCAATGCCACAGTGTTTCTTCATCTATGGTTCTAAATATTGCTTCAATTTCAAATTTTGAAAGATGTATGAATTTCCAGTTTTTTGTTTTCTTTTCCCCGGTGCGTTTTAACAAAAAAAAAATCAAAAAAAAAATCAAAAAAACAAAAAGGAATATTTAGCAGTATTGTTTGTTCTGATATGTGAATTTGTTTGTGGCAATTAAAAAAAAAGGCATTCAGCAGTTTCTGACAATTAACATTCATCATTCCACACTCCTTGTCAACGAAGTGCTTTTTCACTGCCTAAAATTTTAGATGTAGATATTTGAAATAGATTTTTTTCATTTATACCAGTTTTCTTTATGATGATACAGTGTTAAAAGAAAATAAATTACAATTGATCTGTCATCCATATTTGCTAAGAATGTCTATTTCCAAGAACCTACCATACAAATACACATTCTTACTCGTGTGTGTCCACTTATGCATAGTATTCTGTGTGCGTGTGTTTGAGTGTGTGTGTTTGTGTGGTGTAAGACTTCTTTTCATCCAATGTTCTCCTTGTTAAGCTTCAATTTTTGTTTGATTTTCAGTTCTTTTTAACAGTGGAAACTCCAGTATGTGCTTTCTCTTACTCACTTCCGTAACCATCGATAGCAATTCAACATTGCTAGGCCACATGCTCACAAAAGAAGGGGTAGCTGATTTTGTATCACCAACTCCATCACCCTTAGGTGCCATTTCCTTTAAATAGCATCTTTTGATCCTCTCTTGAGGAAATTTCATTACTCTCCAGCCACCAACCAGTAAGTGCTCAAGGAAGGCAGAGTTTGATCTTGCCGTCTCCCTGAAGGAATGGAAAACTAAGACCTATGAGACTTTAATCTGGATTCTCCAAACTCTTTAGACTACAGAAGGGTCCAATTCTTGAACCATTAGGACAATCATTTATTTTAACCCATACCAAAAATAAAACCCAACACCCAGAACACATTCCTCAGATATGAAAATAAAGACCATTTCTGTGTGTTTAAGGTGAAATTCTAAAAAATGTAAGGGACAGAGATTTTTTTTTTTAATTTAAAAAGGGAAGAACAGCTACATAGGCTAGGAGGCCAAAAGAACTGGCATATTCGTCTTAGCTCTTGTAACGCTGGAAGGAAAAAAAAAGAAGCATTTCTTCATTTCTGTTATTCAGGCAACAAACAGTTCAGCATACAGTTTTCAGAGCGTAAGACCCACCTCAAATGGAGTAGTTGTAAATTGCTTAAATTGCCAATAAGGAATTTGTTTTTGGTTGCAAACATTTCTGTGGTTAGTCACTGTAATAGTTTTAACATCACCTGGCACACTTCAGGCTGTGCACAGGGGGAGAAGTCTCTCACAAGTCATCACCTGCTCTATAGGACGCAGCCCAAGTAGTTCATGCAGGCAGGTATTGTGACGTAGAGTTGGTTTATTGGTAATCTAGGACTATAGTTTAATCTTTTTGGCAGCTTTTCCCAGTGTACGATATGTAACCTTTGCTCTTTGTAGTAAACAGGGGGAAAAAAATAGCATGCAAAAAAATTTTTAAAAAATTTCAGAATGGGTGGGTGGGAGGGGCACAGTGGGCCAGATGTATAGTGAGGTAGATAAAAATACTATTCATAGTTTTGGACACAGGCTGTTTATATTTTATTTATTACATTGATTTTAATAAGTGACATTTACAGTGCTCTTTTGAACAAAGCACATTTTCAGTATAAAAGCTTTTTTTTAATGAAGAATGTCACTCGCAACTGGAAGTTCTTCTTGACTGCCTGACAAACACCAGGCTGGTGCAGCTCTGCAGGCACAGGTTTGCCAACAGGCCGAGGAGATGCATCGTTCTGTTCGAAGTTCTTAGGACAGGAGATTCTTGTAAGTTGGATGTATTTCCATTCTTCAAACTACTGAAATGCCCACATTGCCCTCTTTCAGCTCCTCTTAGGAATTACTTGGAGTCAAATGTTGACCATTGCTCAAGTGAGAGATTCTGGATTGATGACGTGGCATAAAATACCTTTTGTCTATACTTTGTGTTGGTTTGTTTCCATTCTTCTGTAGTGGCAAGTGCTCCGACTGATGACGTTCACTCTTGCTGTACTGGGTTTTGAGAAGGTGTTGAATTACCTGGCTTCTTTTCCAGGTTTGGAAATACAACACTGCCGCCATACTAAGCAAGATATATATGATGCATTCTTTTTAATATTGAGGAAAGTATCATTACCTATTGCTGTTCCCTTCATTCTTGTACTAGATCACACACAGAAATAGAGAAGAAACAAAACTGTTCCAAAAAAAAATGTATAAAATGCAATTGATGTACTGTAAAATGTCGGATTTTTTTTTTTTTTAACAAGCTTCGTATTAGAATCTTGTTCAGCTGTGTAGAGCTATATAAATCTCACTGTTTTATTAAATGCTGTTTATGGTCTGGAAGGAATGGTTAACCTATCTCAAGATCTAACAAATTTGCACTAACATGAGCAATATTGATTTGAGAAAAAGTAATATGAATTCAATATTTAAAAGATAAACTATGATTTTAAAGGTATATTAACACTGAAAGTACATTTTGACAAATAACATATTTAAGCCCAAAATATAAATGGTTGTGTCAGATAACACAAAAGAACTATAACAATATAGATTGAGAAAAAAAATGTGTTTCACTGTACATGTTGCTAACATGTACAAAGACAAACTCATATTGACGTATTTTCTATTAATAAATCCTACTGTATTGTGGAGAATCGCTGGTCATATTGCAGTATGTTTAAACTCAGAAGTTGACTCCGTAGAAGCTGCCCAGCTTCAGACAGCAAACAGATCCTTGCCATTTAGGTATTTTAAAGATTAATCAGGTACCTAACTTTGAGCTCTCAAGTTGGTCACTGCCCCCTCCCTCTCCACGAGTTTGATGAGCACAACCTGCTCTACATCAACCAGCCAAGGGGAAAGATATTTTTGAGAACACCCAGTTCACCCCTAATTATGGCTGCCAAGGGCTCAGCTGCCACCGCTAGTAGAGAGAGTTTATCTACATCCCTAGAAAAAACCTGAAAACCTCAAGGCTGGTGCTACTGCATAGGAACATGCTGTAAAAAATACGATCTTGGCCACAGGTTACATAGACCACAGCCAAGAAACAAAGAGCAAAACATTAATTTACTTGTGCATTGCTGGAAGATCCAGCACACAGTGCATGTAAAGGCTCGGGAATAATTGTTTCCTGGGTTGCATGAGCTTGCAGAAGCATCTCGCCAAGAGACTTGCAACTCAAATCAGAAATGCTGACTTATTTTTTTATATCTTGGCACAGCACAGGCTGTGCGAGCCAGTGCATGGCATGTGAGGCTTTCTCATCTCCTCTGTCGCTGTTACTCATCCTCTCCTGCCAGCAGGCAGAAAGAGCTCTGAGTTTAGAGTTATTGCTTGCATCATGGGAACGAGTGAGAGATGGAGATGGCAATCCAAAGCAGGGGGAGGAAAACAAAAGGGCCTAAAAATGCAGACACTCAGAGTTTGTGCATGGAGACAGATCCACAACCCATAATTACTGACAGTGGAATGGACCCACCAAGAGATTTAATGCACCAAGATCTTCAAATATTACCATCAAATTAATGTAATGAACATTTAATAGTGGCAGTATGATGCACGCAAAGCTTTATGCTAGAAAAGTGGGAGGGAGCAGCAGAGAGAAGTCACAGGTCACCACTGGGCACTTCCAGCTTCAGCCAGCAGATGTTGGGCATGTGGGCAGAGGCTGCTTACTGCTGTGAAGCAGAGGGGAGAGAGATGACTCTTGATAAAAAACTATAGGTCCAAGCCTTTCAGACTAGGTCAAAACAACATCAGGCAACTAAAACAGAGGCCACTTTTTGCAAACCTTCCCCTTGCCCCACCGTCCTCAATGGCAGAGTGAGGTCCCCCTAGCAGACACATGGACATGGTGCACAAGGGGGGCAATCCCATCAAGGGCCCAGCTTGCAAAGGCCCTTTACTCTCAGCTGGACAATACCTGGTACAGGTGTGTGTCTGACAGCTGCCAGGGCCAGGGCTGAGCTTGTCAAGCAGCTGCAGCCGCTTTCAGTTTGAAGTCCAGTGTTTTCCCTGGAGGACAGCTGGGCACTGACATCTGCCGAAGAACTGTGCAGTCCTGGCTCTTTCCCAGGCACTAGGCAGTTTCTAAATAATGGCCTAAAGCCAGTTTCAGACATTTAGGCTGAAAGGGAGAGATTTGAGTTTCATACCCAGGCAAGCAGGTTGAAGCCTGCAGTTGATACCTGTAAGGAGAGGGGCATCCCCACCTTCCAGGCTGTTCTAAAAAACAAGTGAGAAGAGCTGTACTGGCTATCACACATCTTTTGACAGCCTGGGTTAGGAGCACTTGCTTCTAACTCATGGTCAGCTCTTCCAAGGGCCAAACCAAACAGCTCCATATAACACAAACATTTCTACTTCTTCCTCCCCAGTGCTCCCCCTGGGTTTTGCACCATCTCAACTGGGACATATCAGTCAAAAGAACAGCACACCACAGTTCTCTGCAAGTCCAGCAAGGCACATGCCATGGGTACTGATGCTAGTCAGGTTCAGAACTCTAGCAGGACACCATGCTAATGCATTATTCTTAAATCTAATTCTTGATCAAACCTGCTTTAGTATTTTTAATGCAATTTAAAAAGCCGTTTCCTTCCTCTGTGAGCATCGGTATCACTTTGCCAGAAGAAAGTGCATGCTAAACTCTTGCAACCTGTAAACATTTAGCTTATACCTAATTTCAAAGCCGACAGAAGTCCCTGGAAAGTTTTCCATCAGCTTCACCAGGCCCAAAGTGACAACAGGTGAAGAATTGGTACAACCTTCTCAAAGGATGTGCACATCGAGGTCACTCTTGCCAGCACATCAAAGACTGCAACCTTCTAACAGCTAACAGGAGAAAAAAGGTATTTGCTAGTACCTATCTGTCAGAATTTACTCTAGAGCCTTTGCCTCTCTGCACTTTTATTTTCACTGCTTTCAGAGCGTGACATGGATAAAAAGTACTCACAGTGACTGATTGTTGCAGTTAATTTCAGTAGTTGGATGAGTAGTTTCAGATGCTGAAATACCTTTCTTTTCCAAGCAGGTAAAATCTGAAACTTGCTACTAAATGTAGGAAAGCAAAATAGCAGTGGTTTGCTGATTCCTTATTTTTCACAAATTCTATTAAAATAGTAACTTACATAAGTCTTTTCATTTATGCACAGCCCATTGGCTATGGGGGCTGATTTTTACATAATTTATTTATTTTACATTAATGTTACATAGGCAGAAATTAACTAAACATCAAGACAGTAACTTGTTTAATAACATCAAGTCTGAAGAGAAAGTTTGTGGCATAGAATTCAGGCTTCTGTGTGCAGACACAATCTATTATTACCTCTGTCATCAATGGAAAGAGAGAGAAAAAAGCCTCTACCACTTGAATCCTAACATCTTCTATAGCAAATATAAGTTCATTTTGAAGAAGACTTCTACTCTTTCCCTCAGAAAAACAACACCAAAACCAACCAAACAAAAAAAACACTACCCCAAAACCTCATGACCTTTTCCTTAAGCTGCTCTGGGTTTGACTTTTTTATTAGGGTGGTAGGAGGAGAATTTCCAGACTTTTTTATTAAGGTGGTAGGAGAAGAGGAGAATTTGCACTATATGCAATATTTGAACAATATGTTGTGTTGCTTTTGTTTCAGCCTAAGGTCTGTGGATGTGGGCAAGAGCACCACCCACTGTAGTGCTGTAGCAGCATTAAGGAAATCAAAATATGCCAAATAGCAGCTGTATTGCCAAATGTGACAGCCACCACTTCCAATACCCTGGCTACTACTGCAGGCTTGTCATCACAGGAAAGAAAAAAGAGAGTGTCAGCCTCCTGTTATGCAGACACAACAGCACTCAGTCAAGAGTGAAAAGAGTGAGCTGTATGAAAGCTGCTGGGAAAAGACAGGCTGCCTGTGGGGTACCCTCCACTGCAGGGCTGAATGGGACAAGCTGTGGTAGGGTGTGGGGCAGCCCTCAGCCTGTGGGAGCACCACGGGCAGGAGGAGGTCAAGGTCAAGGGTGGTTAACAGTGGGCAAAATTGGGCAGCAGCATCTTAGACCTTGGCAGGGCACAGGTGCTGGGGCCAAGGACCCAGTGCTGACCAGAGAGTGCTGGGGGGTGCTGCAGCTTCAAGGGACTCAGAGCTGACCAGGCACCACTGCCTTACACTGCTCCTGCAGCTCAGCCAGGGACCTTTCTGTCCAGATTTTTGCTTTACTTCTAGTCAGAATGGTGTAAGAGGTGACCTGTTCAGGTTTTTTTTTATTTCTGGTCCTTTTTGTAGCAATGTAACACTTCACAGAATCATAGAACAGTTGAAGGGACCTTAAAGATCATTTAGTCCAAATTCCCTCTCATGGGCAGGGACACCTTCCACTAGACCAGGTTTCTCAGAGCCCCATCCAGCCTGGCCTTAAACACTTTCAGTAACGGGACATCCACAGCTTCTCTGGGCAACCCGTTCCAGTGCCTCACCACCCTCAGTGAAGAATTTCTTCCTAACATCTAATTTAAATCTCCTCTCTTTTAGTTTAATACCACTCCACTTGCCCCATCACTATCTGCCTTTAGTTAGAATGGTTTAAGAGGTTACCTTTTGTGTTTGTTTTGTTCTCTTCTGGTTCCTCTGTAATAATGCAACCATTGTTATAGTCTGTTCCTGTTACCAAAACCCAGGTGCAGAGCCAATGCTTGCATGTCAGCAACTCAACCTGCTCTTGCAGTCACAGCTTATCTGTAACATGGAGAAAAAACCATCTCAGTTACTAGATTACATGTTCTGAACAAAATAAAGGGATCTTTAAATATGCATGGTTTGCTGGCGCATTAAAGCACGGGCACAGCTCCCAGCCCTGAGCCCTGGCCGGGCACACAGCAGGAGGATGTTTGGGCAGGCAGCTGCAGACTGCCCGAGTGGGGAGGCACCGACCACGGGTTGCTCCACAATCCCCACCGAGGAGAAAGGCTCTCTGCCAGCATATGGACATCTGTAGTGGCTTTTAAGTTATCAGGAGGGGAATGTAAAGTTGGAAACCAGTGAGCAGGAGATTGAACACTGCAGTTGTTTATACAGAATAGTGGAGCTATCCTCCCCACAGCTAAGGTCTGTAGTCTGGGGGGGTTTGGCGCTTTTTTTTTTTTTTTTTTTCCATTAATAGGGCTTAGAGCAGTAATATTTTTGATGCAACCATCTGTGAAATATGTTTTCAATAAACAAAAAGAAAAGTGGCGTTAATAAATATAATTGAAAAATATACAGTTGGAGACAAATTGGTTTGACTTCCTAAAATTTGATGTGTATGTGTAGTTTAAGATAATGATTTGGTTTAACAACACTGTGATGTAAATGCAAATTATGTACTCTAATAGACTGTGAAATTCCAGGTCTATCAGCTGTGTATACCATACATAGTTAATTAATGACTGTTCAAATCAGCAAAATTAAGGTTAAAGAGATGTTAAAAGACAGGAAGATTGTGGAGCTGCTTCATAAAGTGACAAATGATGGCTGTCATTCATCTCATCTCTGACATGCCACAGTTTAAGTATGATGTTTGTCTGCTGTATTAACTTTGATTTAAAAATTAAAACTAGTTTTATAAACCAGAACAACTTCAGTCACAACTAAGCCTGACTTGCTGGACTGAGGAATGTAAAAAGTGGGAAATGAACTATGTAGTCTTTTACTGTGTTTCCAATACCATGTCTAGAGATCATGAATTATCCCAGAAAAACTTGGACTTTTTACTTCCAGGGATTTACTCTGTGCCTTGCTGATGGCACTTACTGCCTCTCACAAGACCATCTGTCAAGGCACTGTTGGAACCCCACCGAAAGGCCAACAGTATTTTCCTGAAATCTCAGCAAAGCGGGAGGTGCTTGGGAAGCAAAACAGCAGTTTTGTGTCTTGTCACAACTGAACTCCTGATCCTTGCTCCAAGACCTTTGTCTACCCCATATAGGGCTAGAAGAGCAGAAAGGGGATGCAACTGCCCCAGGCTGCTATTTGAAATAAATCGCCTGGGACTAGGAACATCTAAAACTGTCTAATGGTCCCATAGCTCAATTTTGTGTGTGTGTGTGGGGACTCCAATGGCAATGGGTGCACCATGGCAAAGGGAGGAATTCAGCTTATTGCATACAAAAAAGTTTTCAGCCTAATTTTATTCCCCTCAGCACCTCTAAGGGTGCTAAAGCCAGAGTTTTATTAGCGACCTCCTTAAATGTACGCACTGCTCCCCTTACTGCCACTCACATCCTTGCAGACTTGACTAGTTCCTGTACCTGGTTCAATAAGCAAGATATTAAATAGTGCCACTGGGACCTGAAGTTAACTGAGGCTTAACAAAGTCAAAGCATTTTGATGTAATGGAGGAGACTTGCAAGGCAAAGATCCTGGGATGGTTTAAAGTGCCCCCTGAAAAAAGACATCCCCTTGTCACGGAAAGGGATGAAAGGCAACGTGCCTGCAGAAGAGGCAGAGGTGCACTGAGTCTGCCAGGTCCTTGCACAGCTGCCTGCCAAGCAGGACATGCAGTTTGCTGGACATGCATTTCAGTGCCTTTTCTCAGGATGGGAGGCACCAGCAGCTCTTCCTTCCCCAGAGGACATGGGACTGCCAAGGGTTTTGCAGCAGCTTGTCCTCTGGCACAGTTGCAGTGATTGGCCACAGCAGGACACCAACAGAGCTTGTCCCATGCCTAGGTCACAGCAGAGGCACAAGAGCTAAGGAGAGCCATGGGGAAACTAAGACTTCACTGAGCTCAGTTAATGGGACAGGCCAAGATCTGCAAGGGTGTCAAACAAAAATGATATTAATAGCAATCGTGCATTTGTACAGTAATAGTAAATTCTAATCTTTATAACAATAACAGAATGTTTTAAGCTGCAGACCTTATCTGGATTTCTCTGGGTTTTAACCCATTTTAGCAGTATATGGAAGAATTATCCTAGAAACTTTTGTAGCAGCAACTCTGCTATCCATCTTTCTTTGGCCGTCTCAGTATTTATATATCTTAGCTGAGGTTTTGCTTAGCCTTGCACAATTGTGTGGTGTCAGCAGCCAGCATGAACAAAAATACTCATCCAAATACCGGAGGGATAAAGTATTACCAATTAAACAGTTGCTGATTAAGGCATGAACAGCATGTGATAAGTGAAGAAAGGGGGACATGAGCTGCATCCAAGGCCAAACTGATACCAGTTACAGAGCATGGATGTGCCCACAAACCAAACAACCCGAGGGAAAGTAGCAGGGACTGGATGTTAACTGGTTAGCAGCAGATATGTAAAGGAGATGCTGCATTTTCCTCTCACTGGAGGGGTACCAAAAGAGGATGTTCTGGGCAGAAGGAGCTCTGGTCTGACATTTCTCGGGCCTGGAAAGCTTAGGCAAGGAAAATGAGCTTAGGTCTGAATGTGTCTGTTCTTCACACATGTGAGATCTTGCTAAAGCTACACCAAAAATCAGGACGTTCCAAGTTGTTGGTGTGCAGCACCGAGTATCCAAGACTGTAAATCATTGTAGCATCCATGTCTGTCCCAGCATGAAAACCAGAAGGGGAGTTACTTTTTCCTAGCATGCTTATGACTGTGAGTTTATAGGTGAGGACCTCAAAAATTATTTTAATAAAGTACTGCTTCAGTCAGTTCTCAGCTGTCAAAGTCACAGAGCTGCTCAATTCTGGTTTTGGTTCACTCTGCTGGAAAAGAAAAATTCCTTAGGCAAATCAAAAAATCATAAGCTTTCAGGAGAGGAAAATGCCACATGGCATTCCTTCCTGCTGGAATATGATGGGAAAGGACTTGGTAGCCTGTGGAGCAAAAGTCCCGTTGAAGCCTGTTGAAAGCTAATTACAGCAGAGGGGATGTCCACAAGGCAAGGAAAATGTTGTACTTGATTGGGTGGAGATCTTGCTTTATCCAACCCTTCTTCTTGAGCTCAGTTTTCTAAAAGCAGAATGGAAGATCGTTTTCCTATGGCCTGATGAAGCTGACTCTGATTAGGACAGATGCTTTAAAATACAGACAGAATTCAATGTAGATAGAAGAGATCAAATACTGTTGTTCTCATCTGTGTTCTTTATGCTGTTATTATTGCCCCCTGAAAGGATGATGAATGTTCTTTTTATGTGCTTGATAATTGATTTGCATTATTATTGAATTTCCTTAATGTTGATGGAGATAAGTAGTACAATATGGATTATATTGATTTTTCTGGAAACAGGCTATTTATCTGCAATTTCTATTAGTTCACTGAAGACATTAATGTCTTACAGTGATAATCAAATAATGCATAACTGGCTTTCTATTGTTTTCAGGCAGCGTCAAGAATTAAGTGTGATCAATTCATAAAGTTCAATAGACGTTGGAGTTTTGTCCTTTATAAAACTGTCTGAAGGGTCTTCATAAAAGGAAAAATGAGATTCTAAGACTGGATTTACATCAGAGGGTGCCTAGAGCTCTTTGTCCTGGGTCAAGTTTAGTTCCAGAATTCACTTACTCATCCAATCAAAGTCAATAAACATTTTTATTGCAGGGAGCATCTCTTGTTTTGGACTCCACAGATGTGATGTAGGATGGAGGAAAAAGAAGTTCTGAATTAGGACGAACATACATTTTACTGAGCTTTTCATCTAGATAGGTGCTTTCTGAAAAACACATTCACAGGGACTTGTTGAAGAGAGCTTTGCAAATTTCAGTAAATCAGTATTACTTTTCAGCCCTGAAGGGAAACTGTGCTCATTAGAAAAATCATTCTTGCCTGGGTTTGCATGGCAAACTATGAAGAATCTGTATGGCCATATTGCATGCCAGGCTTCAAATCTTATGGCTCACAATCTTTTTTTATAGTGATGTAACCAAGTTAAATTGTATTTGCCTAATCTAACACCTGTTAGCATAAGAAGACTTGTTTTGTCAAGATATTTTCCAGATGGATTCCTGAAGTGTGTGTATGAGGGCAGGTTGTTTTACCATGTTGACTAGAGCTTCAATGTCCATTTTGTCCAATAAAACAAGAAAGATAAACCTACAGCATTTGTCAAAATGACAGTTCAGTTTCTGCATATCATTCCTCCCACTAATTTAGCTCCCATTTTTGTTTATATCTTACACAAAAATAATTTCTTTTTTATGAGAGAACATTTTTCCCTTTATCTGTTCTAAAGGGTTAAGTAGCTTTTCTGTCACTCTTAGGAACGTAACTGCAACCTTGAGTTTTCCATAAAAGCCCTTCTTTCCTTCAAGGGCATGCTGACTACATTCATCTAATTTTGCTGCTCTGATTTGCATATTAAAGAATTGTTTCTTCTTGCAGAAAAACAGTGTGAGCAAAATCCATGGCTTTTGATGCCAACTGTAAGCTAGATTAACGTTAGAGAAAATAATTACAGAATCCAAAATAACATATAACGTACTAGAGAACTAACAGGGCAGTAGCTAGTCACAGGGTTAACAGCTTGAAGAGAAAGCTCTGCTTCAAAGGCTTTTATCTGCCAACAGATGTCTGTAAAAGAAAATCATCATGAGAATACCATGCTGTATCTGTAGAGCAGAGCTGGGAGGGCATGGATTACCCACACACAAAACCACATCCCAAACCAAACAAGAATCCCAAAGCCAATACTTGGTGGCAGCATGCAGAACAAATTGAGGATTTGTAAATGCTGTGGACTCTAAACTTGAGAAGTCCCGGTTTTACACCCTGTTACCGCGGGGAAACTGCAACACGCGTATCAATCAACGAGGCCCGTGGAAAAGAAATATCTATGGACCGATTCTTGATAGATGTTTCAGAGATGTTTATTTCTCCAGCTGCATGGCCGGAGCTCTGCCAAGGAACTGATACAGTCATGGGACCTGAGGGTCCTTGCCCGTGCAGGGGAACACAAAACAACCAATGGGGAATGAGGCTGACCAGGGGCAGGGAAACCCCATGTCTCCCCTCAGGGCCCCTCTCCCAGGACCACATGGCAGGGGGAGGGCCCCAACATTTCACCCATTTATTTTTAACAAAAAGAGATTTAAAACTTAACATTGAAAACAACTGGATAAACATGAGATAACAAGGACAGTTTCAAAATAAAACAAGCCACCCTCCTGAGTCTTTAAATGTCCAAACAGATTCTCTGGAACATCTTAAGGCTGACAGAAGGGAGACAGGACTCTCCGGGCATGCTTTGTGGGGAAACTGAGGCAGGAGAGGGTTTCTTCTAGTTGTACCTGTTGGAACGCTAAACAAAAATGGTTATTCTCTTCCCTCCCCCTTTTCATCCCCCCTCGGCATTGGAGAGGAGTTGTAGGGGAAGGGAATTCTATAGGGAAGCCATGGGGTGAAAAACAGATTAGGAATAAACTGGGGATGGGGTAAACTTAGGAAAGGGTTCATATTGGGTATAGGGTAAAAGGGGAAAGTAGGTAGGGAAGGGTAGGGAAGGGAAGTTGCTGGGATGGATATTGTTTATAATTTTGTGCATAACAGCTGCCTTTGACTGGAATACCTCCAGGCCCAGTAACATTTGCTGCTTGTAAACCCTTCTTTCCTTGCACTATATCAAATGGTACAACTTTCCCCATCTCCTACACTTTGCAGGTAATTTTTAGGGTTATTCTTTTGAATAGCAGTTCTATGAACGAATATGTCTTCTTGGTTGTCACATCTTGTTATAAAACCATAATTTTGTTTAACATTATACCATTTTACTATTCCTAAAACCTTAGCTACGGTGATTTTTTCCATTTTCCGAGTGGCTGCTGTTTCCTGTCTCGCTGCGTTTTTGCTTTCTCTTTCGCTCGCTCCCACATTGGAACTGGCAGGGCTTCTGGGGCCGTCGGGGCTGCTCGTGCCTGCGCGCTCTTCCCGGGGTCGCATTCGGGGCCGCGCGGGCCAGGCCGGGCCATGCGTCTCAGCTCCCCGCGCCCCGCCGCCTCTGCTCTCAGCTGCACTGACGCTGCCTGGGGCTGCGCCCACATCTCGGCCGGGCCCCCGAGCGGCAGCCCCCCTGCGCCCTGCTCCAGCACGCATTTCGGCTGGGCGCGGCTCTGCTCTACCACCGCCAGCCACCGCCCGCACGCTGCTCCTCTCGGTCGGGCGTTCATGGGGCTCGCTCCACCACGCACCGCGTGGGGCTGGGCGGGCACTGCCGGGTCGCGCTGTTCCAGCTGCGCCTCGCTCCGCTGCTGACACTGCGGCTCGCGTCGCCCTGCCCACGCGCGGGAATTGCCTCGCTGCTGCTTGCAGAGGGCTCGGTCCATGTGGCCTGGGTCGCACGGTCCCTGAAGCAGTTTTAACTTCGCCAGGACACAGCTGACATTGCTCAACAGTCTCGGTAATTAAATAATATTCATGAAAATATTCTTCCATCGGCATATATTTTGACTCAAAAATTATCTGTGTCCAAACGGTCTTCCAAAAATCTTTGGTAAGAATCAAATCCCCAGAAACATAGAAAAAGTTCTTAAACAACCATGAAAGGAAATGTTTCAGTTCCTTTTGAGCTTGAATTAAGCTAAAATTTACAAATCGTTGTTCAAGAATCTTTTCGAGTTTAAGATAAATATCCATAGGCGGCTCTGAGAGCCAAGAGTCTTTCCATGGTTCCTCCATAATTTAGAGAGGGAACAGCAAAACAAAAACAAGAAGAGAAATCCAGTTTACTCACAGATAGTCGCTGTCCTTAGGGATCGGGGATTGTTCTGCCAGCACTATCCACAATTTGTTACATGGGGATACTGCAACACGTGTATCAGACAACGAGGCCTGTGGAAAAGAAATATCTATGGACCGATTCTTGATAGATGTTTCAGAGATGTTTATTTCCCCAGCCGCATGGCCGGGATCTGCCGAGGAACTGTAGCAATCATGGGACCCAGGGGTCCTTGCCTGTGCAGGGGAACACAGAGCAACAGTGGGGAACGAGGCTGACCAGGGGCAGGGAAACCCCGTGTCTCCCCCCCCCAGGGCCCCTCTCCCAGGACCACATGGCAGGGGGAGGGACCCCAACAACACCCAGCTTGGAACCCCTTTTGCCCAGCCCTAAAAGTGCTTAAGTGCTAGAGGCAACACGACGATCTGTCTTACGAAGAATTTAACATGCAAGTCTGACTGATTGCCATAACTAGATCAACATGATCATAAGCTTGGGCATGGAAGGTGTTGGAGCAAAGCTTTTTGATGGCTTCCAAAGGTTGTTGGGCGAGCCAGACACCCTACTGTCTGTCTAGACATATTCTTTGCATATGTAGAGACTGCATTTTTCCTGTGAGAAGAAGATGAAACTGAGAATGTCTATAATACAGGCTATTTGCCTGTGTTTGAGATGCCAAATACATTTCCCCTGTGTTTTGTATTCCCAAAGGTTACAGTATTTTTGGATAATGACAGACTTTTTAGAAAAGAGGCAAAAATTCTAATTATTCTTCTGTCACACAATTATCCTTGGTTGAAGTTGGCAACATTTGCAGGATTCTTTACCATGCCTGTACCCAATTGTCTCCTAAAGATCTTCTTGCTTCTAAACCCTGTCTGAATGTGAACTCTATGGCCTCTCTCCCAATTGTCTCTTTGCCTGTTATTTTAGGACTGTCCTGCTAATACAGTCCTGAGGTGCATATATACCACCCAGACGAAGTTCTGCCTTTTTTTTTTTTAATCCCCCTGCTCGTCTGGAACAACTTGAACTGAAATCTTTCACATCTTCTTTTTTTCCCTTTCTCAGAGCAGCCAAGCATTTGATCAACTATATGGCATAATTTCCAGAAATTAAAGCACACTAATTTCCTACACAATCTTTAAAGAATAGGGTCAATCTGAGCTATGCTTACACCACAGAGCTAAGGTGCACTGGAAAAGTGATCAGAAAGAGACGTTAGAACTGCATCCTCTAAGGCCTTGTCCTCTGCTGTCATTTGTGGAGGATGCCTTTCACTTCCTGTCAAGGCTTCAGTCTTGCCAGCCCTATCTCATGCCTAAGTAAGAAAGTGTTGCCATAGTTAACATTTATCTGATATGCCATCACAAGCTTTTGCGTCTCATTATGTGATAGCATGTACTGCAGTAGTCCTCTTCATATTTGCTCTCTTTTGAGCACCTTTCCTGGTAAAGGGGACACAGACAAAGTTCTCCGAACCAGCTTGCTTATTGTCATTCCTTTACACGTACCTTTTCCGTTTCTACAGGGACCATTTCAGCAGCTGTCTTTTTTCCCTACATTTTCAAGAAAATAAATATGGCACAAGTTTTCCACTCTCTCCTGTCATGAAACTGTCTAACACATCTAAATTTCAGTCTCTCTACAGATGCTTCCAGTAATCTATGCCAAGGCTTCATATTCTGCAGCACCATTTCACTCAAATAAATTGTGCTGAGCTTAACACTTCTCCACATTTAAATAGATACTCTGCAAAGCTTTTACAGCATTGGTTTAGTACTTTCTTAGACTTAGGAAAGCAATCAAACATGTCTTCCATAACAAGTCACCTCAGCCAATGTATTGGCTCTTCATCAAGAGATTCCTACCTGTTTTTATGACTTGCTCCTTCTGAATACAACCAATCTCAACCCAGTTGGATTTGTATGATTTAATTCCTCTCTTGCATTCTCTTCATGTGGTACTCTTGCTAAATAATCACTCCAAGCATTGCTAATTAATTCAGCATTAATTTCCAATATACCTTATTTACCTTTTACATAAGCAAGTGTGTTTTTATCCCTTGGCATTTGTTCTCCTGCCTCGATGAGTTTGCAAATTTTTTTTCCTGTGTCTTGAGTCTTCCCCCTCCCTGGAGAGCTATAAAATTCACTGATAACTCCACTTTTAGCTGACACTACTGCTTTAGCTTCCTTTTTTGCTTGTCATATTTTCACTGATTTCAAGTGATTGTTCCAATCTTTTCAACTCAACAGATTCTTTTACTTGAGGTTTTCATAAACAATCTACTTTATTATCCCATTCAGTTCTGGTATTCATACTGGGGACTTTCTGAAGTAAATTTACCTATAGTCCCAGCTCTGCCCCATTTATGTTGATTGAATTTAACAGATCACAGATGTCAGAAGTGGAAAATGGAGTTTAGGTGTATGCAGTAGGACATGTTCTTGCCCACCCAATGGGTTTGTCTCAGGGACTTTTCTCAGGTTGTGATGGTGTTCTAGACATCAATTAATTCCTTTGCCCCAAATGTCTGTAAGAGGCAAAACACTATTACACGGATGAAGAATCAAGGTAGTGCAAAGCATACAGATAAACCTAACAAGCATTAAAAAGAATTATAATAAAATGCTCAGCACTTTAAAGTTTCAAACATAATTTCCATGGACAGATATGTTTTCAGAAGATCTCATTAGCAAACATGAGTTTCTTTTGAAAAATTTCTCCCTGACCCTCTTTCATAAAATACGTCTTCTACCAAACAGCTGATGGGCTGCACAATATGTTTGTAGTAATGCCAGCAAAAATGGGCACTGTATCCTGACTCATTATGCTGTGTTTTTATAGCCCAAAATCCTTCCACTGTGCAACCCTTTTTTTGTCTGGCTGCTGTGCAGAAAATTCAACAAGAAAGAAGAGGGAAAAAGAAATTGGCTTTCTGAAGAAGAATATCTGCAATATCTCAGTGGCGCAATAGAAAATAGTATCAGTGAGGCAGCAGAAAGCTGTGTGCAACAGCTACTTGCAGCCAAGAAGAGAGAAATGGGATAGCCTCTAACCAGAACATCTAAAGCTCTGTCATGTCACTTGTGTGTTAATTTAATTTTTTGACAAGGTTACTTTAATTAGTTGGCAGATGATAGAAAGAAACCTGACAGGTAAGCATAACCTGACAGGTCTTGAATCCCTACTATCCCTCTGCTTTTTCATTTTGAGTTGAAATTTGGGCTAAAACTGGCATTGCCATGAGGCTAAATGTTAGCACAGAAGCTCCTGCACCAGATGTTTGTTTCACCTTTAGGAGATTTTGGATGTATACTTACAATATTTTAACAACAACAACTACAGAAATGCACAAGAGCTTAAATTTTAAAGAACCCAAGCCAAGACTGACCTTTTCCAGTTTTAGTCAGCAAAAAAGGACTGTCCAAGTCTTCCTAATTTGAAAACACATATTATTCTCTGAAAGAGAGTGGGTGTGATAAAACATAAAAATTAAACAGTTGTCAGGGTCAGTGAGGAAAAAAAAAGAAACAAGATACATTTTGGGGTGGGGGGAAGCTGCGTAAATCTGTTTTGATTTTTATTATGATTTAAACAATTTCACAATATTTATGATCACAATTGGCTGTACAATTAGGACAGCAAGCCTTCTCATTTTAAGCCTTCTGGTGGCTAGAACTGGGCCTGAGAAATGGGAATTGTTAGTACCACATCTGGGACTGCCACGGATCATTTGGGCTTGATGCTGCAGGTATTTCTGCATGGGAGTACCACTGGCTTCATGAATAGGCCCAAGGTTCAGCGATACCAACTGTAGGTGTTAATCTGCACAGGACGGTGCACTATTTCCAGGATCAGAGTCCTAACTTCCCACTCGGGTTTTGAAGTGCAAAATGTGCCACCATGCCCTGAGGGTTAACACAGCCCTCAGTTTCCTCTGTCACTTCCAGGTAAATCAGTGGAATTTCTGCTTAAAGCTATTTTATTTTCCCTTAAGTTGATCTGATTCTGTACACTCCCCGGAGCCCAAATGCCAGACATTATATTTAAGACCTGAAAAACTTTTGCATGACATTCCTGTTTTGTAATGTTGTTCTGACTAATAGTGAGCAGGAGCATGAGCAAGAGATGAGACAACAATGAAAATCCAGCTTGCAACAATTCAGGGCACCGTGGTGCAGCTGAGTGCATATCGATGTAGGGGGGGTTTCCTGTGTTGCTTCTATGCTACCTTAGTTGTAATACTGGACATTGTTCCATAAAGCAGCTTGTAATTTCTCTCTTGAGACTTTTATAGCTTTTGGGCTCACCAAGCAGACCTTTCTCTGGCATCTGATGTATTTTATATTGACAACAGATAACATCCGCTTGGCACGAGTACTACTTTGTCCGAAATTTTTAACTTCTCACATATTTGACCACAGGATGGGATTTTATTTTATATTGAGCTCACGAAAATATTTTGCTCCAAATTATTCACTGTTTTTGAGACTCATCTAGTTAGGGTCAGTTGACATTCCTGTTTTCTATGTATTATAGAAATGACCTTGCTCAGCTCTAGGTATGGGTCTGCTGACTTTTCCTCTTGAAGCTGCTGTCAGAATGGAGCACCTCAGTCCTAAAACATCTGGTACAGCAAACAAGGATAACATTTTAGTATGGGAACACTGCATTGTGGACTGGTCTCTGTTTCCAGCTCTTCTTTTTCTGTTTTGGATAACCAAATGCAATTTCTCTTTGAGACGACTGTACAGTGCATGCTGCTAGGACCCCCATTTGCAGGGAAATGGCCTCTGCTGGGTCTAGCAGCTCTGCCTGTTTTCAGGCTGCCTTCCCTTCTTGTTCTGTCTCTGAGGAGAGGTGGTGCAGCTACAGGCTGCCAGCCCACATCTCCAGCAGCGTGTGTGCTTTGCAGAGCTCTGACCCTCGCTCCAGCTGTTATGGGCCACAGCCAAAGTCAGGAGTACCTTCAGTGCTGATAACACTCACAGGGAACCTGCATATCCCTAAACCAGGGACATTCCTGGGTGTTGCTTTTGCTGTCTAGGGCAGGAAACCCTGTGCATTTCTACCTCAATTTTCTCAACTGGAAACCTGAAAACCCTGGCAACCACCTGAATCAAAGCCATAAGGAACTTGCGGGAAAGGAAACTAATTCTCCCCAGTCACCCAAGGATGGTTGTTCCTGATAAAATTTGGGTAAGTATTGTGTAATTAGCACCACTCAATGAGTTCCATTAAAGGACCTCTGCCTCAGCAGAGAGGTTGTTGTGGTCTGGTCTCCTATGCAGCTGAAGGGTTCATTGCCACCTTCACTCCTGACTGGACAACGGTCATTTCAGAGCTTTTTAAGGGATAATGATGTCTTAATGCTTTTTGTTTATAAAAACACACACAAACATCAGAAATATTGACTTTTAATTATTAGGGGAATACATGTCAAATAAACAGGCAGGTTCCTTATAAAGTCAGTCCTAAACTTGGCTATATGACCAACATATAAGCATGTAACTTTGTTTACTATTTCTCACAAAAATAAATTTTGAAATATTTAAAAGATTTAGTTCTAGTTCTCTGAGAAGAGTTTCTGGTCTCTCAAATTTTATTTCCGTTTTACGTCATGATCGTGTTGTCTATTTACAGCACCTGGCTTGGAATCTATACATAATAACCTCACTTTCAAGGCAAAAGTTCTTTTCTAAAGAAAATAACAAAATTAAACCACAAACAAAACAAACCCCCAAACCCAACTCTGTTAACATTACAACAAAGTTGTAGGTTTTTTTGAAATACGAAAAGCCAAAACATTGAAATCAGAAGTTAAAGTTGGCCTGCAGAGATAAAGTGAAAATAAAATTAACAGAAAGAGTGTTGTAAGAGTGCTATTAAGGCATTGTGCACTGACATTCATATATATTATATATATTTATGGTTTGTGTGTGATTGTGTGTGTGTAGGCATATTTGGTACATGAGTATTTATTTCAGCATCTGGCTTAGCACAATTCCCAATCCAATTTGATCTTAAAGCGTGTTATCTACAGATTCATGATAACATCACAGATTGAAATTTGGTCCATTAAGATCTCAAAGATCAATTCTAGAACAAGAAAATAATGGACACAGCACTTATTGTAACCTATAAACCCTCTGCTATGCCCCAGTCCTGCTTGCCCAGGCCACATTCCTGTTTCACAGCAGGAAGATGCTTCAACATCCTGGTGTCCTTCCCAAACAAGAACCACGCAAAGGCAGGGAAAATCCACCATCAGTTTCTGAACAACCTCTGATGGGAGCAATAGGAAGAGGTGGAAGGCAGGGCACACCAGAAAATGCCTTTGCTTGACAAAGGACACAGCCTCAGTTTCTCTTGCTCATTTATTCTCCATAAATTAAAATTCCTGGTTCTTGCAAGGTATCACATGCAAAACAGGGCAATTATCATCTCTAGTTTCTACCCTACACTCAAAACCGTTCAAACATTTCTTGACAATAATTAAGTAAATGAAGTTCTGGAGGCTCTGATATAATTGTGAGGAGAGAGTTCTCAGATTTCTTTTGTAATTAAATATTTTTTCATCACTTTGCTACAGTCTCACATCATTTGCACAGAAATAAATTTTAGTTACTGCTCTGAACACACACTTTGAAGAATTAACTACTGTGTAAAAGATAATAATTTCTATTTTCAGAAAAAAACTCTACATGATTTTTAACTGAAAGATCCATCTGAGCAGGCTGCCAGTTTGCTGTCTCTTTTGGTATAATCATGTGGGAAAACTGGGAGAAGTCATTCACTTCCCACCCTTTGAAAATTGTCTCAGACCACTTCAAATAGATGGGGTTTTTCCTTTTCTCTTTGGTGAAGGGAAGAGTTTGGGTATTGCTAATTGCTCCATGCACAAGCTCAAACACTGTTGACTAAATTAAGTTCAGGAGTGCAGTTGTATTTTTGCTTATTGACTTGTACCTGTCTTTAAAGAAGTGTGAGGCCACAGTTTCAGGCAGGTTTTTCCTCAGATTTTACAATCAATTCCTCCAGGACACATTTCCTACACATACAACAATACATAAAATATTGCCCAAATGTTCACTGGTTCTGTTGGAAAGCAGATGAAAGACTTCCCTCCAAGGCATTTTACTTTCTTGGAAGGAGGATCATCAATGGGATTTCTAGCAGAGCTAATTAACTAGATGCTTATCTTGCAAACACCCTTCCAGTTGTACAGGTCAATATAATGCTTTTGAGATGCTGTCTCAAGGCCAACTGCCCCAATGCAAAATGTGAAACAGACATCACTTCACAGGTGGCTTTATAGTAGTGCCATACAGATATGACAGTGATAAACTGATAGTAGAATAACTGAGAAATCCAAGCCCTTACAAGCTATTTTTCAAATCAGCTACTGAGCTGCATGGGAATTGGTGAGTCCAAGACTGAGGAAGGCAGGATTTGAAGTCTGTGTACACATTGCTAAAAGGCAGGTGCAACTGCACATCTCCATCATTGCTCTTAATAAATACCTAACCTAGTTTTATGAATTGACTCTGTGAGTACATCGTTAACCAGCACGGGGTAAATTCATCATGGTGAGCAAGATAAACATAGAGAGATCCACCATGGGGAAGAGAATGTGACTAATGGGTGTGGAGGGTGGAGAAGAATTTAAAACTACAAAGCAACTACAGTACAGGGTGTTGGGCTGCCAGGAATGCTGTATTTCAAGAAGAAAAAAAATCAGTTAAGAGCAGACAGCTGTCAGAGCCCTGTGATTTTGGAGAGGGAGTCAGAGGTGCTTCTTTGAGAAAGAACATGAAATGGAAAATAAAGAAGAGAAATTGTGTTGTCTGAGGGGATAATGTGAGTGGTGGAGGTTCAGACAGGAAACAAAAAACAAAACAAAAATCCCCACATGGAAATATTAGCAGTGAAATCAGAGAAAACTCTTAAGCAGAATGTGTTAGCTGGTTTCTTTGGGGGTTTATTTTGAAAATCTAGAATATGCATGCATATTTGCCTGATCATGTGTGTGTATGGATAGGCACACAGATACATGCATATGTGAATGCACATTTTTACACGTATCTATGTATATTTAGGTACATGTATATACACAGACACACCCCCGCTTCATTTCCACACACAGCAGATGTCTGATTGCCATTTCCAGACCTACTGCATACTTTGAGTAGCAGTTGCCACCTGCTTTAAGAACAAAGTGGGATATTGTGCAGGAATTTAAGCAATGTGATCCATTAATCCGAGTAAAAGGCAAATCACGATAAACAATTAGTAAATCCATGCTTATTGTCCCTTTTTTATCTTCAGAGTATAGCAATGAACATGGACACAAGGCTTAGTGATCTTTCCTTCTACCAGACAGCCAAAAAAGTGGACAAAAGACAAACAATAACACAGTAACAGTAATGCAGTTGGTTTGCAGCCAAAATGTTCTATTTTAGAAATATATTATCACATACAGAGCAATTATGAAAGTAGAAACATGCCATTCCAGTTGCATGGTAAATTTCTCAATCTGCCAAACAATAAATATAATCCAAGGTGGAAAAGTTTTACTGTTACTTTATTTTTATTCTGTTCCCAGCTTTTATTCTACTCAAACAATCAGAGAAACTGTAAACTGGAAAATAGCTCTGGAATGAACCACTGCAGAGGTTCACAATATACTGCCTGAAAACTTTATCAAAGGAACTTTGCTAGCCCTTTACAGCATCTATGGATTGCTTTTACTATCTTTTTATCAACACATTTTTTAGATAGAAAATATTTTTGAAAAGATTACCAATAGACTGAGTTTCTGCATGTCATTATCAATTTAAAGTCAGGAGAAAAGTGTCACAATTACCTTAAGATTCCTTTGTGGGCTTGGGAGACATAAAAAAAAAATTGTGATGGCAGCAGAAAAAATATTCCACCTAAATATACTTCTAGTTAGTTTTTCCCTTGTTTTAAAATATAAAATGAAATATGGAAGTATAGAAGGAGATGGAAGTGAATGGAAAACTGAAAAGGTCTCATTTCCATTTGAAAATCCATTTTTTTCTATCAAGAAATTGGATAATTAAAATAATCAACATTAAACATAACCAACATATAATCCTCATTATGCTGTATTATCTTGAAATCCCCTTTGCTAACTTTGCTTTTAAGAGCCTTAGATGAAAACTTGCATCTTACATAAGCATAACACTTGGCACAGCCATGCCTATTGGCACCACAAGATGGTTTACAAAATCTTAAATTATGTATATTGTAGGTTATTCACTCCATGAATAAACTATTAAATCAGTAGTTCAAACTTCAGCAGTTATGCAAATCTGTGACTGCAGTCTGTGCTGTAGCACTGAGGTGGCAAGTTGAGGATGACGGGTTCATGAAGTTTTATCAAAAGCCAAACATCAAATGCACTATAACACAAATACTTTTGAGAGTGTCTGGATGAAAAACTTTCTCAGTGCTGCAATGCTCTTGGTAGACTTCAGACCAAAGATGTATTTAAAAATTACATGTATTCAATGAATTATTTGCTTATGTGATTGTTGCCAAATCAGTAGAGAGAAACATCATTGCAAACTGGAATGAATATTCATATGGCGCAAATAAACAATGAATACTCATCATGGGAAGCTGACAAAAATTATGCTAAAATTATGTTGAAATTGGTTTGGGAACAAATTCAAATTCATAGCCTGTTGGCAAGTGCTTTGCTGAAAGAAAAAGAGCTACAATTGTCAAAAAACCATTTGCATATTTCAAATGTTGCACTGAGTTATTTTATTTAGCCATAAGGACTCTTAGACTTTCAAGTCTGAAATCAATTCCCATGGGAAGTAAACAGGTTTTAGAAGATGCGCTGATTAATTGCCTTTGGTTCCCAACATTAACCCTCTTAGCAAGACAGATGAACAAGCTGGCTCTACAGATTCTCTTATTCAAACACCGTCACATATCCTTGGATAACATTACTGGGAATACTAAGATACTAATTTTTAATTCCTGTTCCAATATGGAATCTAAGCTGAACTTTCATTTTCTTTCCACATCAGCTGGTCGTTAAGGTGGAAGTTTAGCAGGCAGCCATCCTTATCCTGGCCTGACGTTTTCATACCTTTCAGTTCAAAAATCCCTTCAGTCACTGGAGCCCATTAACACCTCCTATGCCGCTCAGCCAGGCTCTAACTCACTCAGCACTTGTTTGGCTTTTCCATCAGCTGGCTGTTATTGCAAACATACCCACTTTTTCTTTGGTTCTCATTGTGCCCCTTCCAGCACCAGTTTATTATCTACTCTATCAAACCATTTCACTTTAAACAGTCAACAAAGACAGCTGCATTGTCAGATGCCCAGTTTGCCTTGGAGCGATTTTTCTTCCTAAGATAGAATTTTTCGTAGGAGGGAGCTGAAGATGTAGTTTCTAGAGGTCTGTAGGTTTGTGCTTTTATTAATAACACAGAATTTCTTTAGTTTTCAAATACACCACTTGATTTACATTGTCTGAATCACTATTGAATAAACTAGAGAAGGCAAAAATAAATTTTGGTTTTTTGTTTGTTTTTAAACTAAAGGTATTTTTGAACCCACCAAAAGTGGTAACAAGATGCAAATATGTGTGTTTAGACACCATTGGGGCCTGATAACTAAATGGATGACAGCTTTATTATGTAAGCTGAATGGTACCTACTTGTCACCATATCCCTGGACTTCCTACCCACAGTGTCACTGTGGCCCTTAAATGAGGGACTGTATTGTACACTTAACTAAGAGACCAATTTGGAGACAATTTTTCAAGTCTCCACAGCCGTCACATAGTCAAAATCTGTTTCTTTTATCAAGCCAATAATTTTGCAAATAAAAGCAAGAGGCGGAAACGCTGAACTCCATTATAATGACTTCACTTACAAGATTTCCATAAACTCAGCAAAGCTCCAGCTAATTACCACAGCCTTACAATGTTGAGATGAAGGCTGCTTAGAGGGAGAGCTTTTTAGAAAGGCAGTATAGAATGAAGGCAGGAGTTGAAAACCAGTCATGAAGCCAACATTTCAAGCCTAATTAAAGCAAGAAAATTTTGTCTATAAAAAATCAACCCCGCTACTGATACACTGAGAAGTAGTTGGGGGAATATTCCCAACTCAATTATGACAGTTGAAATCTTGTAGGTATTTGAAAAAACAGCACAAATTTGATTGAATACTCACTAATCCTGCCAAAACTTTACTCTTCTCTATCTTCTTGGCTCTGCCTTGGGATTGCAGCCCTATCCGTAGCTTTGTGCTGTCTCCATTCACAAATGTGAGCAGTGAAGTATTGTAATGAACCTGGGCTTTTCTGAGTTTAAAAGCTGCTTGGGGAATTCACTGCAGGAAAAGGTCCAGGCAAATCCTCTTCACATTTGCACACCATCTGGAGTCCTGTCACATGCATTTTTGAGCATAAGGTGGTAAATGCTGAAGGGCCTTTGTCCCATTAGACTTCAATTTACATGTCCTTGCTCTGTAAGTGTCTCTGGGCAGCGCTGCTTCCAAGAAACCTATCTGGAGGTCTCCAGCCTTTCTCTCAGGCATATTCATCCCATTGTCTGTCCCCGACCTTGCACTCTCATTGAAGGATAACTAAGGGGTGCACTATCTTTCTTCCGCAGCATTGCACCCAAGTCATAAGCAGCCCCAAAACTCAGCAACCTATTCCAACTAGGTCATGACAAAACCTTCTCATTTTCTCTCTGAAAGAAATCCAACGGCAGCATTTAAGATTAAAACATCTGTCACACTGTAAAATTGAAGCCCTTACATATTTGCATTACCTCGAGTCTGATGGCTAATCTGTGCAGTAGCCTATTGTGAACTTCACGGTCTCTGCTTTGACAGCAGTAGGTTCTGGATTTCTAATTTCAAAACTACAGCTGTTGCTAAAATCCCATCAGGCAAAACCAGCCACCTGCATATGGGCTGAACCCTCGCAATGTTTGTGCTACTCCTATGTTCTGTCGCTTCTGATGACAGTAACTGGGATGCCAAGGTATAAACTTCTTTTTTTGCTGTTTGGTTTTGTTGCCAACATTGCAGAATATGTCCCTTATTGAAAAAATTACTTGTTTTCATCTCCTTTGGCAATACCAGTCCCATGTCTGTAAAACAGATACCTAGTTAACTGAAAACTGGTAAAACCATTAGAATTAAAAACTGAAGGCACCCTCTGTGTCATTCATGTTGGCAGGTGCTGCTTGCAGACCCAGAGCAAGGGGCTGCTTTCAGTCTCCCGTGTCCTCCTGGCTTCTGGGGGGATTCAGTTTTTCTCAGATTTTAAGTGCTTCTTTATGCTTTCTAGGTGGGCTTTTTGTTGTGGTGTTGTTTTGGGTTGTTTTCCCCCTAGTTGCACACTATGTTCAGTGATCACTGAAGAGATCTGACGGAGGTGAGCTGCCTGGAATGATTCAGTTGTACCTGAGCATTACACAGAGGAGCCATCCACTATTACCAGGCCAGGCACGTTTACCACTTGCTCCCCTGCTGATGGGACCACTTATTATGATGGACCCTTCTTTTCTGCTGCAAATATATCAAAGGATGTGCAGGAAAGTTTCCTGTCTCCCTTTTTTCCAGCAGGACAAAGTTAGCAGTATGACACTGATAAAACCCCATTTATTTCCATTTACAGAAGGTGCTACCACTCTTTTTCTTTACATTTGCAGCTACAGTCCCCTTTCTTATCAACGCAGACTGATTCTGTGCACAGGAGCTTGAAGTTATTGATGCTTTAAAAGGTAGAACAGCCTCTCCTCTTGACATCTGATGGAGAGATTAATAAAACCGGCCCATGGAGCATGCCTTGTATAAATGTATCTGTGGGGATATTTTGCCTATTCTTCCTTTATGCTCTCTTCTTTTATAAAACCAATTCATTCACAAGTGAGGAAGATTAGGTCACTGAGGAACTGAAAGTCTAATTTAATTTTCCCCAGTTTCTGGATAGGAATGAAAGCCAGTGTTTTATTAGTAACTTCTGAAATTTGAACTTACTGCTGACCCTTACTGCTGTCAGTCAGGTCCTGAGACATGGGTTGAACACAGACACTACAAAACAAGAATGTTGTAGATGCAGCTGATCCTGTAATCCAAGGCACCTGAATCTACAAAGGGCTGCAAGGATGCGTGAACTGTCTTGTGGCATGATTCCAACATGACCTGACACAAAAGCATGTCAGATTCCCAAGAATTTTGGATGCTGACTAGGGTAGGAGAGTAGATTTACAGCACAAAGTTCCATCAAAACATTTCTTATAGTTGTGACTTCATGTGGCGGCAATATGGTAGGTGAGTTTTCAGTCACTCCCTTTTAATTTGGAGTTTCAGCACTAGAAACAGGTATTGGCAACATTACTGCACAGTAACTTCTAAAGCCCCGCGTCAAGAACCTCTCATAGTACAACACCCATGTTTAATAAGAGGGACACAGAGAGGAGGAAAACCAGAAGAGTAAAATGTGTCTAAATCTCAAGGCTTTACTAAATTAGAAACTCAAAGTTTAAAGAAACCAAACCAAACCAAAACCAAACCAAACCAAAACAACCCCCCCCCAAAAAAACACCCCAAAACAAACAAAAAACCCAACAAAACAAACCCCAGAAAAACAAAAAAAACCCCACCCCAAATCCCTCTCTTTCATGCAGTAGCTAAAAGTACCATTTTTGTTAAATGTGACACTAGATGTAATCTAGGATCATAAAGAAAATAGCAATAACTCCCTGTAACTTCTAACAATTTGGCTGTTGAAAGCCTGGGTTTTCTACCAGTGTAAAAAGTTGAAAAAGTTAGTGTATTCATACAAAGCCATGTACACTGTCACACCCTGAGCTTTCACTCCTGTTTTGTAATTATAAAATATTTTCCAATCATTAGGTTGAGGACTTCACTTGTGCTACTGGAGACTTTATTGCTCATGGTTCATTGTCTCTCAGTAGCATGGAGCTCAGCTCTGGGTCCTCAACCTGTTCTAATATAAAAGTAAAAGAAAAATTACTCCCTACAGTGGCAGGGTATAATGAGAAAGAGCAGTAATTGGCAGACATGACCAGTGGAGAGACAGACTTAAGAAAATGTTTGCATGAAGGAAGTTTATGAATATACCTGGTTTCTTTTGTGAGCCAAAATCTGTGTATTGAAGGAACTGAACACACCAGCCTTTCCTGAATTCTTAATTGCCACAGTAATGGAACCAGAAGTAAAAGCGTTCGCATTTATGGAAGTTACCTTCCACTGCCTGCCCTTTAAAGTCTTTTCCCTTGTAGAAAGTGACAGAAATACACAGTGAGTTAATTCCCTTCTTCCACTTGGGCAAGAGAAGTACTGTGTCAGAAAACAAGCAAACCAACCCAAGCCATACTGTGATTAAGAAATTATACACAGAATGAATCTCTTCCTGTCTTCAGGGATTAGCTGACAAGTATTCCTCTTGATGTTACTCTAATTGGTGGATAGGCTCATGTCTGAGTTGGATGACCTACTTAACTGTGTCATTCACAATGATTTCCATTAATCTGGAGTATTCAAGACAATTTCTATTTTTCATTTATATTTTGCTGAATATGCAATAAATAAAGTGTCTCTTTGCCTACATTTTATAGACTGGTGGTAATGAGATCTCCTAATTACCTTTACTACATTATGTATTAAGAATATATAACATGCCCAGTGGGTGCAGATTAACAATCTCATGGACGTGGAACATGACTGCCACTATCTACAGCCCACCCTCCTTGTGCCCCTCCATCAATGAGAACTCTGTGTGAGAGATACCAGAGGGCATGCAGCCCTGCTTGTTCTGTTTGACATGTGTGTGTGGACCTGCAGACCCTGAATTTGACTATTGCCCTCCCCTGCTGGACCTGCTGACAGTGTCTGCCTCCATGATACCCCACAGCAAAGAACACCGGGTGCTCACCACCCACAGCCCAGAGAGATGCTTTCATTTCTCTGTTTTAATCCGGTCTCCTACCAGTTTCCTTGAGCATACCCAGTGCCAGTACTCCATGGGATCCAGTTAACATCCCAGTTATGCATTTAGTTCATCTTCTGCCTCTGTGATTTGTAGACCTCCGTCTTATGACCCATCCATCTCCTCCTCTAATCACGCAAGAGCTGCAGCCTCTTTAGTCACTCCTTATGAAGAAACCCCTACATCCCTTTGACAACCACAGTTTTTCTTCTCTGTACCTTCTCTAAGACCACCATGTTCTTCTTGAAATATGGCATTCCCAATACTTTTCCTGATGATGCCCAGAGCCTCATTGACTTCCCTGACTGCTGTTACACAGCAGGTCAGTGAGTTTGGAAGATAGTCAGCAATGGCTCCAAAATACCTTTCCTGGGTTGTAGCTGTCTGTCCTGAGTTGCAACAGTATTTTAGGTTCCTTTATCGTATCTTCTCTTAATACTCTTTCCAGTAACAGCCATGATCATTTGCAACTCCCTGCATAAAGGCAGCAGCTCCAACTCTCTGATCTTCTGTTGCCCTTCTCAAACCAACTACTTCTGTTTCAGTTATGTTCCTTTTGAAATGAAGTAATAAAGTCTGATTGGGCTATCCAAGGCAAAGTGAGCAAGATGTGGCATTTCTGAAAAACTTTTTATGTTGCACTGTGGCATTTCTGAAATATTTTTTCTATTGCACTCTTCATTTTCCTTTGTATACTCTAACTTCCCAATCTGAATTTTTATTTGGTATCAAACTATGTGTTGTTTGACATACTAAGTATGGCCTAAGCAGCTTCTTCATTTTATAGCTCAAAATGATTCCTATTTTTTAAGAAATTTCAACATATCCAGAAGCTATGGAGTATTGTCTTATTTAGGTGTCACCAAATGATAACTGTTTTACAGGGTTTGAAGTTATTCACAAGTATTTCTAAAATATGGAACAACATACTGTGCTCTTTTACACATTCACATTCCTCTTCCAAGCCAATCAAGACCTCAAGCAGGATGAGCTGCACACAGATCCATGTGTTTCTACCTTGTTCTTTACATGTAGAAGAGGTTTTGTAGATGGTAGGGCTTCTTGCAAATGCTATACACTTATCACAGCATGTGTCTCTTGAAATAGTTATGTGCTGGAAAAAGTACATAAAATTTATGAGTAGGTTTCAATAAATATTACCCCAAAGAAGCTCCAGCCTGGCCCAGCTGCAATGCATATAAGGAGAGAGTAGGAACATGCAAAAATCATTAAAGAAAAAGGAAAGTGTGTCTAGCATCAACTTTTTATCTAAGAAAGTAAGAAACATTTTTAGGGCTAGGGACCCACAGATATTTTTGGAAGGTGGAATTCGAAAAGGGTTACAAAACCAGACAGAATAATAATGTCAGGAGAATGAGAGAGAGGAGAATTTGAGTCTTAGAAATCATGGTCTGTAGTGAACTTTAACTGTTGTTTTCCAAGGAAGGTTGAAAGCAATAAAACCACAGAGAAATGCTAACCTGAAAAGCAGAAAAGCACATCAAAGGTGTTTGGGGTTTTGCTGGAGTTTTTTTGGTTGGTTGATTGGTTTGGGGGATTTTTTGGTTCTTCTGTCAAGCTTTGTAATTTCTTATCATGTATATATGGTATATCACATATTTGTGTACAATACATTTTTATTAGCATAAATATAGCTCAGTATCCATATTTTTGAATTATACATTCAAAACAAAAAATTTCATAAAAGCTAAAAAATATATGCCAAGTCATTCTTTAGGTAGCAGTTTTGCCAGAGGTACTAAGCAAGAGAGATTTTCTATCTGCTACAGGAGCAAAGCAATCGGTATCACATCACAGTGTTTTTCTCCAATTTGACTTCCACTCATCAGCAGCTCTTTTGTATGTAGAAGGAGTCTCTGAGTGGAGGCAATATTGATAGCCTTCTATCTACTGATAGCCTTCTTACTAAATAGCAATGGCCAAAAAAAAAGAACCCTCTAGAATTAGTTGTCAGATGGGCTTTTCTTCGGATTTGGGACTGCTCTTTGATAAGCAGTTGACTTTCCTTCCCTAGCTTGCCTGTGGCACCTTTAAACATCTCTTGCATTAAAGAGGTCACATCATGGAGCACACTGGGGATTGGCCTTAAGCCCCAAAATCTCTTAAAGAATGGCCTGTTCTATTACAGGGAAAAGGTATTTTCATTGATATTTTAGACTATTTTAGGGAGGTTTGGTGGGTTTTTAATCAGTTTTCTAGAGAAGAACCAAAGAATGATGTGTATTTCTGTCAAGTATAGGCCTCTTAACCATGGGCCAAATAGATGCACAAATCAATGCCCTTGCCAGCTCTGTGAATGTTTGTAACCACATCTATCCACTTCCAAGGAAGATGCTTGTCTAAACATTCATTCAGTGCCTTGAAAAAGCAAGGCAAATGGCACTGCTGTGTCTCAGTGGTCTTCTGCTGATTTATCACATCTTCATTCTTAGAGAATAGACAGAGCCATGATATACAATGTTTGTTGAGATTGCAGCAGCTCCTGTACCATTAAATGCTTTCTAATAGCATGTCTAGGGTAGCTCCTGGGCACTGTGCCTTCCATCATCTTACTGGCAACTGACTGGCTTCAAAGGAAGGCTTACAGATTTTAAGGCCTCTGACTACCACTCCACTTTTTCCTGTCAGCTGGAGCAGCTGAATAACTCCAGTAAGTAGGCTCATTTGGATGCCACTGATGAGGAAGGCAGTTTCAGGCACTGGTGCAAACGTTTCAGGAGGCAGAGCTCATACCCAGCTGTGATGGATGCCTCAGAGCACAAAATGTGTTGCTGCCTCCTGAGACACTTCTCTGCTGTAGGTTTGGACATATGGAACAACAGATTGGTGGACAGGGAAAGTGGTTAAGTTAGTCTGTAAATTTACTGATGTTAAGTCCAATCAATCTTCCTGAATAATGATTAACGTACTTACAGCTGAAAGGGTACAGTTTGAGGTCTACTTTCAAGTGAAATGTCACTGTTTTGTGGTCTTTGGACAGATTGTTATATGGGAATGTTTTTGCAAGCTGCTAGTAACCTACTGGCTTTACTGCTAAGCATTCCGCCCAGGTGATGTGTAGCATATTTTCTCTTTAAAGTGCTCCATGGTTGTAAGCCTACTTGATAAAAGATGTCACCTTTCTTGAGAAAAATAAATGAACAAAAAGTAAAAAAAAGGTTTTCAGCAGTGCAAATAATATTTAGCCCCATAATGCTACAAAGGAGACCAAAGCCCAGAACAAGATTTGCTGATCTAGATTCCAGGACACCAAGATTTGACTAATACATCTCTCAAACATGCCCCCTTTTACCTCTAAATGTTGGAACTATGCCTACACTATTCTTCAGAGGAAATTTTAGGACCATGTATCAAGCAGTAACCATCCAGCTCTTAATAGTATCAAATGTACATTTAAAGCAAATGAGTAACATCAAACTCTTTCTAAATAAGTTTAAGAGTTTAATAAGTCTAATAAGAAAATACCTATCTTTTACCACTATTGCAAAGCAGAAATGAACTGAGCACAGGCAGTAATTAATAAAAAGAAAGCCCCATCTCTCAGGATTCCTTTTATAAACTTTTTTTCATCTGGGATATTGTCTTCCATAGCTTCTTTTAGCATTATCTTGTTTGGAAATTGAAATTCAAAACTATGAACATATACCATTCTAGAGCAGCAATGACCAAGCAAGTAATCTGGCTAATGAGAAAGGCAAATTAGACGTGGTCTAAAAGGTGCTGCAATGAACTGTCTCATGTTCATCTGCATCTGTGCCATGGAGCCATGGTAAGTTATGTATTGCTGTAAATTTAAAGGTCATTTCTCTTATGTCCAGGTAGCAGAGTAATGTACGTTTGCAAAAGAGGACCTGTCTGTGCTTCCAACTGCTGCTGTGAACTGGCTTTCACAGCAGACAGGAAGCTGCACATATTTATACATTTATGACTCCAATATCATGCTGGGCTGGTGCACACCAAACGATGCACGGACCTTTTCTGATTAGAGAGAGTTACTGGGAGCTGGGTAAAAATAGGACATGTAAAGTGTGGGTTGAAAGGAGTGAGGAAAAAAGTGAATAAATATTTTTTCTGTATTTATGCATTTATGCAATTTGGTGCGTGTTTGCTGCCATGCAAGACAGACAAGGATAACTTTTCATATGTACTACAGTAGACAGAATACAAATGGTCAGCTACGTTTATAAAGCCAACCTACAATACTGATTTCCTTTCATCTCAAAAAATGATTCCTGACTTTTTAAAGATCAAGGATCTGGGCTCTCACTGAAAAATTTGAAGCTGTCATTCAATATAGCACGTTGGAAAACAGAGAACCATGTAGGGTCACAGTTCCTTCCCATCATGACTGTGTATTTGAAGTTGTTATGAAACATATTTGCAGATGCAGAGGAGCATAACTGCAGGGTGTTTGAAAATAATAGAAGTCTTCAAAATAATGATCAGAGGAATTAGATACAATTATACCTGAAGAGCATGCAGAGATACGGAAACCTTGTTTATCAGACTAGTTCAACTCATACACATGAAGCAGCCTACCCAGGTCCTCGATGGATCTCCTGGGAGGCAGAAAGCAAGAGGACTTCCCTCAGAACACACAGCAACTACAACATCTGAAGATTTGGTTCTCTGTATGCAACCTACAAGCTGCTGACAGAGACCTGCTTAAACTATACAGGACAGGAAAGAAGTGCCTGGAGTAAGGAGTTCTCCACTGATCCACAAAGCAGAGAGAATGTGGATAGCATAATATCCAGCAGCAACTGGAATATCTATTTATTAATGATGGAAGCTGCTGTTGAAATAACATGTTTCAAAACTGAAACTGCCTGATTATATTATGAATAAGCTCCATTTGGTTATCCATACATAAGCATTTTAAAAATGGAAGAATCAGTCTTGGAAAGATTATGCTGCACTTTGAGTAGTTTACCTTTCAGTAGAGATTACAGAAAATAATTTGTAGAGTCCACAGAGACTGTGTATGACAGTGCATAAGACAAAGAAATGGATACCATTTAAATCAACAAAGGAAGATGTAGAGAGCTGATCTGGAAATAACAGGAATTTGTTTTCTTTTACACTATCTATTCCAAATTGAAGAAGAGGGAAGAAGAAAAGTGATAATTTTGAGGTATTAAATAATTGAGTAATGTGTGAAGTGAAAAAGAGAAAAAACCCTCCTAAATCAAAAATTTCAGTATTACTTGTAAGCCTCTAGTGTGCTAACCTGTGTATTGGTGTGAAGAATACAGAGCAAGTTTAGGTATTAGCACCACTTCCTAGGAGTAGTAGTGGTGTGGAAGGAAAACAGGACACAGAAGATGATGGCCAGATTCCCCTTCTCTGAGGGGAGACCATGTGGTGCATGATCTGGCTGGAGGGAGCCTGTGCAAGGTTGTCCTTTCAGATATCCTGACATCAGAGCTGTAGGACAGAATAGGGTGGCCTTTCACAGCAAGCAAGTTTTTCAGGTACCTTCTCTGGAGTATTTGCAAGGATTCAGGATCACATACCGAAGAGCCAGCTGGGAAGCACATTGAGAGTTTCTTCCTTTTTTGTTGAACATAAGGGTCTCCTGCTGAGGGTCCTGGAGAAAGCTTTGTGAAAAATAGGTTACAGCCTTAGGTTGCCCTACAGAATAGCTTGCCCTGTGTTCTCAGAAATGACTGCTCTCCTCAGCAGTGTACAAGCTGGGGGCACTTAAATCAGATAGTGGAACTCAGGGAACAAACTCTGCTTTTTTGTGCCCTGATCTTTTAGATTGTGAGAAGTAGAATCACTTCTGGGAACCAAGGCTTCGTTTTGTATGTAAAACCTGGCTTTCAGACCTAGGTTTTAATCATAAGCACTACATAAGCTTGAAAAGAATCAGTGGGACATTCTGTAGTTGCATGCTGCAGTTTTGGATAAAAGTGATATGATCACTTGGAGATCAGATATAAATATGAAATTGGCTTGAATGACTTCATTTTGTGCACTGGTGTGTTGAATACAGCCATCAATGACTACAGAATATCCAGAAATTAAAAATTCAATTTAAAAATTTCCTCAAAATAAGGAAACTTCAGGATAAAATAGGTCTAAACCCCTGATGCTACTGGTGGTTCACTGGCAGGACTATTTATGTTGGTTTTCTTGTGTTTATGTTTGCATTTTAAGAACTATAGGCAGTTGCACAAAAAATGCATTCACAAGAAGGGTGTTGTTGCAGCTGCAAGGTCATGGCAGTCTAAGTCAAGCAGAGCCAGAATGCCTCATCACCTTAGCTTGTACCACTGTGTCAATGTGCTGATCTACGTGTGCAACTGCCTGGGAACCTGATTTTCCACTATGTGGGAAATTGCATGATTTTACAGGGAAAAAATCCCTTCTGCATAGGAAACAACAACAAAAGCTAATCTCTGTGGAACAGAGGGAGAGGTTATGAGTGTTTGATCAGAATGAAGGGAGCTCACAGCACTGTCCATGGTTTTATGTTTTCTATACCCATATCTTCATATCCATAGTCTGGGTTGTGACACCCTGCCTTGAAAGTTTTGTTCATGGTGCCTGTGATGGAAAGAGACAAGAAGAACTAAAAAGCAGGGGGTAAAGGACAGAAGACACTCTAGACAGCAGCACCTGTGCTAGGCTGAAACTCAGTAACTCCTGCATTCTTTACAAAGTGGGACTGTCATAACACTTTGCTGTCGCCATGGGGCAACGGTAAAAAGCCAAATGAAGAGGTACAGCTTTGTAGCAATTACTGATCTACTGCTCACATTAACAACCAGAGCATGTAGATGGTCTCCTTCCCTTGCCAGAGACCAGGCAACAAATGCAATTTCAAGGGTCGGATGTGCAAAAATTCCAACTTCACTGAATCCGAGGAGGGTAAATTATAATAAGCTTCACTATAAATAGCAATTCCAGTGACCTGTTGCAGTTCTGGGTGAGTTATCAGTGATGTATTTTCAAGTATTTGCCATTAAAAAGATTATGCACCATATTGAACTTCAGACTGCAGAGGTTGTAGCTCTTTTCCTTCCTTAGAGAAAGGGATGAGACACATCCCATCAAGCTGCAGCCACTATGAGGCATCTAGTTTAAGGTAGTTATTTGGGTTTCCCCTGTAATAAAGAGGGATTCATCTTGACATGAAATGAACTGACTTCTGGAGGTGCCTGTTTTGTTTTCAGTTAACTATGAAGGGAGCTTAAACAATTGTCCTTAGACCAAGGATCTGTATTTTAGGATGATGAAGTGTGAATTCCATGATTGTGTTTAGTGATATCCCGTGTCAGTGTAGTCATTAAGCATGGCCTTATATCTTACCCTACAAGGTTAATAAAATGAAGGATGATACTTGTAGACATGTAGAAAACAAATGTTGCTAAATTTACATAGGTAGAAAAGGACAAAATTATGGCAAACCCCAGGCAAACACAAAGACATTCAGTGAGCTTGGAAAGCACCACTGAGTGGATGCAGCCACATGAGCTGGTTCTCCTTTCCTCCATCAGCAAGGGTCAAGAGGTTTTGTTTGTGTGGGGCACTATTTGTAGTATCAAATATAAATGCAAGTGATGTAACAGGCAATCCTTGTTGTCCAGCAGTCTCCAAGATTTAAAAATTGTCTTTAAAAGGAAGGTAAAAGCACAGTATAATCTCATGATTCTGGGAGCTGAGTGAGGCTTTAAAAATAAGACTTCTGAGGGGAAGAAAAAGCAAGAAAAAGCCACAACATGACATATGACACCTTTATCTGCTGCCTCTCATTAATCTCAGGAATGCCAAGGAGTGACCCTTCTCTCATGATAATATACATCAATGTAATTCCACTGTAGTCATCTTCATCTTTCTTCCAAAAACCCGAGGGGATGGTCTACACTGTCACAAGTATGGGGCCTCTTCTTCTATTGATTACAAATTTCCCATCTCAGCAATAACAACTATTTACGTGTAAATATTCCTAGCTTTTTACAGTATAGGCAAGAAGAAGCTAACAAATGTGATGATTAATTCTTTGCCAGTCATAAACCATTTAAGTAAGGCATATTCTCTATTGGGTTTTCAGTGATACTGTATGAACATGAACCTGCATTGTTTAATATCAATTTACTGCTAAACAAAGCCTCTTCTGACTTCAGTGTGTCTCATGAATAGCAAATTAATCAAATTTGGAACTGTTTGTTTGGTCTTTAAAATGATTTAATCAGACATACCTCATTTAGAAAGTAATTTAATAAGAGAGGTAAAGTAACAGTTAACACAGCTTCAGAGTTGAAGCAGATTGTTTAGATCAACTGGCTTATGAATCCAATATGCAGTATATAAAAATGCAGACCTATCACCCTGCTCTTTTTGGATCAATAACCTCAACAAGCTCCTAATAACACATTTCATATAAAGCATTCAGACAGAAGTTTCTTATCATTTTGTTTTGTGAAAAATAAATGTTTGCATTCAATACACAATTTTAATATACAATGTATCAAAGAGTCAGTATGGGTCAGATTAATAATAATTCACAAAATCTGAATCACTGATCTCACTGGAGCTATTCCAGCTCATTCCTGTGATGGATGCATCCCCAGACAATGCATTGTAGAAGAGGAAAAAAAGCAACATGAAAATCATTCTCTGCAGAGAAATGACTAGGTAAGCAAAGGAATGAGTAACAAGTCATCAGCACTTACTCCATAAGGAAGTTTACTCCTGTTTATGGGGCAGGACAAAAATGCCTCGCCACTACTGTAACATTGTCACAGGAAGAGAAAGAAGAGAGATGCT
This sequence comes from Corvus kubaryi, assembly GCF_017639235.1. Taxonomy (NCBI): domain Eukaryota; kingdom Metazoa; phylum Chordata; class Aves; order Passeriformes; family Corvidae; genus Corvus; species Corvus kubaryi. The sequence continues at coordinate 9,648,662 of NW_024582056.1, forward strand.
AAGAAGAGATAGGTTTCCCAACAAGTGTTGTCATCACCTTCTAAAACGTATGCTTTAAAAAGTGCGTTACAACTACTACAGGAAAGGTGCAAATAGCGAAGAAAAGCCATTACTTGTATGTCCACACTGAAATTATTCATGCTGCTATGTAAAAACCTTCACGTTTCAGAAGGCACCAAGAAAGGACTCAGTTAGGACATAATGTGGTCTTTGTTTTTCAGTTGATAATTTTTATTACATAATTTAGGATTGCATTTATCTATCAGCTGAGAGATGCAAACTCCTGCTGGGTACCAAAACAGGAGCTCTAACATGAGTCAATCGTGCACACAATGAAGACTTTACTAAAACATGTAATGGACCTCTTCTTAATATAACATGGTGTTTGCATGAGGAATCATCACCCTCTCAGCTCTCCCATATTCCCTACCAGCACTCCTGTGCTAACCTCACCCTCTCCGGCCTCTCTTAACATGTTCAGCATCATACCATGCTCCTCACCCTGTCACAAAATGCCCGTATCTCTGCAAACTCTCTCCCACATCTCATTGATGCTGCCCTTCTTCCTTCAGATCTACCGGTGTCCTGTGTTCCATCAGACCCTCAGACTCAAGGAAGCACAAACTATGATGCATCCCTGCTAAAGATGTGCTTTTTAGGTGGTGTTTTTAAAAATTCAGAAGGCTAAGAGGCACTGGCATAATGTATAGCTGACAGGATACTGGCTCTTGACTCTACCTCTATTTATAGAGACATAAAAAGGGCTGCAGTGGGGCAAGCCAAGCATCTGTCTAGTCTGGGACCCTCAGTTCAGCAGCAGACAACAGCAAACACACATAGAAGAGGCTATAATGTAAGGTAACATACCACAATGACAATATTTTCTTAAAATTTTCTTGTAGTTGTAACCCTGTAAATAAGAATTTTGACACTAAGAAGTAAAAGAATACAGGTTTTAGCTGTGGCATCAAATTGCCTGATGGCCATGTGCCTATTCCATGCATTTTCTTCGCCATGGGAGTGCCCAGGACAGGATGTGGGCACCCCTGTGTAGTCACTGTGGGACAAACAGCTTCTCCAAATGTTGGCTGGGAAGCAGGGAGAAGGAGGAGGTAGGCTGTGATAAAACTTTATATAAAAACATCCCCAAAGAGACCCAAGGCTGAGGAGAAAGAGATCCCTGGTCATCTTCACACTGCTCACAGCAAATATGTCAGGACACTGATTGCTTTTTGCAATCCCACTCCACTTTTTATGAGGGAGACTCAGCTCCTTGACCTTGGACCTGAGAGGGCCTTTGGAAGGTTCTTCAGAGCATCAGAGAAAAGGAGGCAACATCAATAAATCTTCTTGTAAAATGATTTTAACTGTATCACCCTTGAGGTTTCTCTGTATTAAATTCAGACTTAGACTGCATGTTATTGCAAATGCACTAGTAATTTGGACTATTAGGCTGTTAAAATATTGATAGGGCTGATGTTAAACTATCCCTTTATGCCAATAACATGGCTTGGAGTGTAAATAGATTCAGAGTGTAAGTACCTTCCAGTAAATTGCCATCCCTCTAGGGACTTCCTGAACCAGAACTGGTGTCTCTGGATTTAGTAGCTGTGAATGGCTTGTTCATACCATGACTTTTTCCAGTCACCTTTTAGACCTACGCAGATCACTTGTCTTACAAGGTTGGACATACATTTTATGTGATCTCATGGGAACTAGCGAGCTGAACAATGGCTTTGGGGCACATGTATTTTGTAAACTTGCTCTGCTTTCTATTATAGACAAGTAAAAATTCCCATGTTCTCATTAAGTTTTGCAGAAAATTCTCCATAATTGTGAAGATGTGTGAGAAGATATGACTGCGCATATAATTACAGTATCCATACCAGCATCTTCCTAATGTTCAAAACTCTTTGTCTGTGCTGTTCTTCAGCTCTGGATGGTTTTGTAATGCACTACTACTGATAGCTGAAGTCCTCTTAGTTCAGTGCCTAGTAGACAGCACTTCACCTCAACATGTAGAAGTGAAGAGGTCAGCTTTGAACACAATCTGGAATTCCTAAAGGAGGAAACGATGTTTGAGATGTCTGGCCTCAGTGTTCAGCCTTGGCTTACAGGAACTACAGAACAGCACAAAAAATCTGTCAGATCAGCTAAACCCAAGAAACAAATCATTCAGGACTCACTGGGGACTCTTTGCTGTATTTGTACACTGCAAGAGAGCTTTACCTCCACAGGTTTGTTTGCTCATGATGTTATTTCTCCCCCTGTTACAGAGGGGATTCTGTAACATGATGTATCAAACAAGGAGGCCCGTGGAAAAGAAATATATATGGACCAATTCTTGCTAGGTGTTTCAGAGATGTTTATTTCTCCAGCCGCATGGCCGGGGCTCTGCCGAGGAGCTGCTCAATCACGGGACCCGAGGGTCCTTGCCCGCACAGGGGAACACAGAACAACCAATGGGGAACGAGGCTGACCAGGGGCAGGGAAACCCCATGTCTCCCCTCAGGGCCCCTCTCTCAGGACCACATGGCAGGGTGGAGGGACCCCGACATTTCACCCGTTTATTTTTAACAAAAAGAGATTTAAACTTAACATTGAAAACAACTGGAGAAACATAACAAGAACAGTTTTAAAACAAAACAAGCCACCCACCTGAGTCTTTAAATGTCCAAACAGATTCTCCGGAACATCTTAAGGCTGACAGAAGGGAGACAGGACTCTCTGGGCATGCTTTGTGGGGAAACTGAGGCAGGAGAGGGTTTAATTTCTTCCCTCCCCCTTTTCATCCCCCAATTGGCATTGGAAAGGGATTTTTGGGGAAACAATTGGCAAAGGCATGGTTTTGTGAGGGAAACCATGGATGAAAAAATGGATTGGGAATACACTGGGGGTAACAGGATATAGGGTAAAAGGGAAAGGTGGGATTAGGAAAGGGAGGCTGTAGGGGGGGCCCTACAGTGGAGACATTGTCTAACATGGCTATGATTTTTAGCATATATGCTGCCTTTTACAGGAACACCATCAGGCCCAGTGACCTGCGATGCTTGTAACTCTTTTCTACCTTGCACAATTTTGAACTCCACCACCTCTCCATCTCCCAAGCTTGGGATGTATTTTTCAGGGTTATTCTTTTGAATAGCAGTTCTATGAATGAATATGTCTTGCTGGTTGTCACATCTTGTTATAAAACCACAATTTTGTTTAACATTATACCGTTTTACTATTCCTAAAACCTTAGCTAGGGTGATCTTTTCCTTCTTTCGAGTGGCTGCTGTTTTCTGTCTCGCTGCGTTTTTGCTTTCTCTTTCGCTTTCGGTTGCTCCCGTGTTGGAATTGTTGGGGCTGCTGGTGCCTGCACGCTCTTCCTGGGGTCGCATTCAGGGCCATGCGGGCCGGGCCGGGCCGCGCCGCTCAGTTCTCCGTGCGTCACTTCCTCTGGTTGCAGGCTCGCTGCCACTGCCTGGCACCGTGCCCACATCTCGGCCGGGCCCCCGGGCGATGACCCCCCCGCTCCCTGCTCCAGCGCGCGTTTCGGCTGGGCGCAGCTCCGCTCCACCGCCATCGCCGCCAGCCGCCACCCACACACCGCCCCTCTCGGTCGGGCATTCACGGGGCTCGCTCCACCACGTTGCACCGCTCCCGCCACACCTTGCTCTGCTGCCGACACTGCGGCTCGCGTGGCTCCGCCCGCACGCGGGAACTGCCTCGCTGCTGCTTGCAGAGGGCTCGGTGCACGTGGCCTGGGTCACATGGTCCCTGAGCCAGGCTTCCCTTCGCCAGGACACAGCTGACATTGCTCAACAGTCTCGGTAATTAAACAATATTCATGAAAATATTCTTCCATCGGCATGTATTTTGACTCAGAAATTAATTGTGTCAGAACGGTCTTCCAAAAGTCTTTGGTAAGAATCAAATCCCCAGAAACATAGAAAAATTTCTTAAACAACCATGAAAGGAAATGTTTCAGTTCCTTTTGAGCTTGAATTAAGCTAAAATTTACAAATCGTTGTTCAAGAATCTTTTCAAGTTTAAGATAAATATCCATATGTGGCTCTGAGAGCCAAGAGTCTTTCCATGGTTCCTCCATAATTTAGAGAGAATATCCAAACCAGGGCGAGAAGAGAGAGATCTAGAGCAGTTTTTACTCATTAATTTTCTGTCCTTAGGGATCAGTGTCTTGCCAGCATTATCCACAATTTGTTACAGTGCGGATACTGCAACACGCATATCAAACAACGAGGCCTGTGGAAAAGAAATATATATGGACCAATTCTTGCTAGATGTTTCAGAGATGTTTATTTCTCCAGCTGCATGGCCGGGGCTCTGCCGAGGAACTGCTCAATCATGGGACCTGAGGGTCCTTGCCGGCACAGGGGAACACAGAACAACCAATGGGGCACGAGGCTGACGAGGGGCAGGGAAACCCCGTGTCTGTCCCCCCAGGGCCCCTCTCCCAGGGCTACATGGCAGGGGGGAAGGGACCCCGACATCCCCCCACTTATTAATGAGTCAGGCATGACTGTGCTGTTAGAAAATCCAAAGATGAATTGTGACTTCAGTAATTTGCTACTGAGTTGTGCCTCTGCCCTGAGCAATATGTATATACTCTCAAAGGCAGTGAATGAAGTAAAACTGCCACAAAAACTTGTCTGCAGTTCTTTCTCAAAGAAGAACTGGGAACTTCTCTGCCTGCGCAGCAAGCAGCAGGGGCAGAGACCCAGAACAATTCATCAAAAGCAATGGTGTATTTTCCCTGGGAGGCTGAAAAATATGATTTTCTGAAAACTCCACTCTGTTCATTAGTGGAAAAAACAAAACCAACACCAGCTTTAACAATTACTGGAAGATATTTGCATTCTGGTACTACTGACTTAGACCTTAGAGGAACAGCATTTATCTAATAGCTCATCTTTCCCATTCTCTGCAATGTTTGGTGAATCATGGCTTATGTCCCTTGCTCTGTTTTCCACTACATATACTCCCTTTCTTCCATTATTTCCCTGCCCTAGGCTGCCCATTCATTATGGCAATGATTCACTCTTACTATGGGTAGTGACAGACACAGTGGTGAAAGATGTTTTGGCACTGCTAACTGTTATCATTATGCAAAAAAACCAACAGTGTTTAGTTAATCTTGTTCAAGATAACAACAATCAACAGAAGGCCAGTATTAACTTTTCTATTTCGGGAAGGCAGAAATGTTATTATGTATGTCCTTATTTCAGGAAAACACCCTCATTTTGGACATCCTGTGCCTAAAGTGTCTAAAGTGGAAGGTAAAATTGAAAAATGAACTGTTTCTTAACAGGAAAAATGTAATACAGTTCTTCTGGGAAATTAATATTATGCTTATATCCCCTGTGGAGACATGATCTAGAATTGCTTTGTAATTGCTAATGGTACAGAAATTCTCATTTGCACTACAGGTTGGTGAACAATCAAAGAATGGTCACGTTGGCAGGAAGGGACCTCTAAAACCTATTTAGTCCACTATGCCATTCAAAGCAGAAGTATCAGCAATTCGTTTTCAGGTCAGCTATGGCTTTGCTAGGCCAGTTCTTGAAAATCTTCAAGGTTTCCCACATTCCCAGGTAAGTGGTTCCTGTGTTGCACTGATCTCTTAGTGGAAAAGCTTTTCCTCAAGTTCCATCTAAAGTTCCCGAGACACAACTGGTGTCCTTTGCACCCTGCTGTATCATCTGTGACTGCTATGCACAATTTGGCTCCAGATCTTTGCGACTTTCCCTGAAGAATGGTTGGCAGCTATTACATGGCTCCTTATTTTCCTCTCCTGAAGACTACAAAAGCTCAACTCCCTCCAACTGCAGACCCCTCACCATCCCAGCTAGTGAAAGGCTGTTGGCACCACTGCTTTGTTTGGTTCTCCTAAATTAGTGAAATTACCTTTTAGTGAAACCTAGGGAGAAAAAAAAAAAACCAAAAAAACAAAGATTTAAAATCTTTTCTAGAACAATCTCTCACACAAAATCAGAGGGATTTATTGTTTTCATATGAAAATCATGTTATATTGAACTTTTAGCCATCTCTGCAAAAGCAAGAACTTTCACAGTACTGTCTCCTGTAATAACTGAAACTGCAGTTTGCATTTAATGGTTTTTAGTAGTATTGAAATAGTGCATCAGTTGCTATTGTCATATTAAGTGCATCCAGCAACTCTCTGTCTAGCACAGCAGTACAACTCTGTAATATACAGGATTCAGCATCTACTTGATATGTAACAAAAGATGTATTTGCACACAGGCAACCAACCACATAATATAGGTTAAAAAGTGATAAACTCCAAAAGAACCATGGGATAACAAATTCAAATATGCACAGAAATGACTGACTCAATTCCAACACTGGCTTAGTGATCTGAAGCCATCGTGATATGCCTTTTGTCTTCCCTAAAGAAGAGCACATAGAGTGCAAGCTGGTCTACTGCTCCAAGGCAGTACATAAGCAACCTACATCTCCACACTTCAGAAAGCTCATTTGCACTAGCTGCAAGTGTATAATTCCAAACACCCTGATCCAGTCACAGGAGCTGCAGGCCCGGTGCGCGCTGCAGGGATAGTAAAGCCAGACTGAGAGCACATCCTTGTCACCAGCTTGCAGAACACCCAGGAGAAATGAAGGAGTGGAGCTCTTGGATTCTGTTTACCCAGGAAAAGCTCTGGCAGTACCAAGGCAAACAAGAGAACACAGCACTCAAGGTCACTGTATCCATCCCCTACTTTTCTCTTCCCATTGGTGTGTAGAAGCCCTGCACTGTCTCGTCCAGTACCCCTGTCCAGTCTTGCAATGCTGCCCAGCTTCCCATCTTTAGGCAGCCACTTATGCAGGATAGCCCCCCTTGTCCATCCTTCCAAGAATTTTGTCGCTGCTGTAGTGTTATTTCACATTTATTTCCACAAGAACAATCTTCTGTATAAAAACCTGTCTGAATACATGGAAAGCAGTCTGTGGAGGGATTTCAAAAGCTGCTCTTACCAGCTAAGTGCAATGAGCCTTGAGTAGTTTGGTTTCCTCCAGTCATGAAATATGGTTCTTCATTGCTGGGAAGGGTAGAAAACACAGCTTGCTTTTTAAGGATTGCTGAATCTGCATGAAGTAAATACAAACCATAACTAAGACGTGAGGAAAAAAAGAAAAGTTAGCATTGGATAGTGTATCTCTTAATGAAGATTCTGTTGAAACCAAGACACATTTTGTTCTCACTGGAGACTGTCCACTTTCTGATATGAAGAATAGACCCTGGGACAGCCAACAAATGATTTCTAGAGCTTTCATCTGTTTTGAAAATTCCTTCTGAAAAAGTAAAGGAAGACTGTGAGCTGAGATTTCATAATCCCTGTGTGAGAAAACCTTATCAAAACAGTGTTTGTTCTTTAGGAGGGAAAGGAAAGAAGAGAGAACCTATGAAATGAAGTGAAAGCAGGAGCATAGATTTATATTGTAAGACTTCTGAAAATTGTTTTCAAATTCTGAATTTTGTCTGTTGTTCAAAACAAGAAAATAATTTCCTCTTGTCTCAGTGGAATCCAGAAATAATGGCAACCTGCTGCCTGCTGCTGCTTTACTTCAATGGCACCTTCTAACAGCAACTCCCCTTAAGGAAAGCTATCTTTTATCTCTGAACAGGGGAGAAAATAAGTTCATTAGCACATTTTCTTTGTACACTAGGGATGCTCTTCTCTGTCAGTCCAGGATGTGGCAAGAGGCACGGTTCCGGGGACCTAGGGGTTTAATTTTCTCTTCCTTGTGAATAGGAAATAGTCTTAAAAGTAAGGATGCAGCAGGCCAAAAAGCACAGAAATTAAAGAAGTGGAGCTTTGTGTTCAGTCTTTGAGAGCTTCATTGCACACAAGATTTGGAGACTAATTGTTTGCTATTAGTTTGACCTTTTTACCTTGTTTGGTTTTTGTTCATGACTTTCTCTTCAGCTTGACAGATCCTAATGTCATCAGGATTTTTTTCCTATGAATTTTGCTACCAATACAAACAACCTTCATTGAAAAAGTATACTAATGTTAATTATAATCCAGCTAGAAAACAGTCCCTAAAAGAAAAAAATGACAAAGAAGGCTTGATAAAAACTGGAGCCTTTCACATACAGCTTTTTTTATAAGATAGTGGAAAACACTGGTTTACAGCAATATTCCCCCACCTCCCAATAACCGCAGCAGGTCTGTCACTTCTTTAAATTGGTGTCACAGCCATCTTACCCCTTTCCCAGGCACCAGAGTGCTCGGCTCCTTTTCTCACAGAAGAATTTTTTGGGGGCTCTTTCTAATTTCATAAAGTTCCTCTAGTCTGGCTGTAATTCAATGAATTATTGGCTAGGGGAAAATTATTGAAGCTCATCATGACAACATTTTTCATCAAATTAAGCAGTGTTGCTGAGAGGGGAAAACGTTGTACTTCCAAGACAATGCACCTGCAGAGAATTAGCTGATAAATGATTTACAGACATGTGGCTGAAAACATTAATGGGGAAACATACTTTTTAAATGAAGTTGGGGTTTTTTTCCAACAAACTCTAAATGCCTCCTCTGTGTGATCTTAAGTATTTGGCTGCTCAAAGATGCAACACTACACTTTGTGCCATGGGAAGCAAATTGCTCAGACATTTTTCCCTCTTGCGTGTTTCTTGATGGTTCTCCTCCTTGTTATTTTGTCACTGACACTAGCATTCACAAAAAATCATCATGGCTAGTGATTCCCTTCCATTGCCGAAGAAAAAGTGGGAGCATATAGCTACCTGCCCCAAAGGGCCAACCATCTCTGTGCTGTTTACACATCCTTGCTTCAAGTCGTGCTAGCTATACTATGCAGGTTTATGATGATTATTTTATATTTATACTACAGTAACAGTAAAAGATACCAGCATATTACTGCCAGACCCTCAGAAGTATTATTTGGATGTCTAACTCCTGGGCTTTGGTTGCTGTGCACTGTCTGAAGGCTGCAGATGGAAGAGGTAGTCAGGCATCAAATTACATTGTTTCCTATAGCTCCCTTGATTCCCATGTTGCAGCTTTTGGGAAACATGGGGTGAGTAAAGATGGAGCCTGCAAGAATAAAAAGGAGGTGTGAGCCAGTGGAATGGTGCAATGGAGAAATGTGCTTTATCCCCCAGTCTCCTGCTGGAGAATTCCTACATGATGCTCATTACTAAACTTTCCAAAGTAATTAGTTCCTGGTACCCAAAGTCAAGCACAGAAAGGTCTGAGTTTGCCGAAATGTCAGTCTCTGAGAACGCTGACTGAGAAATCTTGGGGTTGTGCAATGAACTGCTGTGAGAAAACATGGAAGAAGAAAGTGATGAAACTCTGCCAGGTGGTTTTACAGTCATTCCTGAGCGCAGAAGAATGCAAACAGAGGGCTTTGTGGAAGTGTTTGGAAAGCAGTGTAATCTAGAATAGTCTGGGAGGAAATAAATATTTTGGACCGCTTTTCTGTGTCTCTGCCCCAGACCTCTAAATGGATCCAGCTAGGACTGGATCTTATGTGCAGGATTCTCTCTTTCTCACCCCCATTCTCACCTTTTTATCTTCTGGGTGCATCCTTACTTTCCCCTCACCACCTTAACTTATTTCCCTTTGCTTCCTTTCACCTGCTGCCTCCTAATTCTCCTCTTTAATCTTTTTTCTGCAATGTTATTTACACTGTACTCCATACCTTTCCTCTCTCCACATCACAGCTTGGAGTAGCATCAAATTCAGTAATTGTCAGGAAAATTTTGATCATTCCCTGAGTCCCTATTATGTGCAGTCTCCTTGCTGAGATAAATCAAGCTCAATTGTCTTAAATTTTCTTCTTTCAGTGGGAACATGTAGTATGCCTGATATCCAGATGTTGAACCTGAATCTTTCCTCCTGAGTTTAAACCTATTACTTTCTCTCCCTGCCTATTACAGACATAGAGAAGAGCTTGTTCACTTGCTTTTAGCAGCAACATCTTCATACATCCAAAGACTGTTATTACGTCTCTCCTTGACATTTTCCTCTCCAGATTAAATAACCTCAGCTGACTTAACTTTTCGCTGTAGGTGATGTTTTATAGTGCTCTCATTGTTCTCTCTCCAAGGCGTTTTTGCACAGCCTTTTTGAAGCGTGTCATCAAAAGTGGACATCGTTTTCCTGCTGAGACCCTGGCATTGCTGACTGCAGTGGAATTCAGTCTTTTCAGCTATAATCTCTTCTTTCTCTACCCATATATAGAGATATAAAAATATAAATTATCTTTCAGTGCAGAGGGTTTAGTGCTGCTTTTTTTTTTAGCAATAACATGACATTGCTGACTTCTATTCTTTGCTATAATTTTTTTTCCCTGCAGAATGATTTCTTGCGAGTTCTTACTCTTGCTATGTTAACATAAAGGACTGTTCCTGACTAAGTCTATTGCTTTTTATTGCTGAATGGTAAGCAATCTTCTTTGAAGAATATTCATCCAGTTCAACAAAATTGTCCAGAATCCTAGCTTGCTCTCCAAGGTCCTTCCTAGTTTGACACCAACTGCAGATTCAGTAGTCATACTTTCCCTTTTGTTGCTTCCACTATCCCACTTTCTGTCCCCAAACTTCCTGACTCATGTTACCCATGAAAATTTTATGAAACACTGTACGCAGATCAACCCTTACTGGAATGCTGCTTCAATTATCTCCCATTCTGATAGTGTCTTATTTTCTAGACGGTTTTTCCCCTGCATAAAATTAATTCATGTAGAAGTTCATGTTTCTTTAACTTAATTATAGACCAATGGAAGGCAATGCCTATTGAAATACAAGATATATGAAATCTGATGCTTCCTCCATATACACAAAGCTTGTAATTCTGGATGGATTTAGAAGTCCATTTTGGATGTACCACTTCACCTCATTATCTTCTAGGTGCTTATGTACAGTTTGCTTGATTATTTGCTCCTCTATTTTTCTGTGAGTCAAGCCTCTGTTGCAGATGTGTTAGCATAAGTGTCCTTTGTTCATAGAATCAGTATTTCTAACAGACACTGTTAGTATTTATTAATACTGGAACACGCTGCCCATGGAAGTGGTGGAGCCACCATCCCAGGAGACATTTAAAAGATGTTTTGATGTGACACTTGGTGGTCTGGTTTAGTGGTGGACTTGGCTATGCCAAATTAATGGTTGGACTTAATAATTTTAGAGGTCTTTTCCAACCTAAAAGATTCTATGAATCCATTAATGAATGCAATTTCTTGTGCAAAGACCCACAAAACCAACAGAGACACAAGTGGAGGAAGTGAGTAGCTTTGGCAGTTGACATCTGCTGTGTTTGTGGTTTACTACATAACGTGCATTATGTTACCCCACAGCCTTGTCCTGGCTGCTGCAGTCTGAGTCAGAAGAAACCTCTGGATGGAGCAAAAGATTGTTCTTTCCCTGGAAGTGCCACTGAGCAATGCCAGGGGAAGAGTCATGGGTCAAGATGGGTCCAGCCGAAGGGAGGCCAGGAGCAGGCAGTCAGGGAGCAAGGAGCTGGAAGTGTCTTCATGGCACCTGTCATACCCCAAGGGTATATTAGGAACATGGGCAACATATATTTGCCCTGTTGAATTAAAAAAGTTAGAAGAAGGGTTAGGAAAATGGTAAGGTCCATGTGCACAGCTCTTCTGTGTTTGACAGTGTCCTGGTTCCCACCAGGACAGGGCTAATTTTTGCAGTAGCCAGGAGGGGCATGGCCAGGACCTGGAGGTCACATCATTGCCAGGGGCAGGGCAAGGGGTCACTTCCTGTCAAGTAAGCCTGGCAAAGGGAGTGGTCAGGTACCACCAGTTCCAAGCAGTTGCATGTGAATCATTTGCCTATCCGGTACACTTTGTTACTGATACTGTCACTGTTACTGTTTGCTTTCTTATCTCATTGCTGTTTCCAGTAAATTGTTCTTACCCCAGCCCGTGATCTTTACCTTTTGTGCCTCCAATTCTCCTCTCCATCCTGCAGCAGGAAGGGGAATGGGGAGGGGCAAGGGGAAGTGAGCAAGCAGTGCACAGTTTAGAGTGTTTCAGTGGGAACACTGAGTTGGAGAATACCATTCTTAAACTACAAAAGGAAGATTGACACACACCAGAAAAAAAGAAAGAGGAGGGGGAGTTTTCTAGCTGAAGGGATAAAAATATTTCCTTTTCTTTCCCTGGGTTGTCTGATTTGTACTCACATTCTCTTAGGTTTATTGTTTTTACTCTTAAGTTACTTTGAGACCTTCATATATGAATGCCTACTAAATAAAACTCTAGGTACAAGGACATAAATTCACTGTTAAACTGCAACAAGGGTCTGATGGCTTTTTGCTAGGCAGGTCTTTTCTCCAAGAGGATTCCTCTGAGTCTGTGAGCAAAGATTTGTGTAGCAAGGCGAAACCCAGGCAACTCAGAGCGCTAAAAATGTGGTCCCTAAGCAATGAGTGCAAAAAGAAAACCTCATTACCTTAGCAAAGAACACAAGACCTTTCTGATATCATTCATACTGCTGTTCAAATCTTTCTGATCAGTGACATATCAGAAAAACCTCAATCCTACAAACTGATGTTCTTGAAAGACCCTGTGCCATGCTGATCTTCCTCAAATACTGTAGCTTTCAGAATCACAAGACAATTCTTCACTTACGATGAGGTAGCATTTACTGTGTATGAAGGCATTTTTAAACATAATCATAGAATGATTTGGGTGGGAAGGGATCTTAAAGGATCATCTAGTTTGAGCACTACTGCCACTAGACCAGGTTGCTCAGAGTCCCATCCAACCTGACTTTAAATACCTCCAGGAATGGGACATCCACAACTTCTCTGGCCACTTCTTTCAGGGCCTCACCACCCTTACAGTAAAAAATTTCTTCTCAATATCTAATCTAAACCTACACTCTTTCAGTTTAAAGCCATTGCCACTTGTCTGTCACTACATGTTTTAAGAGACTTAAAGATCACAATTGCCTTAAACATTACCAAGGCCACAGAAGGAATTTGCTATAAGATAAACCACACACAGTGGGAACTTCAGATAAGCACAGAGGAGAGGAACGTGCAACAGGAAGGTGCTAATTCCAGGCCTGTCAGAGGTGAGTTTTGCTTAGCACCTCCTAGTTAATGCATCCAGACAAAAATTCTCATTGTGACAGACTGTGGGAAAGGAAGCAACTGCTTACACACATGCCATGCCAAGTTATGGGAATGGCATCTATACCCTGTGGATATGGAACTTGGGGTGTGTAAAGGTTATACCCCTGAAGAATGACTCGGGGACCCCCACCACCAAGAAGGGCAGAAGAAAGACCAACAGGATATTGCCTGGATCCATGGGGGGCGATACCTTTCTGCTTAATCTGTATCTCTCACTCTCTCTCCCAACCCCCCTTTCCTATTTCTTTCTCTCTACTTTACATTCACTGCTAAATAAAATCCATATTATTGACTTTGACATGTGGTCTAATTTGCACCTTAATTTGGGCAGAGGCATCTCTTAATAACTGGATCATAACAATTGCCCTTGTGAAATGTCCCTGTCTGGCTTTCTTATAGGCTCTTTTAGGCACTGGAAGGTGCTCAAAGTCCTCTCTGGAGACTTCTCCATGCAGAACAACCCCAACTCTCTCAGCCTGTCTTCATAGGAGTGGTGCTCCAGCCTTCTGATCAACTTCGTGGCACTTCTTTGGGCTTGCTCCAGCAGGTCCATGTCCTTCTTATATTGGGGAACCAGGTGGGGTCTTACAAGAGCAGAGTAGAATTTCCATTTTGAAAACTCTGAAAACTACAGCAAATAGACCAACTCAATGGGAATTTTTCACTTTCTAATCTTTACATTTAATAAAACCTGCTCATTGATATCCTTGAATATATTACTTTTAGGGTCATAGCATCTGAGACTGTCTGTCACTTTGACTTAGAGCTCTGATAATTACTTCATTATAGATGCTTTAGTGTTTTAAAAGGGAGGAATTAATTCTTTCAAGAGGAAATATCCCTCCAAGCAGAAAGTCCAGCAACTCTCTAAATTCTCATTACAGGTATTTTCTGCAGAAGAGAATTTTACACATTGGCCTGATGCTGCCTCAGCTGTGGACTTCTGGTCCCTAGCACCCTCTATCAGGAACAGGGCATCTGAGAGTGAAAATGATGATCTCATCTGGTTGTAGATTAGCTTGAAACAAGATTTCACTAAGTCATGAGTGCTAGAGGGTTTCTCTGGGTTATTGCAGTCATGACTTGTGTGTGTACTGCAGGATGTAGATTGTTCGACACAGGCTCCCAGGCACTAGCTAGGCTACAGAAAGTAATCTTTTTGGCAGAAGCAGCCTTTGTTGATTGCAAAAACTGTAAATGCCAGGGGCTACTCCAGCTAAACAGCATATTTCATCCTTTTGAGTCCTGAAAGAGCAGGCAGGCTTGGTCAGACCTCAGTGACTTATCTCAAGTAAAGCAGTAGTCAGCACAGTGCTGTTGAGCTGGCTACTATCTCCTATGTCAAACTATTCCTGCAAAAGAATTCCTATCAGAAAAGAAGACTTTGTCACTGTGGTATAATACTTTTATCTTTAAAGTATTACTTTAGCTATAAACTAAATTATTTTAGCTTACAGAGCACTTCAACTTTGTCTCTTTATGATTTTGATGCATGGGAGTGATTCTAGAAAGACTTAATATCAGATTAGTTCTTCTAGCATATATGTGTCGGCCTTCAACCTCACATATGTACAATGTACTAAATATCCAGCTAATGATATGTTACAAAATAATTTAATTTCAATATTAATAAATTATCAAATATCTAATTGATTTTTCTTAATAACTGATCAAGGCTGAAAACAAAAAACATTTAGATGCTGGAGATAGAACAAGTTAGTAATTACTCTAAGTTCCTTCCTTCTCTAGCAAGACAGTTTTCCTTTTTTATGCTTTTTTTACACTAATTGTGGATGTTACTAGGATATTGTGTATTTAGTGTCAGGATTTGGTTATACTGTGGGCTTTGCTATCCTGGGTGAGGCATATCAATCTATGTATGCTATTATTTTTTGTTTATATGCCTAGCCTGAGAATATTATGCCAAGTAAATATGGAAATAATGGAAGCTTCAAAGTCATAGAGTGGTTTAGCCTCTTCAACACATCAACACATTGAGGTTTTTCACTACATTTCACAAGCTTCATTTAATATTAAGATAATAATTACTGATTAACTAAAAATATGCCATCATATTTACTCTACCAAATGGTTCAGGAGCAGACTGGGAAGTCATTACCCATTATTAAGTCAACGGAGGAAAAGGAAAACTTCACAACTCTTCTGTTCTATCCACTCATTTTTCATCTGTTCATTCTCTGCCTGGGCTAATTCAGAAACCTGTTTCATGGGTCAGGTCCTCAGCATAAATAGAGCTGTTTGTAAGTTCCTTAAAATCACACACACATGCACACACACACACACACATACTCACTCACTCACAGATACAGAGGAGAAGAGTAGGGCAGAAGGTCGAATAACTGCAAAACCAGAATAATTATTTCCCAGTCCTTATTAATACAAGTGTCACATCATTCTCATTTTGGCCTTTGCATGTCAGGGGAAATTACAGGACACTCTGGGTAGACTACAGTACCGACTTTCCAGATCCAAAAAACAGATCATGCAGCAACAACTGAGATCTCAGTACAAACACATGCAGAAGGCGAAGAGCATCCTGAGGGAGCTGTGTCTTCACATGATAGTTGTTCAGCTCACTTGAGCAACTGTATACACCTTCCACTGCTAAGCTGATCAACAGCTGAGCAGATCCATCTAAAAAATGTCTGCTACCAGGGAATGTCTGTCTCTATCTCTATGTTCATACCCTATTTACCTTAGTGGCAGAAAATGGTACACTTCAAAAACCTTTACCTGTATCATAAATAGACTAAAACTTGCTTCTTTTTAGAAGCCTGAATATGTTGTTACATTGTCTTGGGGTGACTTTATGATGTGTATCCCATATCACTGCCCTATGCCCAGAAATTAATTTTCTGACTTTCTGTGCCTTTGAACTGAGCCTGAGAGGGGGGAGAGAAAAAAAAAAACGAGCAAACTCTTCAAAGCAGTTTATAGTTTGTTTTCAAGGACACAAATACACAGACTCCTCTGTGTTCTGCTTTCTGCGGTAGAGAGCAGAGGAAGCACTGCTTGCTTTCCAGCCAGCTTTCGGCTTTCTTTTTCTCCAGAGGGAGATAGAGTTGAACTTTTGTTTTCCTGGGACTTCAATTTTTTCCCTTTTTCTCTGCTGGACTGTTTCAGCATCAGAATACATCGGGACTTTTTCCACCGAGGTGGAGGCCCTGGAGGAGGGCCCACCTGGTCCAAGCTCCGAGGAGGAGGGGAGAGGCTACCTATGGAAGGACTCTGAAATTTCCCCAGGTTTTCTCTCCACGGCGAGAGGTTTTATTATTTAGCATTGTTGTACTTTTCCTGTGTGTTTGTTAAATAAATAGTTTTTATCTCTTTCACTTTGAGGAAAAAATTCTTTTTTCCTGAACCTGGTGGGGGAGGGATGGTTGTAACCTGCCTTCTCTCAGAGGATGTATTTCCAAATTTGTCCAAACTGGCACATACATCCTGACATCAATTAATCTAATCATGGGGTGTGGCAATAATACAAACTGGAACAGCTCTCAAATTCCAGCTTGACTTGGACAATAAAACCAGAATTAATTCTGAAATATACATGTGCAGCTACTGCCCATGTTCTTAAACAATCCAACATTCAGAAGACAGATTTAACTGTAAGGACACAATTGGAACATCCAAAGGTTTTACGTATAAGAGTCAAACACATGTGAAATATTACATAGTAAAATCCTTTGTGTTTAATTTGCAATGTTGTCCTGCAAATCTCAGGCATAATGAATCAAGTTTATCCTCTTATATAGCAAGATCTTTACTACTTTTGGCAGCAGCCTGGATATTCACTGCATTTTTTTCAGTGAAGTCCTAAAATCGGGGAGAGAAAACAATCTATTAATTAACTGCAGTCATTGCATCGTAGTGTGAGTCTGATTGCAGTCTAGATGAGGAGTAGTAGGTGGAGAGGGTTACATCAGGTCAGTCATTTGCGCTCTTTGCTCGAAGTGTTGGGCTAAACAGCTGTTCATGGGATTACTCACAAACAAGACTGTAAAAAGAAGACATTCAAAAGTTAATCTGCATCCTATTTTAGAAACAAAACTAAATCCACCGATTTTGAATAATCTGCACTGCTCATTATGAAGCCTTTGCTCTGGAAGTAGTCTCAAAGTTAATTCCTTTTTTTTATTCCAGTTTTTCACACATCAATTAAACTATACTGTTAGTAATTTTATCTTTGATGCTCATTTTGGCTGCTCACCAGTTCCAGCAGCCATCTTCTGGGAATTGTGAGATCTGACTGGAAACTCTGCAGGCTGATTGCTCAGAAAGAAAGCATGGTCAAAGAATGCACCATTAGACTATGTTCTTGTCAGGGATTTTTCAGTAGGGTTTGACTTAGGTTGGGCTTAACATTTCACTCCCTTTCCTTGATTGGAGCCAACATTTTTATGGTTAGATGCCTTAAGGAACTGTGCTATGATGAAAAAAAAATCGTGGTTCCTTGAAAAAACAGAAAAGAAAAAAACCCATCACATTGGCTGAGGCTCATTAATAGTTCTACTTTTCAATTTTTTACAACTTTGCTGTGTGTTTTGGGAAAATGGGACATGAGAGAAAAAAAAAGCATCAAGGCAAAGCTAGTGGCACTGTATTCATTGTCTTCTTTTCAGATTAACAAGTTTGTTGTGACAAAATAATGAAAAGTTTATATTGAGATCAGAGCATCTTGGCCTGAACACTGATGCACTAAAAACCGTGCACAGAATTGACATGTGTTAAAAAGATAAGATAGATTGTAAAATAGAATAAAGATGTGTTTGGTACAAACTCAACTGGATTGCAAGATTTCCATGTAGATCTATGTAATCAAGAACCTCCATTAAACCAAAGCCCTATATGTTCTCTACCATGAGCATCTAGAAATTTTTAAACTAGGCTACACCTTCTGTCATCTGAGGACCCTCCAGTAGAGCGTGATGCAATTTCACTAACATCTGTCTGTCACAATTTTTTTCTCATATTCTTAAATCTTGCACACTGGTGTCATGAAGCCATCAATAAGGCAGAATACAGAAGTTTTTTCAGGCTTGGTTTCTCTGCATAATCCATGGAGACAGAGAGACACATGTCTCAGGAATCCACACAAGACAGCGGGCTGGCTCTGCCAGGCAGATAGCTTACCTAACCAAAAGGGAAAAAGAAAAAGAAAAAAGAAAAAGAGAAAAAGAAAAAGAAAAAGAAAAAGAAAAAGAAAAAGAAAAAAAGAAAAAGAAAAAGAAAAAGAAGAAAAAGAAAAAGAATAAAAAGAAGAAAAAGAAAAAGAAAAAGAAAAAGAAAAAGAAAAAGAAAAAGAAAAAGAAAAAGAAAAAGAAAAAGAAAAAAAAGAAAAAGAAGAAGAAAAAGAAAAAGAAAAAGGAGAAAAAAAGAAAAGTGGGATCTTCTGGTTCACCTTTTTCTTTATATGCCTCTTACGAAGGAAAAGGTTTTGACCATCTGGCTCCAGAAATCCCAAACGAAGTACAAGCCTTACCAAAACAAAGTGTGTTGCATGGGAGATGAAGGCTGTGTAAAAGAATATATTTTGCTATAGCAACATTTTTGCACTTTTTTCTTGGGAAGAACATGGAGTATTCATATTTTTTGGGTGTACCACAGATTGGAAGACACCAGGCTGCAGCATTCTGGTTTAAAACATTGTGAAGCAGATTCTGTTTCTTCTGTTCCACTAGGTCTACTTCATGTGGAACTACTAGAGAGAGAATAAACATGCCTCTAACATACTGATCTGACGACCCACTTGGGCAGAAAAACGTGCAGGTCACTATCCAGATTGTGCTGGGATGCAGTTGAAGCTAAGTCTTTTGAAGCTTGGTCAAGTGCTCCAGTGAATACATCTCCTACATGTCCAATATTTTCAGTAGTTCTTCTTCCCTCCTGATAATATACACTGAACCCTGAAGTTTTTAGACAACATTCATACTCCTTTTCCTAAGAAGGCTCTTTGAATAATCTTCTGTGTGTTAGCCTCTCCTTTTCTCATGATTTCAATAGACCTTCTTTCTAGCATCTGTTCCAGATTGAATTCAACTTTCTCTACCACAGGTAAGCAAAAGTGAGACATTATCGACAGAAGTATTTCCTCCTGATGTGAATCTATTCTTCAGATGGAGAAACACCACCTAGTTTATTTGCAGTTGGACTGCCTCTGGAATGTGCTGCAAACATTAAACTGGATGTCTTTTAGCTGGGGCATCTCCAATGTTATCTGTTTTGCAAAAGGTTTCCAGAATGGATAAAGTTTTGGTGTGGTTGTGATTTGTTTTATGTACCTGCCAGGACTAGAAAATAAAAATATGAATTATGTTAGAGGAAGGACAGGTATTTGTAACAACTTTTGGAAAAACTCATAGCAGAAATATGTCTTTCATTAATAATGTTTTGTTTTTCCTTGTTGTAGCATTTTCTATAGGTTATATCTGGTATTTTTCAATTGAAAGAAAATAAAACTCATTTCTCACAGATGTTTTCTTTTACCACATGCTTACAGTTTTATCCTCCCTGTCTTCCCCACCTCTCTGTTGATCATTATGCTTTTTTTTGGCTCTTACCTTAGCTTTGTCCAATCCTGCAAGCACTCCTCCATCTGCTTGACATTAGGGTCCTCCTGAAGTAGAAACATAAATCCCAATGTGGCTAAAGCACTAGACTAGAAATATTTTTAGGATATAGGATGTATTTCTGCTTCATAAGCCTTCCCACAAAGTGGAGCCTCACTCTAACTTGAGTGCCTGCATGTGATTGAAAAATAAATTGTTTTTTAAATAACCTCAAAAGAAGAAAGAATGCTTGCCTGCTTCCTGATATAGGAACTGCTTTTCTCAGTTACCAAGCAGAGTGCCTGATAAAAGTAGCTGGTTCTCACCATGTTGAATGGGAAAAGCAGAAAATTTCACAAATTGGACTTGCTCTAAAAAAAGTTTTATGTAGACGCATTGGAAATGAGGAAGAGATTTTAAACATTTATGTTTATACAAACAGCAAATAACTAGTGGAAAACTTTAAAATGCTTTTAACAAAAATAACAATGTATATGGCTTTCAGCAAACATAAGGATTGGTTAAAAGAAATGCATCTGTGTTTGCTGTTCCAAAACATTTAGGAAGATGTTGATTCCAGAGGTGCTTCAAGCATCTCCTTATCCTAACCACTACTCTTCAGTGCAAAACTAGCCCCATGGTGGGTATGGATTACTATTTTCATTTGTCAACAGTTTAAAACACTTGAATAGTGGGAGCAATAGTATTGTAGTATTCCCATGTCTTGTAGCTAGAAAAATGCAGGACTTGTTGGAATACTATTGTGCAAAATTTACATATTAACTGTAAGAAAAAAATCTAAAGACCACTTTGAGTTCTACTTTAATTTCTCTACACCCCTTGTAGACTGGGAAATTGTCTAGACAGAGTAAGGAGTCTTGTTCTTACGGAATTTCACTGCTCAGTACTGAGCTTTTCTCAGTACTGTTAAATATAGGGTATATGCCAGGTGCACCCCTGCCTTTCTTCTGCTCACACTGTGTGCTGAAATTAAAATATATTTGTCTGCTGCTAAAAACAAAACAAAAAAAAAAAAAGAAATTTTCTGCTGTGAGAAGTCATGAAGATCACTTAAATGCATATTAGTGGCTTCTGCCTTTAAAATCAGAGTCCATTTTTACTGGGATAAAAAGGGTGCTGCAGTTAAGATAGATAGACCTCTGGGAAATATTTCAACTCTCTATAAATAAGCACTTTGTCACTTTGTGGCTATATAGGGTAATTGAGAAAAATGGTCATTCTACAAATAAACTTCTTCTACACCAACCTTTATTTTATTTCCCCTTAGTCAAGAATAAACCTTCTCTTGAAGTTGTCAGATGTGATTATTGATCTGAGCCTGACAGCATAACTCTAGACAACAGTACAGGAATAACTTAAATGTTGAGTCATTCTTTTCCCTTGCTTTTAATTAAAATTTGATTTTAAATAAGGATAGCAAAGATTGGAGAAAAATGTAGCCAACTACTCAAGTTAAAGCATATTATCAAAGCAGCATCATGTTGTTTATGGCTTAGAATCCTGAGAGCCCTGCAGGTACAGTAGTGGACATGTGGCTGTAGACCTCTCTCTGCACTTAGAGGATTTGACATACTTGATTGAGTCAAGACAAAATGATGAAAGACACTAAATAGGAGCAAAGTTGGAGCACTATCTTGAACAAGGTCTTGTAGAAGCATTTTTCACCATGATCTGGTGACTTGTCCTGCTCATTGGAGGAGGCAGATGCTCCTTCCCTACCTTCTCTAATTTCTTGCACTACTGAAATTGTGTGTTCTGAAAGTTCTATTGATGAACTTATGTGGCAGTGTAGTCTTGTTTTGACATATGTTCCTCTGTACCACAGAAAATATTTCTGCAAGTTTAGAATAGTGAGGAAAGACACAACTGTTTTGAAAGCACTGTGGATGGCCTGGAAGCTTATTTAGTAACCAAAATTTTTATTGCAACTATTGCAAATTCCAAAGCTTACAATCCATTGATTTCTGAGGGAATTTGCCTGATTAAAATAAATGATGACTGTTGAGTAAAGATACACTGTAGATCCCACACTTCTAACCTGAGGCAGAGCTGGCTTGAGGCTTTGCAGAAACAGAGTCATAAAATCATAGAATAGTTTAGGTTGGAAAAAGACCTTATTGATCATTGAGTCCAACCATTAACCCGGCACTACAAAGTCCACTGCAAAACCATGTCCCTAAAAGACATGTCTTTTTTAATATCTCCAGGGATGGTGACTCCACCGCTTCCCTGGGCAGCCTTTTCCATTGCCTGATCATCTTTTCAGTGAATGAATTTTCCCTAACATCCAATCTAAACCTTCCCTGGTGCAATTTGTGGCAGTTTCCTCTCATCCTGTCACTTGTTACTTGTGAGAAGAGGCTGACTCCCATCTCACTCCACCCTCCTTTCATGTAGTTGTAGAGAGCAATAAGGTCACCCCTGAGCCTCCATTTCTCCAGGCTAAACAACCCTAGCTCCCTCAGCCACTCTTCATCAGATTGCGCTCCAGACCCTTCACCAGCCTTGTTGCTCTTCTCTGGACACCCTCCAGCAGACCAACACTCCAGCCCAGCTTGGTGTCATCTGAGAACTGATGGAGGGTGCACTCAATCGCCTCATCCAGATCATTTGTAAAGATATTAAATAGGTCTGGCCATAACACAGCCCTGGGGAATACCACTAGTGCCTGACTGACAATCTGATTTAACTCCATTCACCACCACTCTCTAATGGCCATCCAGCCAATTTTTTACCCAGCGAAGAGTGCACATCCAAGCCATGAGCAGGCACTTTCCCCAGGAGAATGCTGTGGGAAATGGTGTCAAAGTACCAAAGTTCAGATAGAAAACAGCCACAGTTTTTCCCTCATCCATTAAGCACATCACCTTGCCATAGAAGGAGATCACATTGGTCAAGCAGGACTTGCCTTTCCTAAACCCACACTGGCTGGGCCTGATCCCCTGGTTGTCCTGTACATGCCATGTGATGGCACTCAAGATGATCTTCTCCATGACATTTCCCTGCACCAAGGTCAGGCTGACAGGCCTGTAGTTCCCCAGATCCTGCTTCCGACACTTCTTGTAGATGGGTGCCACATTTTCTAACCTCCAGTCATCTGGGACCTTCCCAATCAGCCAGGACTATTGGTAAATGATGAAAAGTGTCTTGGTGAGCCCTTCCACCAGCTCTCTCAATACCCTTGCATGGATCCCATCTGGCCCTATGGACCTCTGTATTTCTAAGTGGTGCAGCAGATCACTGATCATTTCCCCTTGGACTATGGGGCCTTAAACTTATATGTATAGATGTGCTTGAACTTTTCTTTCCAAAGAGGAAGTAAAAACTTGTTTTGTTGTCATTCTGAGGAAATAAAATCATTTTTTCATAGAAAAATTACCTTTCTGGGGGGAGACTAGCAGAGACTCAGGAGTGACTGGAAGTGACCTGTAAAATATCTGTTGGCTAGAGATGTAGAAACAAAAGTATCTGGTGTGAGTTTTCTAGATCTGATTGCCCCTTCATGACTCCTTCCCCCTTGAAGGAATCTTGCATTGGCAAGTAAAAGCAGCTGTACTTGCTTGATCCAGAAGTCCAACAATCTGTGTCTTATTTGTGACAATGACCAAAACTGGGAAAAACTGATCAAAACAGGATGAACATATTGCAACTCACTTAACTTTGGGTTTCCCATCAAACAAATGGCCAGAGTCTTGTGCTTTAGAGCTGGCGGTGCAGGGTCTCAGGATGTGTGTGCCCTGCCTCGGCATGAGCTGTTTTTAACCGTAGCAGCAGTTGTTTGATGGCCACATGCCTGCTCTGATTTCACTCTGAGAGCACCCAGGGCAGGGGGCTGGGACCCCTACTGTGGGGTCATTGTGGGACAAATAGGCCCCCTGGGGCAATGGGGGCAGGGGAGGGAGCATTGTGTGGCTGGGAAGCAGAAGGAAGGAGGCAGGTTGTGACAGGAAAACTCCAGGACTGAAAGAGGGACACCTGCATTACTGTGCGCAACTGAGACCTGAGTATGCTGATGATTTGTTCTCTCACCATCCATCTTGAGGAAGACTCGAGTCTGAATTTTGACACCCAGAGGGGGATCAGAACGGTGAACACAACACCAGAGAAAACATATAGGTATCAATAAATTTCTTGCATAACAATTTTAACGGCATTATTAATGAGAATAAACGATATAATTTTTGCAGTAGACTGTTAAAGTAGACTATTAAAACATTAGCTAGGCCAGCAATAAATTCTTGATTCTACATATATCCCTATATCAAGATGCTGATTGCAAAAATATGCTCTGTTTCAGAGAATTCTCTCCCAGCATTCCAGAACTTGTGACTCGGTGACCACCTGGGACAGATGTGGTGACTTAATACTTGGTAATTTTGAGTTCATTTTCTTCCCCACAGAATTGTCTAGCTGACCCTTAACTCACAGAAACTTCCAGCATTCACACCATCTAAGGAAAAGGAATGTATTTAGAACGTAAGCTACAGGATGCATGGAAAATTGCCTCCATGTGTTCGTATGAACTTGCAATGAGCTCATTTTTCTGATGCTTCCTAAGGTGCCAAGCAGCAACCACTACCCTTCTTTTTTTTTGCCACCAGCTGACCTTTCCTGTACCTCTAGAGGCTTTTGGTTTGTACCACAATTATCCCATATGGACTTCTTTTAGGACCTTGCTGCTTCCTCATGTCTGACACAGCCCTCTTGTCTGCCCTTTCCATTCTTCCCTAGAGGATGCAGATGGGTTTGCTCCACAGATACTTGTGCCTCCTGCAGCTGGTCTATTATTGAGGCGCTGCCTTGCAAAAAATGACTGTTAAGTCTGGGCTCCCTGTTGCTATTTTTAGCTGGGAGCTCAAGGCTTGAGATGTTATGGAAAATGACCTTCCCAAGGAAAACAGCATTTGTAGATTAGCATAGTGAAGTGGGAATAATTCCTGCTCTCAGGGAACCTGTTTGGATGACAGAAGCCTCGGGGTTTCTGGATACATGAAATACCAAACACAGGAAATCATAAAACCTGTTAAACCTGTGTTTTAAAACCTGTTAAACATTTTCCATTTTCCAAGATGAGATGCTTAATTTATTCAGTCAATTACAGGGCAGTTTGGAGAAGCTTTAAATACCAAAAAGGTGCAAATCGTACAATGCATGTCTCACCAAAGCTGCATTCTTAAAATCAGCTTCTGGAAAGCAAAAGTAGGGACTTAAATTCAGATTGCTGAGCCAAATGCACTAACCACAGAGCAGAGGAGGAGAGGTGAGTGGAAGTGGAAGAGAACAGCAGCCACCGCTAACCTCAGAGCGGATAATCAGCCATTTAAGGCACTTAGGCAGTGCCTGTGACAGGATCCCTCTGGCAAAATAGGTGGCCAAGTAGCTGTCTAATGGCTGCTAGCCGAGATTATGCATGAATGGGTTTGGAGAGGCTTTGCCCTGAAATGACTCAGGCACTTCTAAGTTTGCTCATAAGCACAAACCCACGAGTAATGTGTTAAAAAAAAAAAAAAAGAAAGAAAAAGGTAACTTTGTAATGTTGTTTGCAATGTTGGTCTTAGACATCTAAATCCAGTCCCAGCAGTTATGCGGGTCTGTATGTAAACATCTTTCTCCAGCTTTCTAGAGTGGTAGGAAAAAGGACAAATCATAACTTGTGCAATAATGAGCACTAATTATATATATTTTTTTATAGAATTGAAGAAAGAAGAGTCACTTTTTAAAGACAAAGCTTTCAGGAAAGTGCATTGTGCCAATTAGATTTAGTAGTACCATTAGGAAATAAAATTGTGTTATTCAATTATCAGTCACATTTGCAGACATTAGTTCCCCTGGAAACTTGTCAAAGCTTTTGACTACAGCTGTCAGGGCAAAAAACCCTGAAAAAGAATACTTTAAAAACAATTTGCAATTGACCTTTAAATGTTATTTTCATCAATGAAACTAACAATTTGGAAAACTTCTCAGAATAATGTCTTATGCCTGACTAAAATGATGTCATATTCTGCTTGTGTTTTACTTGCTATATCTACATATTTATACATATACAAATACAAATTTAATTTATATGTATACCTATGTACACATATTATATGTATATTCTATATTAGATAATTCTTTTACCTGCAGTAGGCTTCCAAAAATTCCTTTTGGACAAAAATGGGACACAAATGTTAGGTTTAGGAGCATTCATGTCACTTGCTTCAGGTCTAATAATAATCTTAGCAAGAGTGAAGATGAAATTTCTCCCCTAGATGTTTAGAAGTAGACAATCAGATTTCGGTTTGTTTGCTTGCTTGTCTCTTTTGATGCACCAAGTGCTGGCCACTGGCAGGGTTTCCAACTTGAACTGAAATATATTTAATATAAGCTTGCAAATCTATGGTTCCTATGAAGCAAAACCACAGAGAGACCGAGTAAATAATTCAATCTGAGGTTTACTATGCTCCTAAATGAGAGTTTCATGCAAGGAGAAAAGATTGTCTCCCCAGTGTATTACCTAGAATACACTCATGCAAAGCATGGATATATTTTTATACAAGATACATGTAATTTACAACTTCTTTTCTACTTCAGAAAGCAAAAGACTTTTTGCAGGTATTGACTGCTAATTAAAACTGTTTTCTACATGATTTTGATGTATGACATTACAGGAGAAAACATTCAACAAGAGTTGCTATTTTATAATGTAAGGAGTTTCAGTATTGTAAAGAAATCCGTTCTGTCCTTAAATATGTTCTTCTTTTTCTACTTTTACTCAAGACTTCTCCTTTCCACACCTGTCTTGTTTCTGCTCCTGGTATCAGAAAAAAGTTAACATAAATTTTCTATTTATATCTTTACAGAAACAATAGGAATAAAGGTTTGGTGCTTAGTACTTTAGGGTAACAAAGGTTTTATGCTTAATACTTCAGGGTAATAACCTGAATTACCTGGTAGAGACTTTATTCC
The DNA here is from genome assembly GCF_017639235.1 of Corvus kubaryi. Classification (NCBI taxonomy): domain Eukaryota; kingdom Metazoa; phylum Chordata; class Aves; order Passeriformes; family Corvidae; genus Corvus; species Corvus kubaryi. Next base: position 9,675,345 of record NW_024582056.1, read on the forward strand.
ACCTTAAGTTCAACATGCAGCCATGACTTGCTAGAAAAAACAAGGAGGAAAAATGCTTCTAAGACTCTCTCAAATACAGAACAGTGATTGCATTTTTTATAGCATCATAATTTGCTATTGATTATTCCCAGGGAACATCAATCTAATAGACAGAGTGGCAGTCTTCTAACCTCTGTGTGTGTATGGCTTAGATATATTTAAAGACATGCTACAAGAGGAACATGCTGTGGGGAACACTGCAATGAACACAGGTTCTTCAACTTCACTGATAAATGTGACAAAAAACATTTTACAATTTATGTTTCAAAAACATCTAGTAAAATGTAATAAAAGAAAAAGTAAGGATGATAAAAGCATAGGCACCTGATGTTACCAATTTAATGACGTTTCTTCTTTTTATTAGTAGCAATCCCACAGATGCCTGAGGAAGCACATTTGCCTTTGTTAAAACAAATCCATTCTAGAAACTGTTCTGACATCCATCATTAAAGCATTTTATGTGAGTAGTCTTTCTCACCGTATTATTAAACCATTCATTAACATGATAGATAAAAACTCCATTCCGCTGAGAATCTGACATGGCATTACAGAAATGTACCAGAATGCTTGGCAATGATTAAATATGTCATGACAGGAAAACAATGGAACAATGTAACTTAACATTAGGCTTTTCCAACTGTGGAATATTTCTATTGTGCTATTTAGCATACATACCAAAGTCAATTTCCTCTTACAATAAATAAAGGAATAAATAAATTCCATTTGTACCAGAATTGAATCTAGGCAGTGCAGCCTGCAATATGATTGCTAAAACAAGACAAAAACAAAGATGGAAAACTCTTAGTTACAGCACTGACTCATTTTAAGTCCCTGATATTTAAGTCGCTCTTAAATGTGCTTGGGCAGCCTGAACAGTATCTCTGTAATTGAGCAAATAGCAAATGACTGTACTTAAAACACCTGAAACTGCACAGGGTTTAGAAAGCAATGTATTTAGGCATGAAGGAAGACATCACCAGCTTTTTCTTTCTTCAGTATTCTCCTGGGAAAATGATATTTTTAAAATTTGGCTTTATAGCTAATTTTTCACACTATTACTGAAGTATTTAAGCACTTCACAGCCTTCATCATCTCTTTTAGTGTCCCTGTTATATGTTGGAAACAGATAAAACAGAATCAGACAATCACTGAAACTGGAAGGACCTCTGAAGACTCTCTAGTCCAAACCCTCTGCTCAAAACAGTCACCTACAGCAAGTTACTCAAGGTCATGTCCAGATATCCCCAAGGATGGACACTCCAAAACCTTTCTGGACCACCTGTTCCAGTGCTCACTCAGCTTCACAGTAAAAGGAGTGTTCTTCTCATGTTTAAGTAGAACTTCCTGTGTGTCAGTTTCTGCCCATTACCTCTTGTCCTGTCACTGGGCACTACTGAGAAAAGTCCTGTTCCATTTCATCTGTATCCTCTCTGAGCCTTCTCCAGATTGAACAGTACCAGGTCTCTCACGCTTTCACCACATGAGAAATGCTCCAGTCCCTACATCATCTTTGTGGCTCTTCACTCTTGCCCTAGTATGCCAATGTCTGGAGCCCACCACTCCAGACACAGCCTCACTAGTGCTGAGCAGAAGGAAAGGATAATCTTCATCAACCTGTTTGTTGTCAAAACTTCGTCAATTATTCTTCCCAACAGGCCCCGGGTGCCCAGGGAACAGTACAGAGTACTCTTAGAAATGACGTAAACTATAAAACACCTTGGAAATGAGCATGTTCCCACTTCCCCACAACCCCGTCCACTAACTCTAGTTCAAACACTGAAGTTATTAACCCTTAATAGTTTGGGTTGGTAGGAACCTTTAAAGGTCATCTAGTCCAAACCCCCTGCAATGAGGAGGGACTTCTTTAAGTAGATCAGATTGCTCAGAGCCCTGTCCAACCTGGCCTTGAATATTTCCAAGGATAGGGCATCTAGCACTTCTGCAGGCAACCTGCTCCACTATTTTATCACCCTCATTGTAAAAAATATTTTCCTTATATCTAGTTTAGACCAACCCTCTTTTAGTTTAAAATCATTACCTCTCATCCAATCATGACAGACCTTACTAAAAAGTTTTTCCCCATCTTTCTTACAGGCCCCTTAGGTACTGGAAGGTGCTCTAAGGGCTCCCTGGAGCCTTCTCTTCTCCAGGCTGAACAGACCCAGATCTCTAAGGTTGTCCTCATAGGAGAGAGGTTTCCATGCTGTGTGCTTGGGCAAAAGAACAAGTTCTTCTGCAGCATGTCCTTCACAGGGAGTGGTGGTTGGAAACAGTGACAGATTACATGAACTGCACCAAAGCCTGAAGGAGAAGGGGTCCGTAAAACTCAGATTTCAAGGCACTGCAAAAGCAACACACTAAAGGACATCTGAAATATTTTCTCTGAACTACAGAGGGAAGCACAGCTAATTGGGATTTCTGACAGAGCTCAAATGCTGGCATCAGAGAGATTGCTATGCAGCATACAATAGCATGAACTAAGCCTAGCCAGGGAAGGACATTACTTCGTAATGAATCTCCAGTTTCTGGAGGCTGAATGGGGTTCCACTTCATAGTGCTGTCATGCAGCTTATAGCATGAAACAGAGAGAGCCCAACTCACCTGGGATTTCAGTGCACCTTGGAGGCTGACATGCTATATTTGAGGACTTTGGTGAGTAATGTAGGAGATTTGGAAGAAAAGAGGGAGTGCAAGAATAATTACATATATCAATTTTTGGTATCGTCATCAACAGTGCGGAACAGAGGAACCTGGCTTAGGCACATACTACTGCTTCAGTGGTTATTCAGATGGCTACAGAGGTATCTGGAATTGGAAAATTTCAACACAATACTATGGCCAATTTACAATAGCGCAGTTAATCGTAATTGACAGAGCTGAGAGAGTCTCCAACACAGAAGGATATTACTGCAGTCAAACTGCATTTCTCTTCTCATGGCCAAACTACTCAAAGTCCTTGTTTGGCCCTCATGATTCTTTTATTTGAATCCTGTAAAATTTTTACGTTATTCATCTTCATAACACTGAGAAGAGGGGCATGTGATTACCCTCCTTGCTGATAAGCTAAGGCACACAAAGGCCAGAAAACAATTTAAGCACCTGATTCTTAAAAGCTCCTTTTTATTCCATTGAGCATTTTAGTTTCCAGCAGTCAAGCTACTTAGATGCTTGAAGTTTTGCTCTTGTACATGGACTGATACTTTTTTGACTGTGCTTGTGCACCTTACTAGAACAAGATTTGGAGGCCTGTTTGAGAACACTCTGTGGCTGCCTGACTCTGTGCCACACTGCTAGCATGGTCCCTAACATAGGTTTGCCCACACCTAGCCACAGCCTCTGAGACAGCTGAACCAAAGACCAAAAACACCAGGCAGCACAGACAAGACTGTACCACATTTGTTTGGCCTGCACTGTCCTTCAGTGCACTTGCAGGGGCCTGTGCAATCAAACCCATTTTTATACCCTGTCATGCCACATCATAATGCATGCAACACATGGCTTCTGTTTCAGCAATAACCAGCTGCCTTACAGCACTCTCAGCGCCTTGGACACTATGAACTACAAGGTAGGCAGAAACCTGGTGTTTACATCCTGGAGTCACAGAAACACCCCATAGAGGAGACTTAAGGCTGGTTGCCATGTCATGGATGCACACACGTCAAGCCAGCCAGGCCAGGTCTACAAAGTTCACGGCCACAGAAGACTCTTTAGCCCTGTTTAATGTGTTGGTAGAGACACAGCTGCAGGTGAACAATTGTCTCTAAATATAACATGGATCCTTAGGTTGTGTGCTCCAGCCAGTTTAGCCAAGAGGCATATCCCAGCAGGACACATTATCCACTGGGATAATGATCCATTCATTGCTGAGAATATTCTCCTAGAAAACCACTGATGTGGATTTGAATCTTCCACATATTTCTTCAGAGGAAATGGGATATTTGATTTCTGTTTCCTAGCAAGAGCTTCACTCAGGTGAATATGTCAAACTGCATACATCAAACTTCACAACCATGACATTAGGCAATATGGCACACAACTGATTCTGTCCAAATTATTATTTTTAAGTTACTTACTTAGGGTCACCTCTGATATCAAGGTACAGAGAACCAGACTTGTAGGCACATATGCCATCCCCACGGCTGCTCTCCTGCTTCCAGACAGGAAGTCTGGCTCTTGTTTGGCCTGACAAGCCATGGTTTTAGAGTCACTGTTACAAACATACCTGTTATAGGCATGTCTGCGTAGTCTTTTACAGGCTCAGATGGAGGAACACACAAAGGCTGTGAAGGCTGGGAGTCCATAGGACACACATCAGTGCATACTAATTACAGCCTCTCCTTTGCAGCCACAACCCACATATTTGGAAAACAGCTTTGTCATACCAGCTTAAGCACCTGGTTTTCAGACATGGCTGACAGATGCTTAGGTATTACATCCCAGGTAATTGCTTTTCAGGTCCTTTCCTTGGAAAGCCTGCTACCAAAACCCTCACGCGTCTTTGATGCACTTGAGGATTTTCTCTGACTTAGAACAGAACAGTTGCATTAAAATTGATTTAAATATTTAATATCCATCTTTCTCAGAGGGAATAGCAATACTCTCTAAAACTTTCTTATTATGTACCCTCAGGAGTGCTTTTTCAGTCTTCCCTGTTGCTGTCAGCTAAATGTGAGAAATGTGGATTATTGCTGGCAAGCGTGTGAGCTTTTCCTTCTGATTTGTGAAGTTCCAGACTCAATTCTTTGGTGTATACTGCTCTGCCTGACCTCCTCTTTCTTTTAAATAACATTGAAACTACTATCACTGACTTTGTCTCCCCTCCCTATTGTTCCTTTCTTCACAAGCTCTTTTTCCCCCTGACAATTCAATTTTCTGAGTTTCTGTGGTGTAATTTTAATATTTTCTATGGTTTTCTAGGATTTTTTCAAAGGCCATAAGGTCTTTTCTGACAGGTCCTTCCTGCTGCTGTTTCCTGTTCTTCAGGCTTAATGTGGATTGTGTAAGATGTAGCAATTTAGTCAAAATGAATGAAAATTTGTGCTAAATTACCAGAGCTCAAGGACCTGCACTTCCTCTTTATTTGGGTAATTGAGACAGCCTAAAGAAGTACCATAGATACCTCAGAGTTGCTCACCACACAGAAGTATTTTAATCTTCAGACTTAAATCTATTCACAAAACGTCTTTTGCATTTTCTTTCTGCTTTTATCCAGCAGCCTCAAACCATTTTGCAAAAAAAACATGTACTAGTTTTGTGTCAGGGTGTTTGAAGAGACAAATAAAGAGAAAAGTGCATGCAGTAAAGCTGATTTACCTGTGGTGCAGCAATGAAAATTGAAGTAGCTCTCTGAGAGACTCATGCTAAATGTTGCAGCCACCCTGCTCAGAGAAACACAGTGCCCTGTGCATCTCATGATTCCTCCAGTGAAGGGTACCACGTGTCCTTCCTCAGCTGTGGAGAATGACGTGCCAGCCATCTGGCCCAAAGGCTGCCCAGTGTCTCTGAGAGTTAAATCTGTCTGAACTGTGGGAAATGATGGACACTAACTGGCAAGGCAGATTTCCTCCCTGGCATACATCAGCCATCTCCTACTATTTTGAGAACTAAGTAGGACTCCACTGTGTTGTTTATGCAGCTGGAAACAGAGTTTTTATACTTTATGCTTTCTCTCTGACCAAGACAAGATTTGCTGGGACTCAAAATTACTTTCCAGGAACCATTTAATAAAATCAAAGCAGTCAGGAATAACAGCTGTGAGTCTCAGTTGCCACTAGCTGTACTATCGGTATATGAAAATCAGATACAAAAGATGGGTCTGGGATTTTCTTTTTCTCCTTTTTAAGCTGGAATGTGTTCAGACCTCTGAGGAATTGTTAACTTTGATATCAGCTGTTTCCCCAGCTGTTTCTACTTAGAAAAATCTTGTAAAATCTGGATTGTGCCTCCAAAGGCATTCCACTAAGAACTTGCAACACCACAGCAGTGAAGAAAATGCAAAACACTCATTGAGCCACTGAATCTCTAGAACCAATTCTAACAATTTAACAAAACTAAGTTCAGTTTCAAGCAAGGAAGCTTTACTCAGTGGCAGACTGAAAAAACCTATCTCACTAGCTAAGATCGGCCTCCTCCTTTTTCTCACCCAATCACCACCCTCCATTTCTTTTTGTCGGGAAAAAAGAACTGGTAAATTTAATTAAAAGAGCTGCTAAAGCAGAAAAGAATACTTTAGTCATATGATCTTCTGAGTTCTCTCCAACATCATCTTAGGTAATGGCTTATCACGTAACATTTGCTTTATTTTCTTTTTAGCAGTAAGATATTTCCAAACTTGCGCATCCCATCTGTATCCATTTTCACAATGACTGAACAAATGCAATTAGTCTGCAGTCAGCCATGTAATGGTCTCCTACTACTACCACTAGGTATTTTTAGTCCATGGATTCTCTTATTTCTCAGCTATGCCTTCTTTCTTTCCCTAGCTTACATTTATTATCAGAATTGCTTTTCTCCCTTCACTGCCATTCTGTGTTATTGAAAGAATCCCATATACTTTATCTTTTCATATTTCTCTCATGGTCATCTCATTGCAACATACAGATGGTGGTAAAAAGAGGAAATTTTTCATTAAAAATATTGCGAAATTTGCCATTTATTTCTTCTCAAATTCTGTATTTTGCTTTATCTCCTAGATCTGAACAGTCTGTCTTCTACCCAGACTCCCTTCCACTGCTTACTAGGCTTTCACAAAGATATATGAACCACTGGAGAAGAGAAAATCTCCATGTCAACCTATTGAGAAAGGAGTTCAGTTTTCTTCTCCCAGAACAGATTTCCAGTGGTCCACCCACCTTGCAGCAGAATGCAACACTGATCTTTTTGAAGTCCAGATTACATTTCTCTTATGTGCTGAACACAGCAGGGATGAACATGACTTTGCCTGTGCTCTTTGCCTATGAGGTGCAAACACAGCAGCCTTTCTGACTTAGCTTCAATCTGTTAAAAACAAAGACGTGTCACTAACTCTTCTTTCACCTTTCAGAGTGCTAAACATGACATGCTTTAAATTCTCTGAATTTGTCAGGTGGCTCCTTCACCAAGCTAAATGTCATGCTTCTCTGACTCTATGAATGATCCTGCTTTCCCTAAAGCTGAGTGGTGAACAGGCCCTTCTGTCTTTCAGTGTATTTAATTTCTGATTTTGTGGTCCGATTTTGTGCTGTATATGGAATTTCCTGTTTGCTTGAGGTGTTGGTATTTGACTTTTTTTTTTTTTGTCATAATTGATTTTATGAGCCAGACAAATTTTCTTATTTCCAGCTTCTTTTTCAAGGTACTTCTCTGAAAAATGGTGAATCCTCAGTTATCTCTCAAGAGCAGTGAAATACCTGCATCAGGTTTGCCTCTGATGCGGACAATACACATGCAGGAAGCCTTCTTCACAACAGAAAAATACACTCATTTAATTTAAAGCAGATTTTAAACCAATCTTGTTTAACAAATGTAGGTTCCTGTGTAGACCTTCTTACTTGGTATAGCTTATGCAAGTTTTTCCTTGTCCTGAATTAAAGAGAAGAGAAATCAGTTTCAGCTTAATTAGAATGTCTCTCATATTTATATAAACTGCATACCTAAACAGACTGGTGCAACTTTCTCATGGAGAAAAGGTTTTAAAATACACACAGCAAGATAAGAAAAAAGTATATACAGTCCCCTAAAGAATTCTTCCCACTATACTGTGAGTTCCCCATCCTTTCCACGCTTCTGATTGCAAGCTCAGTTTTTCAGTTGTTTCATAAAACAGAAACTTGCATAAACGTCACTGCAGCTTCTGGGGACCTCAACGATCTCAAGAAATGTTCTTGTAGTTACACTTCCTGTTCACCAGCTCCTGTTTCCTTTTTTACCCTTCTTTTTCCACACTTTCTCTGTGAATTGTACTGGCTCTAAAACAAATTTGAACATTTGGACTGCAGCATCTCCTTTCAAAAATTTAACCAAGCTTCTAGGAATATCTTCAGAATATATCCCTCCCACCATCCCCACAACACATTCTTACCATTTAATAGAGAAAGAACCATTAAAAAGAAGTATTCTAAGAGTGAATAGAAAATGAAATGGGTTTCTACCTCTAGATTTGGCTAAGTTACATTCAGAGGCAGGATATACTGAAGAAGTTACAGAAATACAAGCAGCCTGAATCTTTCATTACCTTAGAGAATAGCCGAGCTTAGCAGCAGTGATTTCATCTCTGAGTCCAAAATCTTCAGCTGAAAATACTTTACTTGGTTTCTTTTGAGCAGGCTCAGAAACCTTTTCTTCCTTCATCCATCTCACTTTTCTTCCCAGCAAAAGAAATTATTCTGGTTTTTCAGCCAACCTATTTTCACTAAGCATTTCAGTTTGCACCCTCAGCTCAGGTTCATGTGCATGAACCACCTAAGCTGAGCTGATAGGATGTTGCTATTTTTTTTCTCCTTACACATAGGCCTATTTGCTATTACATTTCCTTCCCTTTGATATCAGATTAGTGAGGCTACATTAATTATTCATTTCCCCAGGTGACAAACACTCTGTGTTCAATAGTTGATTGACCTGGTTCTTTAAGCTCAATAGAGATGTTAGTTTTAGCTATACCAGGGAGGACAAAGGAGAAAAGATACCTCAGCAAGAGCTCAAATATTTATGACAGACCATTTTCCTACTGCTTCTCACAGTGCTGCATGCCTTTCACTTTATGAAATTCAACATGTAAAAAAGATCTTTTCATTCAGTATTAGGAAATACTTTGACACCTAAATTGGCAGAATTCTTAGGCTAAATATTTTCCTCCACTATTCTGCTGCTTTTCTGACTAGCTCAAGTCACCAGACAATGTTTTTTCGACTTAAATCTCTACCTGAAAAGCTCCAAAATGGGAAAAAAAAAATGTACAGGATGCTGGGTATTGCAAGAATATTACACTAAACTGGTTCTAAGGTTAGCTGCGCCAATGGGATTAAGTCATTAGCTATTTACCTTGAAATCAGCCTTAGCTGAAGCCTAAACTAAAAGGCAAAAAAATGTTTGCTTACAGAATTTAAAATAGGTGCTTGCAGAATTTTCTGAAGTCCAAGTGCCAAAAGGAAACAGAAAACACATGCAGAACTTTAGTCATTATTTATGTTGGCTCTAAAGCTTCTTCTCACCCATTATGAGGCAGCCAAGACTGTAGAAATTCACATACTCTTGACAGAGCATTCAGTCTTGAAAAACCTGAAAACATCCTCAGGGTGAGGTCATGGAAGGGGACCTCGCTCAGGAGAGAATGTTACCTTTCATAATATGTTCATTTAAACACATTTTAAGGATGTATTTAAAATCAAATTTATTTTCTATCACATGAAAAAGAGAGATTTACTCAAACCCTTTGTGTTTGATTAGTCAAGGAAAGCCAAGACCCCGGAAAGCTCAGACCCTTGTGCCCAACCAGCCTGTCAGAGGTCCCGTTAGGGGGATCCTTCACTGAGCAGTTCACTGGATCAAAGACTGACTTGTTCAGGGTCACACACCAAACAGAAACCTCTCCTGGGTCTCCACACCTTTACCCACTGCCAGTGGCAGCCAGCATCCTTGAAGGACTCCCATTAACAGTTTACAGAAAACACTCTTCTTAAATGAAATTGTGATACTGCAAATATATATTCAAAGCAATATACTAACAAACTCTAATCCCTGGTAAAAGCTGGCTTGAGATGATCACTCAGCATGCAGAGAACACAGTTCTTTAACCAAAAGGCATCTCTGTGGGGGACAAGACAGGTTCAGCCCCTCAACTGATCCCAGAAATTATGCTGGAGTCTTCCCCCACTTCTCCCCATTCTTAGCTTTCTTCTACACTATTTCTTTACATTTAGGTGGAGCTTGGGTGATTTTAGTCACACATCTTACTAGTGAGTGGTGGTTGTATCTTGGGGGTGGATATCTCAGGATAGTACCTGAGATAACCTTGGGATGGGGACATGGGTCAGTCCAAGATTTCGCTACTGTTGCTGATTCAACAGCAGGACATCTTCCTTTACCTCCCTTGGTTTTCACTGCTGTGTGGTTTATCAGCTGGAAAGTACCACTGAGTTCTCTCCTCTGCAAGGGTTTTGACAGAGCCCGGCAGTGTTGGCTCCACTCTGCTCCGTCATCCGTTTAGTCCCCCTTGGATTGTATTGTGTGGGTGAGGTTGGACATGCTGACTGCATTCCATATGGGAGTAGCAACTCCCATAGAACTCCTATGCCATTACCTTTTTAACCCCAGTGATCTTCTCACATCTTCCCACAAAATTTTTAATTTTCACTTCTGAAATGAAAAGCGATCCTTCACTTTGGATCTTTTTCTTGAGTATTAATTTCCCACACCCCTTTGAAAACTCTGCTTTCTTTCTGGCAAACCAGACATTGTTATCTCATTGGCTTGAGTATTTAGCAAACTGTTAATGAGTTTGTCACCAGCTGATGCACTTCTCTTCCTACCTGGTCAAAACTGAAAATACTTCTGGAAGTCAGTGTGTATTATCACTTTAATCAGAAAGTTTTATTTCACCTAAGGCTTTGCTCATGTTCTATACAAACATAACAATGGGCTATGCCACATCAGTCTATCAGATATGATCCCTGGACATGATGCAACTGAGCTCTACCCCACAGGATAAGTCAGGCATGGGATGTCTGCAGAGTATCCCCAGCTGACAGCTATATTTGTAGCACAGGGTTTGATTCACTTCAGGTCCATGGTGCAGCTAATTGCGGGCAGTGCAGCATGCAGGCTCTCACACAGCATTTCTGAGACACTGCCACAGCACTCCAAAGCCACTGCGGGAACAGACAAAGCCTTACCAGGCATAGGTTACCTTTGCTGGATTCTCAGCATTTGCAGAGCTGAAGGGACAGCAGAAATGCCCATGTGGGACAAGGAGTATGAGCAACAGGCCATAAAAACCATTCCAAAAGACAGAGTGGAAGCATTTGGGGATTGCATGAGAACTTTTCTTTGGTATTTTTAATGTTGGGGTTTTTTTTCATTACAGACTTGGGAATCATGAGATATGATAAATGTCCATGAGACTAAAAAGCAGCTATATTGTTATCATATATATTTCATTTGCTGAGGGTAAGTTTGATGCAGCAGAACTTTATTCTAGGATTGTCTCCAAAGGTCCAAGAAGGTTATGTGAACAGAAGCAGGCAAAACAACATGTATTTAACTGACATACGGGGCTGAGAAGAGCATAGAAAAAGGGCCTTTCTTCCCAAACAACCTGTTGGTGGAGGGATTTGCATAAGGTATTTGGAGTTAGCAGCAACATGGAGGACTGGCTAATCTGTAAAGACATTTGAAAGAGGACCACATGGTGCTATTTTCATTGTTGCATTGGAAAAAGATAGCAATAGAGCACAGAAAGGAGAGGCCAGAGGCAACAACAATCATTACAGAAACAGAGGCATGCCTAACAGACTGTTTTGAAGGATGCACTTTTAACCTGTGATTGCATTTAAACAGGAATTAACTGATGGACAGGGGACGGTGGCATGAGTATGACTTATGGCTGCTGCTAATGACAGCAAAAGTGCAGTTCAGTTTCAGTGCAAAGCACTGTCTTTTAGGGTTATAAACACTCAAACTGTTGTATCAGACACAGGTTTAGAAACCAAGATAAGTTTGTGCCATGGAAGAGGGCAAGCACGATGATAAGGTGTAGGTGAAAAGAGCAAGGAAGAAGCATCAACCCTTAAACAGAAGGATGAGGTAGTTTGGGGAGCTAAACTTCCCCAGGTAATCTGTGTAAACTTGAGGCTGTTTCAGGATGACCCTAAGAGACAATATTTCTAGCAGACTTGTCCTTCAGGGGGAACCGGGAATACTGTAACAGCCACGAATTTAAAATCAGTAGAGTTGGAAAGAAATGGCCTATAAAAAATAGTAAATGAGGTTGCTGCAAAGAGGATTATGGGTCCCTTTAGTCCTCTAGGACAGATATTGACAAAAGAATGTGATGAATTCAGAATGATCCATTCAGCCCACCTCTTACCCTTGCAGAGTGTCCATAAATGATGGTGGTGACCCTCAATGTGCTTGTTGATATACATTTTCCTCGACCTGGCAGTATCAGTCATTCTTCCCCATGGCCTTGTAACATGGCTTGCAAACTGTAACACCAAATTGGTAGTTCAGCTATTACCAGACCAATACCATGATTTCAGTTTTGCTGGGATTCAAGATGCAGGGACAGTATTTCTTCAAGAAAGCAATGTCAGTATGTTGCCTGGTGGCTGGAGCTGCCTCTGGTAATTCATCAAAATGCAGTACAGGCAGCGAACTGGGAAGTGGAAAGCCTCTGGCAGCTTACTGGTTTTAGCTGGAAAGGGAGGGAAGAAAGAACAGTGGTACAATTAAATGTGGTGACAGCGACTGACAAAGGATATAGACAAGGTAAGGTATTCAGTGTTCTTTTTGCCTGTTTTTACTGCCATGTTCTTCTCTCAGGTATGCCAGGAACCTAATAATGGTCAGTGCAACTGAAGCATTACTGATGGTAAAGGGTAACTAGCAGAGCTAGGGATCATTTAAGCCAGCATATGAGACCAGATGGGGTGCATTCAATAGTCCTGGAATAGCTGTCTGCTGTCACTGCAAGTTACCACTTTTGAAAGGGAGTGGCAATCACAAATAGGTTTCTGAAGACAGAAGAAAGCAAATTTCATGTCACTTTTCAAGAGAGGCAAGAAGGAAGATCTGGAGAAATACAGGCCACTCAGCCCTGTATGGAGAAGTTAGGGAACAAATTTTCCTGGAAGCCATTTAGAACTGTAGGGTTGGCTGTTCAAGGTGCTAAAGAGCTTCCATTAACACAAGCTCATCATAGGTCAGCACCTTTCAGTACCTGACAGAGTGATCATCTTCGGCATAAGCAGCCACTCCTAAGACACAGTGAAGCTGGGACTCAGCTTCCCACAGCCAGCACTGTGGTGGGATAACCTGGGCCAACAGCCAAGCACCCAGACACCCGCTCACTTCCCTTCCTCCCACTTACTGCAGGGCACAGAGAAAGCCTTGATGCTGTGCAAGCACTGCTCAGCAACAGCCCAAACACTGTTATGTTAACACTGCTTTGGTCACAAACCCAAAGCACAGGACCATAAGGGTGACTATGATGAGAATTAACCCCATCCCAGACAGACACAGCACTGGCATGATAAACGTTCTAATCATATTTCGATAAATTCTTAACACAGGATAATTGGTGAACTGACAAAACTAGATTTCTGTGGAAAGTATGAAAAATTGTAATACTAGCGAAAAAAAAGAAAAAGAAAGAATAATTTAAATTATGTAATCTGGACAAGCAGGAAAAACTGAAAACTGCTAAACAAACCGAATCTCTGTGCAAAGAAAAAATAAAATATAGGTACATACTTTAAAAACATCTTATAAACTTTAGCTCTCAGCCAGGAAGTACTTTGAAAATATACTCATTAAAATTGACATAATTCTGGGACACAACTGAAAAGCCAAACAGCCTTCCACCACTGTTCAAACGCTGCAGCTTCCTAAGGAGAGGTCATAAAACTTCCCAACCTTACAGAATGCTGATACTTTGCATTCTTTTCATGTAAGAAGAAAGAGGACTGGAGAGATAACAGGAGAAAAAATGTGTTAGCCTTATACCCTTGAGCTGTGATGAAATACCCGTCTACTTACATTTAATTATGTCCAGTTTATAACAAAGCATTCAGCAGAAAACATCAATAAGAATGTTGACACACTCAGACTCCTTCTAATAAGAATGAAGAATTATAGTTGGAAATCTGGCATCTAGAATTCAACTGAAAAGGAATTTTGCTGTTTAGCAATTAGTTCTCTCTGAAACATAAAGTAGTGTTTCTAAAGGAAAATTATTGGGTAGACTTGCAATTGAGGTATGTGTTCAGATCAGTTCAAAGATTAAAAAATGACTCCATTACTCTAGACAAAGACACATTTGGACTAAATATACACCACGATATATAATTTCTTGTTGTATATTACTTAACGTTCTCTTGAAGGAACATAAATAAATAATGCAGAGTGTCAAGACCAGGACTCTGCAATTGATATGTTTATGGCAAAGTTAACAGAAGTCTTAGGTCTGAAACTAAGGCACTAAGGCTCTTCCAGGAGAAGACATGTCTTTTAGAATAGGTCTGGCTGTATCAGAGGGATAAAGCAGAGGCAGGCAAAGCGTATGTCAGGTATTGGTGCTGTGGGAAGCTGAGTGCCACCTTCACTCCTGCCTTAGGAGTGGCGGCTTGTATCTAAGCTAAAAGGGTATAAGGCTAACACATCACCCTGTCAGGTATTGAAAGGTGCTGACCTATGATGAGCTCGTGTTAATGGGAGCTCTTCAGCACCTGTAGCAGTCAAACCCACAGTCTTACGAAGTTATTTCCTAGAAGCTAGGAGCAACTTACTTGCGTACATAAAAAACTCGCTCTGAAGCCAACAAAGTTTCTGTGAAAGATTAGAAAGACCCCGAAGATACTGAAATCAATGAAGTTTGATATTATTTACCATGCTATCTGACTTTAAATATGAAATATGGACAGTAAGCAACCATCAGTTCTGTACTGAGTGCTTACTGCAAGGCTTGTAGCTAGCCAGGTTCTCAGTTTCCATCACAACCACAAACCCCCCACATTCTGAGGTTATCTGTTTACAGAAATAAAATGTAGAAAAACCCCACCAAATCCAATGTGTTTGTAAATACGAAGAAGTTAAATTAGCTTGACTTTTTTCGTTTTCACTTTTGAACCAACATTAATTCTTTCCTTTTCTGAAAAAGCACAGCTTGCAGAGGTCCAAATCAGTAAGACAGAATGGGATGGGAAAGAAAGGAAGAGAGGAGTGGGTAAGACCCACTTGCTGAGTACAACACCTAATTCTTTGAGCCTCACTTGGTATGAACACCAGTAACTCCCAGGAGCAATCACAGCCCCTGCTCACACTGATCCTGAGGCCGTGATGAAAGTCCAAAACTGCAACAGGTTCTGCACATTTATCTCAAGTGGAGGGAAGCCTTGTCATCTGCCGTCTACAGAGCTCTCTAACTGGGCAGCACTAACGTGCCCACTATCCACCATGAAAAAATACACTGTTTCTTCAGTAAGTCCCAGACTAAGGAGACAATGGGGAGAGAATTCTGCCCCAAGGCAGTTCACTCTTTTCATCTCTGCTACTAGTTCCGCTTTGGCAACTTAATTCTCTGCAGTTCCATTTACCCATTCTAAGGCAGTGGATAATGAAAATTACAGCCTCTATGCAGAATATTGACCTCTTTGGATAAAAAACCTCCAAAAGATGGAATTTACTTCATGTGTTGACATATCCCTCCCTACTTTCCTTCTTTTTTTCTCTTCCCCTCTCTCTTTCTCTTTCCCTCTGCCTCCTCCCCCCTTTCTACCTTTCTACCATTGAATCTATAAATTGCTTTATTAATCTTCCATATCAAAATACTTCTGTATTAGTATCACCATGAATAGTGTTTTAAAGCAGAACTGCAGAGCACTGCATTAGGGGAAGAATGAACAGTGATATTTTGCAAGGCAAAGCCTCTGGAAACTCACAGACATTTATTCTCCTTATATTCCTTTTAGTATACAGTGGTAAAGCCATTTATATATCATTTTATTTTAATTTAATGAAAAGCAAAAAATTTTAGCGTAATGTGAGGATATATTGTGATAGCAGTTTCCATTTGGGTTTTCCTTAAAGGCAGAATTCTCATGTGAACTCGGTATAAATTTTTACTCCAGCTGTATGGCAAACAGCAACCTGTTCTTGAAAGAAAAGAAACCTACAACAAATTATGTCACTCTAGCATGCACCATGCCTAAAACTCAACAGCTAAAATAATACTGTAGAGTGGGGAGGAGCAAGTGTAAAAAGCAGTCATTGCAGCTAAGATATTAACAGAATAACAGACTACTTTTGTGAAAAAGGCATACAGAACAATTTCTTAATTTGCTACAAGCCTCCTGAATTTGCTTCATATCTCAGCAGTAATCCATCATACTGAGAAATTGCTTTTCGTGCTGATTTAATATTTGATAACAGCTCAGAAGTCTGAACTTTATGACAATATAATATGAGTGGTAATGTAACATTGCAACATTTCTTTCTGAAAACATCATCATTCTACCTTTCTCGTGAGATAGACCTGTAGTATACTTTTTATCAGAAATATTTCTGAGGAAATCTAATAAAACACTAAGAAAAAAGAGCATTTGAGTTTTACAATTACATTGTGATCCAATTGAGGAACTTTTAACACTCAACAAATTTATGTTTGCCCCAGTGGGAACTTACTCTAATTGTAAAGAAAAAAAAAAAAGAATTATATAGATTTTACTGGAAAATTGAATTAGTAAATCAAGCAAGCAAATAAATTTGAGTTCCTTGTCAGCGTTAACAGTACAGTTAGAGTAACAACATGGAATTAATCAGATCAAGATACAGAGAAACCAGCAAACACTGCAACCCAAGTGACTTTAATGAGTCAATGCAACAACAATCGGTAAGGGAAGGGTGGAAAATCATTATTAAAGCATGTTACTCCTTGCTCCAAGTTTATTTGGTGGTTTTCTTACACAAGCTATTTTCCCATGTCTGTATATTAAAACAAAATCACCTTTTTAGGTGGCAACCCACACAATCTCTGAAGATTTCCTAACAAACCATAGCCCTAAACTCAGCACCGTTTCCTCAATCTGGTATAGAAGTGGACAAAACTGAAATGGCATTATTTGACTTTTGCTAAAAGATTTACATATTTCCACATAAGTGAAAAAACAAGGAATTTTCTCATGTGGCTGTATCAGACTAAGCCCATTCTTATAAGTAGTGAGTAGCAATTTATACAAATACAGATCTGCAAACTCAAAAAGTCAAAGCGAAGGATCAAATTCCTAAGTAAACCCTTCGGTTTGTTTTATCATTTCTCAGAAATTATGGCACCCTAAAAATGTCACAAAGGATTAGAACTATGTGGATAACTGATATTTTTATTAACTTGCAGGGGGAAAAAAAGAAAAATAAGAAGATAAAAAGAGAAAATAATTTCATTTCCCCATGGTTTTTAATCTTTGAAAACAGCAAAATCTTAAACGTTGTTGAAACAAAACAATCAAATTTTCAAAACAACTACCTGCTTTCAGGTAAAAGTATCTTGGATGCATTATCAAAAGCAGCTGGTAGTTTTCATTAACTTGATGCTTGTCTATAAATTTGGCAAAACCCTGTTCACTGAAAGAGTTTTGCCTACCCTGTAGCTAAAGACAGAGCAGATTATCATACTTCCCGGGATTTACAGCATGCGTGTGCATATGTGTGCTGCAAATGACAGCAGAAGTCGTGTGGCAAAGCAGTTAGCTGCCTTTTAAATGCTGGATGACCCTAGGTTCCACTATTATAATTTCCCGTTGACTTGAACCCAAAAATTGCTTTTCTATGTTTGTCAGGATTTTCAGAAAGAACACAAAATTTTGCTGCAGGCCCCAAGTGAAAGCACCATAACTACAGCCATCTGTTTAGTACTGGTGAGCATTTTCAAAATTGACATAAATGGTGTTCTAATCATAGTTCAACAGACTGTTTATTTTTAAAAAAGACTGCTTACTGAACATACTTTGGGCTATAAAGCACAAAAAATAAGAACCTGGTATTACTGTCAGAAGTGCTGTGAAGGCCTAACTGCGACTGAAAATAGCTGTTACATGCATGCTTTTGCATACTTCCCTAACTATTCTCTTCAGGTTGTTTATTTTTTACTTGGCCTTTGGGATTTGTAAAGGGTTTTTTTCCTATTTTTTGGCTGGCTTTTTTTTAATGTGGGAGTTGGGTATTTGCCTGCACCATCAACACAAAAGATGTAACTTCTTTCTGCTTGCTATTTTAGTTAAAATTAGTAGCAGCTGGAGAGTTGTCTTTCTTGGTTGTGCTGGATAATGTCACAAAGACTTTAGATGTCTATTACCAGCTTTTACCCATGAACTGAAGAGGTATGTGGTGGAATCCTCTGCAAAAATACTCGTATTCTAAAACATCCAGCAGTCTTCAAAACATGTTTAAATATGAAATATTCTAAACAACATTATTTATTTACTCTTCCCTCAGTGTGCTGCATTTCAGTGCCCTGTGATGCTGTCGTTCACTTCTTTTCCAGTAGGGACTTGCCTTCGCTACAGTCTCTGGGAAAAGTGTGTCAGCACCAGGCGTGGCTGAATTGGCAAAGGAAGTGACTCCACAGCCAACTTTTTGTAAAAACTCTGCCTGTTTTCCGATGAAGTTTCCCACTGTTGCTGCCATTTGTGCGTGCTGGTACAAACAGCTGGCCTGCTAGAAATGACTAAGTGACTGAAAAATCCTGGCATTTTACTGCCTGTCATTAAGAATGCCTCTGTATTTCTTGTACATTGGCATAATTGAGCAGGACATTGTTTAGCCTGGGGAAAAGGAGGCTCAGGGCAGTCCTTATTGCTCCCTACATGTAGCTGTGAAAGGAGGCTGTAGCCAGTGAGTGCCAGTCTCTTCTCCCAGGAAAAAAGTAACAGGATGAGAGGAAATGGCCTCAAGTTGTGCCAGGAGGGGTTTACCTCGGATGTTAGAAAAAATGTCTTAATGGAAAGGGTTGTAAAGGATTGGAACAGATTGCCCAGGGTGAACTATGTTCACCATTAAACCATGTCCTGAAGTGCCATATCCACACTTTTTTGAACACTTCCATGGGCAGTGCTAAGTTGATGGTTGGACTTGATGATTTTAAGGGTCTTTTCCAACCTTAAGGATTCTCTGATGCTGTGATTGCTGCTAATATTATGGCACTGCTACTAGCTGGAAAAATGCATGTTGCCATACATCTGCCAAAGAAACCATCCCTCTGTTTCACAAAATTGAAGGCCCACTTACAAACTTTACAGCATCTCCTCATTTAAATGCTCGATTTTACAAATCTCAATCTATTTACTTATATATTTATTTTAATTTTGGATTTTGTCTACCTTTTGTTTTTCTTGCAACAATTTAAAAACAATATTTGAAAATGAGATTCTATCCTATGGTATCATAATGACATTTGTATAATTCTTCTGCAAGCATAGAAACTTAGCATTGGCACAGGCCTCTGTCTCTTGAGGAAAGCAATAATTACGTGCACTGACAACTATAGCGAGGTTGGTCTGAGAAGCTCCAGACCACGGAAAGCAGCGAAGATCCTGCACTCTCCCTCCCACAAGCCTGATGCTCTGTGTGCTTGCTCCTGCCTGACCTACCTTCAGTCCTCTCTCCCTTCTCCCTGGGGTCCTCATCCTCATCTCACTCAACCAGTTCCAGCTCCTACTTCATTGTTTGAGGAAAATCATTGCTTTCCTTCTGCCATGGTATTTGCTCTGCTTCACAATTCTCATGTTACCTCTCCACCACCCCCTACTCAACTTTTTGACCTTGTCTCCTTGCCCACTCAGGCCAAGTCCTCCCGTTCCTCATTTTTCCTTTTTCAATCTCCCTTCCCTTCCTCTCTTCCCTTCTTGCTCCTTCTGCACTAGAATGGTTTGCCTTGAGATCCCAGCTTCCAAACCCAATGCACAGCTGCACTTTCAGGAAATTTCAGCCCTGTGAGATACTCAGGATAGATGTTGTATTTTAGCTGCAAAGCCACAGCAAGCCTTCATACAAGTACTTGTGTTAATGGTGACACGTGAATTCTCATAACGTTAAACGTTGCTGGCTATAGCAAGAACAGCCAAAGCACATCTTTGATGTAATACTTCCTCCCAGTGCATCTTCATGTACTAAAGCTTTGTGCTTAAATAGGAAATTATTACTGCTTCTTGGAGAAAAATCATTAACTTGCAGGTGTTTTAATATCATAAAGCACATTTTCTTTAATTTCATTTCTATAACAGGTGGTTTAGATTAAACCTGCAGCAGCAAAAATTTCTATCAACTTCAGTAACCAGCACAGGGAAATCCAAAGTAAACAAACCTGGGAAAACTAAGAAAAAGTGAGAATGCAATATTTTAATTAAAATTCAGGAGATGGTAGACAAAAAAGTGTTAAAATCTCATAATTCTACCCTAGAAAAACATTATAATCTGGATAGACTTTGACAGAGACTAGAAAGGGAATTGGATTTGTGTTAGGCTACACGGAAGGTGACAGAGCTGAAAATACAATCTGAGACTCTAAAGTGCTGCACGTGTAAGAAATTGAAATAACCCAGCAGCAAAATGTAAGAACTTAGTTACAATATTTTTACAACATTTGTTCATTCAAGCTGTTAAGGATACCACGATGCGATTATATTTTGGACTGTTGCAAAAAAAAACCCCAAAACGTGTATTTACACATCACACATATTTTTGCAATGATAATACAGTTGTCACAAAGAGTGATAGCAAAGAAATAAAATATTATTGCATTAATTTCCCTGTAAAAAATGTGTGATGACATATTTCTATACGATTCTGGAGGGGGGAGGGTCAACTTCCAAACACCCATGTTTTGGGATACTTGCTTTTTTATTTCAAACCATAAAAGAAAACCAGAATGGCCTGCATGGTTTACACTTTGCTGCTAATGTAATTCATTCAGATATTGTGTTCTATGCCTTTCCACATAGCTGGGAAAACAAAACTCAAGTGTTTGAAAATTTCCTTGTAACGATGTGAATCAGCACTGTAATTTCAAACAGAAAGGAAATGAGATCTGAAGCAAAGGCAAGGTGGGCACTTACTGCCCCGAGTTATCAACACGGTCTCCAGCACAAATCCAAAGCACGGCCCCTACCAGCTATTGTGACGCAAACTAACTCTTCCCCAGCCAAAACCAGCACAGCTCTCTTTAGGGCACCTCACCCATACGCGGTTTGGCAGAGCACAACAAAGCGCAAGCCGCCAACTGCCAATTAGTCACTAATTACAAATATTGTTTGAAGTGCACACGCAGACCATCCAAAATCACGTTGTTAACTGCCCGTGCCGTTTCTCCTCGGCAAATGAAACAAACAGGGCGGGTCACGCTACAAGAGCTGCCTCCGCTGCCCTCACGCCACACGAGAAGCCGCCTGTTGCGGGCGCCACGTCCCCGCCCGCCCGGCCAGGGCAGGGCCCGGCGCCCGGCGCGGCACCGCCCCCGCGGCGGCCACGTTAACAGGGCGGGAGCCGGGCCGTGCTCGCCGTGCTGTGCCGGGGTGCGGGCGCCTGGTGCGGGCGCGGGGCCGTTGGCACAGTAAAAATGTCTTCGCCTCCTAAAGAGAAAGCAGAGACGCGGGCCGGACACCCTCCTGCTGGTACGGCCGCCGGTTCCCGTCTCTCCGCTCTTTCTCTTGCCACGCCGGGGGACGGGACGGGGGGGCCGGGGCGGCTGCAGGCCGGCGGGGCCGGGCGCCGGTTCCCCGCCAAGTTCCCTCCTGTGCGCGCCGGGGCTGAGGAGGGCGAGGGCGGCCTCGGGCAGGTCCCGCCGCCGCCGCCGGGGGTGTGAGCCCCGGTAGGTTCGAGGCCCCGGGGATGCGAGCCCCGGTGGGTTTCCTCGCTCTCCGCTGCTCGGGCGCAGTGTGGCGCTCTGGCCGCGGGAGGTGCGCTGGGATCCCCTCCTGAGCCCTGGGCGGCCCCGGCCCTCCTTGCCCTCTGGCAGCCTTTCCCGGTGACGGGCGACGCTCCCTGCCCTGCCTCTTCCCGAGGAGCTCTCTGGATGCGGCCAAACCCTCATCGGGTGTGGGCAGCTTTGCGTTTCCAGGCTCCGACCCGGCAGGCAGACAGCGTTGTCTTCCCGAGCATCCCGCCCTCGAAAGGCGGCGGAGGCCTCCGGAACCCCCGCCTGGGGCTGGTGGTGGTGGGAAGGGGAGCGGAGCGGTCTCGGCCCCACGCAGCCTGCGGGGCTGTTCCAGCAGAGAGTACGCTGAGTGTGAACAGATACTGCAAACCAGGAGTGCTCTGTGCATCCATTTTGCCTGCGGGCGTCATGGTGTGAGTGCCAGAGCAGGCTGCGTGCCCCTGGCAGCGATTCTGGCAGGGTAGGAAACAGGTAAAGCTGCTTGAGAAGTGCCCAGCAAAGGACCTCCTTCGCTTTCCATCCCGCTGCTGTGTGCGAGTGGGCGCAGGGTAGGAGTTGGGTGTCACCTCCAGTGGGACACTGGCCTGCCACTGGCTATAGGTGGCAGCTCTTCTCTGCACACAGGTGGGGTTCAGTTCGTGGCAGTATCGAAGTTGTTTTCCTTCATGTACTGTTGTTTTGCTTCTTACAATTTTCTTAAAGAAAGGGAACTTTGGTCCCTGCATCAGCAGCTTTACATATGTCGTCTAATGTTTCCCTGTGGAGTTGTTGGTGAGCTTTTTTTTTTTTTTGGCGTTTCAGTAAAAAATGCTGAAATTCTCAATTCCCAAGGTGGCTAGTTTTATTTTCAGCTGTTGAATCCTAATTGAGTTCTGTGCTCTTTAAAATGAGGACCTGAAATCCCTCTAAATAGAAGTGAAAAGTATTGGCTTTGCTTTGCATGGCAGATACAGTTCAGCAGTGCAGGTAAATCAGTCCCTTGGCTGAGCAGTCATTCCAGTCCTGCAGCCTCCTTCTTCATAGCATTAGCTCTTATCTGACTTCCTGTTGAGCTGCTTCAGGGAACAAACCAAAGCATCATTTTCCAATGTTGACAGCTTTTGTTGCCCGCTTCTCAACCTGGCTTGTCTTCAGGTACACATCAGCTCCAGAGTGGAGGGATCATTAAGATTTTATATTGGTTTAGCTGTCTTCCAGCTACACAACTGATGAAACGAAGATGCTTTGTAACTGTTTTTTCTGATGTTGCTCCATGTTTGAGAGTTTTGCTTCAAAACCCGTCTTTTGGAACTGGTGGGATTTTAAGACCTGAAGTGAGCCTCCCTAGGCCACATGAGAAACTAGCAATGCACAGTGTAAAAGCACAAGTGGATTACAGTACAGGTTTCCTTTGCAGTCAGAATATTTCAGTTTGGATTTTTTTCTTTGTAAAACATACGAACTGAAGAACACCTTCAACTATGTGCCATTTAAAATCATTGGCATCCCTGTCTTGGTTTCTTTTTTTTTTTTATTTTTTGTGAGCATGCACACAAAATTGAGCTTTGGAAGGAAGGCGATCACTGAGTCTGTCTTTGAGGCCAGGAGAAACTAATGCTTTACTGTATCTTCAGGTCGCTTTGGGAAGAAGATTTTTCTGAGCTGTTTGGCCCTTTGGTCTTTTAATGCTTGGAAAATCCACAAGAAGTGTTTTGACTAGCAAGAGTGTATATTTACTCTAGTGGTTGAAGATAGGTTTTAATCTTCTATCTCAAGCTGGTTTAGATCCCTGAATATTAGAATAATGCAATAGGTCAGTCTGCAAACAAGTTTTAATAAAATGAAGTAAGAAATTCTTTAAAAAAATTAATACGGGGGAATTTTATTTATAAATAACAAGGCAAATTTCTATCAAAGATGTGAATAGGGGATCTCTTCTAATAAATGGTTTAAAAGCTCAGGTTTTGCTGCATACAGCTCTATAAAGAGCACTACCTGCACTTACAGATGTGTCTTATCCTACTGAGTATGTTGGACATGTAAAAGTTAGGAAGGATTTGAGTCATCAAATTAAAAGCAAAATGATGAATCTGTTGTTTTTCAAGTGCACTGTTGGCCCTTGCTTACTGACTGCACTGCATTCCTCTCTGCATTGACCTTTCACATAGGGGGAAAAGGCGCTTGAAAGACAAAGGGTAATGAAATGGAAAGAAACCTCAAGACCTCAGGGAAGGAAGTGACTTTGACCTCCCTTCTGAAATTTAAGAGGGCCCTTACTTAATCTTTATTAAATCTATCACTGCCTATCAGTGAGATCAAGTGTGCCCATAATACATTGCTGAGTAGGTTTGTACAGTCCCTCTGAAGAGATCTGTGTAATTATGCTTTAGCTGTTCATCTAGTACATACTGTGGAGGGATAAAGGAAGGTGATTGTGTTAATAGTGTATTTATGAAGTTTTATGATAGGTTTGTGAAAATAGTTATGTGCTTTTTTTCTACTTTAAAAAAAATAGCTCTGAGCCAAGATTTCTGTGAAATGATGGCATATAGTAATTCCTGTTCTTACTTTGCTGAACACTAATGTATGCTCCCTTAATCTTGTATAAAAGCATATTTTGTGTTTCCCTTTTCATACATCTTATCATTGTAATGGAATCTGTTATTACACAGTACATAAGGAATAAATTTTTGTGTTAATATTGAATACTATAGTCAAGAAAAAGGAAAACTGATAAGACTCTTGGTTGTACTCTGGATTTCTAAAAGTTCCTGTCTGGTTGCTGTGACGGGCAGGTGATTTGGGTTGAGCTGGAAGGTTTCCCTGGGAAGGACTGCACTCTGAACCAACTGGGGCCCAGGGTGTCCCTGACCTGTGGTGCTTCTCCAGGCACTTGGTACTTGCTCCAGCTCAGTGGGGTTTATTTCAGAATTCAGTCTCAGAAACAGTGAGGAGTCTAGCAGTGGGGGCAGGGAGGAAAAAGTAGAATGCTTCCCCACTCCAGATCAGCTTGAGTGGCAATTGATTAACACAGTTGTTTAATATTTCCAGAAGGAGTAGTCATACCCTTCTGAGGAACACGGGCTGGCATTCACGGGACTGACAAGGTAGTCCTGTCTGCCTCTTGAGGGGGGAGAGCATGACAGATGATAATTAAAATCCAAAACTTATATTCAGCAGTGAGGCAGATAGACTTGTTGGTCTTCTCAGTGTGCTGGCAAATGATCCCTTCTTTATTTCACGCTTTAGTCACCACTCCAGGGAGCCATTCCCTGTCCTCTCCTTCCTTAGCACCTGAGCTCTCTACTTGCTCTTCAGCACAGGAGCTGCTTTCTTCCTAATCCCAGCACAGTGTGGTTGACACCATCCACTTCTGGATACTGCTTTCTGACAGTGTTCTGGAAGGTGGTTTATCAGTTATTTAAATCCTTTGTTTTCAGGATAAGGAAATCTGATCTCTTTTATGGATGACTTCTAAGTGACAGAATCACCATGGTAAGCATCTGTCGAATTATGTAGTAAATGCTAGGCAAGTAGGAAATAGATGAATACTCGTAACTCCCAAGAAAATCTCACAAATGTTGAGTGGGTTTTTCATTACCTTGGTGGATGTAATCATTTCTTCTCTTGTCACACCCTGAGGTAGTGTAGCTTAGCTGATACCTTTTGAAAAGGAAGGTGAATTATGCTGCAAGGGTATTTATCATCTTAAGCTAAATCTCTTGAAACTGGATTGGGTACAAGCATGCTGTGTCATGGATGGCAGATATGTACATCAGCTATATGTAGAGTGCTGTCTAATTATTTCACTTCTGGTCTCACAAATACACATGATATTGCAGCTGTTTGATGGATTCTTCTGCACAGTAACCTTGGATTGCTAAATATAATTAAATTATGCACCAAAGTTCTTTAAGCTGTCTATACTATGCCTGCTGGTATTAGTTCAAAAAATCAGATTTAAAATTCTAAGTTGCTGCATTAGTCACTATTATGCCTTTTTAGTTGTCTGGTTATTTGCTTTTTAATCCCTGTTAATTCTGCATACAGGCAAATCTGAACGTGTTAGCTGTGTATCTTTTCCAGTGACAGATAAAGAGAAAAGGAGTGGCTGGTGGCCTGATGATATGAGAGGGGAGACATTTTAGATCTAAAATAGCACTAAGTCTTCCGGTATTGTTTTTTCTAGTATTCTGTTAGATGTTGAAGGACATGGAAGTGTGTGTATTGTTCGGAGCTGCTGTTTGTAACCCTGGCAGATGTTGCTGTGGAGACAGCATCTTCCACAAAAAGTAATTTGAAATAAATAAGTAAAAAATTCTGATTGTGCAATGATGTTAAATTTAGAAATTAGTAAAATAAATTAATAATTTATAAATACATGTAAATAAAGCATAGCAGTACTTTGATTAACTGAGATGTTAAAACAAGACTGCACGTGACAGAACTCAGTGTTTGCTTTTGCAAACAAATTTCTAAAGAGCTTGAATCAAAAAAGAATTACTTGGAATTTTAATTTTTGCTTCATTTTAGACAACAAAGAAATGTAGTTTTTTAACCTTTCTTTCCTTGTCCCATGTGAAATATTTCTCGCCAATTAAAGTTTTACGTTGCACAGAGAACACATAATAGTTAGTGATTTGGGTTTGGGGTTTTTTTTAATGCATGATAAGATTACACAGTTTTGTAGGCTTTAAAAGATACTTGACTTTGCCTGTTGATTGCCTGTCTTTAGTTAATGACCTTTATTGAACTAGAAGTTTATCATTCAAATATCACTCTGATCTTAAAATTGTTTTTAAAAGACAGGGCCAAAGAGCTTTCACTTTCTTCTGGAGCAGGTCACTTTCTGTTTCCTGCTTTCCTCCACCCAGGCTGTAAAATTTATGCACAGCAGTGGCCTTTCCATTGCTGTCCTGGTTAAGAATTGGGAATTAGAGCTGTGTCTAGGCTTCTGGGATTAGCACTGAACTGCTGCGAGGTGCCCTGCTCCCTCTGTGGCAGGACGCAGGAGGGCTGTCAGAAGTACAGCCTCCTCTGTCGGTGCCAGCAAGCGCTTCAGCTTCTCCTGCGCGCTGCTCTGGCGTCCTGCTCGCTCCAGCTGTGGCATCTCAGCACGGGCTTACTGTGTCAAGGCACTGTGAAACACAAACCAGTGTCTCTGTAAGTGGTTTTATTGACTTCTGACCACTATAGTGGTTTTCTGATGTGGTTGCTGATGGCAGTATAGCCCATCCAATTAAGCTAACGAGATGCATCGTCTTATCCTGTGCTGTCCTGTAAGCGTGTGTAGCACTTGTTGAAGAAAAAGAAAAGTACACTATTGAACCAGAAAGCAGATCAAGAGCAGCCTGCCTGTTGCTCTGCTTAGTAGCTGCAGTGCTAAGCTTGGCTTGCTTCCTGTTTTATATTGCCCTTTGGAGTGGATAAGTGATGTACATAAGTGGATTTGCTTTCACTTCTTGTTTTGTGTTTCAAAGGGCTGGTTTCATGTTTGCATCATTTCTAAAACTTAAATGATGCAAGGATTTGAAATGTGGTAAATGCTCATATGTTTTGCAAAACAAAAAGCTCTGTTCTAAATGCAAGTTAACAGTCCTCCTAAATTTTGCTTTTATTACACTGTTCGTGAAGTACTTATTTGTATAAATGCTATTGTTACAGATGTAGCTTTTAACATGAAACGGCAAGTTAGTTTCTTTGGTTTGTGGCCTTTCGTGTAGTGTTACGCAAGTCATTGCCTCAGTTTCTTCTGACTGCTGCAAGTTAGTATGGGATAGAGGGAGAATTAAAACAGAATTGAGTTTTCTAAAATGTCACTGGAAGCAGGTGATAAAACGAGCTGCAGCTTCTCAGGTTAAGCAAAGATGGCATCACGTGAAAGAGAATGGCAGATGTGGTCCTGAAGTAGCATGTACTTAGGCTTGCGACTTCTTAACACTTTGGGCCCCCTTTTCAAACTGTGATTACTAGTAAACTACTATGCAGAGTATCAGGAGGGAAGCAGGGTGGGTCATCCACATTCTTCACTTAACACTTACTTGACTGAGGTTTGTTGTTTACTGTTTAATTTTCGTTTCAGTGAAAGCTGGTGGGATGCGGATTGTGCAGAAACACCCACACAATTCTGATGCCAAAGAAGAAAAAGATAAGGATGACCAAGACTGGGAAACCAGCAGGTGAGCAGTTTGATTTGGTGCATGTGCTGCAGTGAATTTCCATGACCTTGAACCTTATCACCAGTTTGTTTTCCTTGTGACTAGCAGACCAAAGATACAGTGCTTTTTGTATCTTAAAGCAGTAGCAAGTTAGACAGTCCTTCAAGAGAATTGGGGAATTTGGGAATTTTCGTAGTGCTGAGCCTCCTTTAAGTGATCCTGCCGGCAAGAGAAGGCTGGAGAAAAAAGTACAATAAAAGTAAAACCTCAGCTTTCCTAAAATGTCTGAATTCAGAGTGTGCAGAAGCATGGAGGCTAGGCATATTTGGACACAAGTATTAGGCTGGCAGTCTGTATATGAGGTGGTCTTTCTGTGTGCAGGGTGATTCCTTTTACTCTTTGGCCCCTAATCCTGTGTCTGTCAGGTATTTGACAACATGGTGCTTTTGAAAAGACAAGAAAAAATAGATGGTACTAATATTATATCTTTTATTTTAGATAGGAATCTTACCAGTTTTGGTGGTGGAGGATATTAAGACTGCAGTTACTTAGCAGTTTTAACTAGATTTTTTGGATTACCGCTGTTTAGAAATGAAAGCAGGGAGGTTTGATGGACTGTAGCTGTTTTTCTGTTCATAGGAAAGCCACCTGGTTTTGTGCTGCTTTCCTCAGCTAGCTGTTTTTCTTTCCAGCCAAGACTATATTTACCTGTAATGTTTACCTACTAACTTAGGGCTTGGGTTTGTCTTTGCTATTTGCTCAAGTTAAAAAAAACAAACCAGAGAGCCATTCCTGTGCTTTGGTAAGTAGACTGAGATTATATTTATTTTACATGTAAAACAATGGTAATAAATAAGCATTGTGAAAATGTCCAGAAATAAACCCAAATGTGTTTATTTACTTGAATAGGAAACACCTTTATGAGAAGGGAAAAGTAATTTTAATTAATATATTCAAATACAAGGCAGGAGAATTAAAGTTTGTCCTTTCTTTATCAACCAAATTGGTCATCTTGTTGTTCTGCACTGTGGCACATAAGTTGAAAGAGTCTGTATTGCAGCCAAGTTTTGTCTAAAGTAAGAAATTGTATCTTGGGGTCAATTTAAACTTTGTTGGGATACATCCTTTTATTTGAGGTGTGTTGGCCTTGGCTGGACAGCAGGTGTCCACCGAGCTGCTCTATTACTCCTCTACTCAGCAGGATGAGGAGGGAGAAAGTAAGATGAAAAAGCCACATGTGTCAAGATAAGGACAGTTTAATAAAGCAAAGGCCATGCATGGAAGCAGTGGAAAATAAAATATGTATTCACTATGTCCCATCAGCAGATGATGTCCATCACTTCCTGGGAAGCAAGGCATGTAGTGATTGCTCTGGAAGACAAACAGCATAGTAATGAGTTCTCCCTGCCTCCTCCTCCTTTCTCCTAGCTTTTACTGCTGAGCAGATGGTGTGGAATATCCTCTTGGTCAGTTGGGGTCAGCTGTCCTGGCTGTGTCCCCTCCCAAGATCTTGTCTACCCACTGCCTGCAGGTGAGGATAAAGTTGGAGAAGCAGCTTAGGTTCTGTGGAAGTGCTGCTCAGCAGTAGCCAAAACTGGTGTGTTTTAAGCACCTTTCTGGCTACCAGTGCAAAGCACAGCACTGAGGGCTGCTGTGGGGAGGATTTACCACTTCAAACAGACCCAGCACAGTGTTATATACCTGCTTATCCTTATCTTTCCTGGTCATGCCAGCCTCATAGTGAGGAGCCTCATTGGGATCCAAATGACAAGACTTCTTGTGCCTGTTCACATCTAAGCCTCTGTTACAACACAGCACCTGCTTTATTCCTTTCTTCAAACGAGGTTATGTTTTCCCTCTTTCACTCAAATAGTGCAGGGGAAAGTTAAAATTTAACCTTGATATTTGTGGCTGTGTCTGCTGTAGCAGGTGCTGTGGCACAGTACAAGCACATCTGTAGGGGTAAACGGTGGGTGCTGAGGACTTCATGTTTACACTGTGTGTGTTTTGGAGATTAATTAGTTTGGTCATCTGGACTGAAGGACCGATCCTAGCTGGCATGTGTTAGGTGTCTCTCTGAACTGTGTGTGCCAGTTTAACATCATCTGGAAGGAATCTAGGTGAGGTGCCCTGAGACCAGTTCCCAGTGTGAAACAAAGCCTAGGCAGCTAGGCTAGAATGATAGGGAGAAAGGTGCGCTCTTGATCTGTAGATGCTAACAGAAAACCCCTGTATGTTAATACTGTGAGCAAAGTTGATGGGTTTAAGACAGATGAGAAAGTTTAATGACTTCTAGAGCTACCTTATTAACTAGTGAAAAGTTAGCTGTTGCACCTCAAAATCCATTCCTTTGTCCACTTGATCAGTTGACTGTCAAAATACGCAGTTTGAGTGTGCCCTTTGCTTTGGTTTTCACGTAGAGGATATATTGTTGGTTTGTATTAGGCACTTGTACATACAGTTATTCTGAGTCTGTGTATTTATACTGAAAGCATTGAGCTGAACTATTTTATTTCTTTGATCTAATCCTCTTGAGAAAGAAAGCAGCAGGAGGGACATAAGGAGCATAGTTAGGTGGGAATTAATATGAATTATAACATAAAACCTAGGTTTGTTTACAAGTCAAGAGAAGTTGTTTTCCTGGTAGAACTGAGACCCTTTTCTGTATGTAAGGGAAAGGGTTTAATGTGTCTTTTGTAGGCTCCTGTGCGAATACTTGCACAGCTCTGGTGGCAGTACAAGCTGTAGATGTGAGCAAGAAGGTATTTAGCGGTAGACAGAATAAGCTAGTCAAAATTAAATTAGGTTTGCAGTGTGTCAGCTGCTTTTGTGCTGGAAGGTGCAGTCCCCCAGAGTTTGTGTCTGCTCCAGATGATTCATGGTTCTCTTTGAAAATCCTTGGATTTCTGGTGTGTGTGAGGGGTGGTTTATCAGAAGATGGGTTTGTCGGGAGGGGAGAAGTGAGCATTCTGTTCTGCTTTCTCCAGCACCAAAATATATATATACTTTTGGGGCTTAGTTAGCTGGTATTTTATGTCCCTTTGTTAAGCAGATGTGGAAACATCTGTGTTTTTAACTTGTCATGGTTTTAGCATTTGCCATTTTAAGGTGGTATTGTTGATATGATGCAATCTCTACTCCCCATTGCATTCGAAGTCAAAAGAAGCAAACAGCCAGCCCTTCAAGGAAATCTCTGTCAGCTGATACAGGCAGCTGCCAATGGTGAAAGAGAAAATAATAAAACAGAGAAGAGTAATTTGTGTGTGAAGAGGGAGGCTAGGATGACTGAGTCATTATTTTAATCTCATTGTAAACTTAGTTGAAGACAGATTAGTGGAACTGGCAGTAAATGGAAGCAGAAGAATTCAATCTCTCCCAGAGTTCTCATGGCCTCCCCATGATGGCACAAATCTTAGCAGTTGCTCAGCAAGAAAGCTTTCGGCTTCGGTTCATGGAACTATTTGTGGCTTTGGAGACAGCTGGCATTGTTTTTGCAGTGTGCTTGCAGAAAGAGACTTGGATCAATGTTTCCAGTCTTAGTGTAAACAAAGCTGACACAGGTAAACCCCTCTGATGTAGCTAACTGTGCTGTGATAAAGGTGACTTTAACATTCACCAGGTACATCTTCTTTGGTTTTTTTTGCCAGTTGTTTAGCAACTCGCAATCCAGTTACTGTAACTTACTCTGCAAAGCATTTTACTCAATTCTGTTTCCTAAAATAAAATTGTTATGACAACCTCCCATTTCATGAAATCATAGGGAGACTTGTCAGGATGGTGATTCATGTTCCTTTAAAACAATGTGTGGTAAGACTGTTCTACACAAATTTAAACTTTTCTTGCAGGGCAGGTCTCAGCCTTGAGTTGTAGCAGAAATAATTTTATATGTCTGGTATAAATACAGTTTTACTTAAAAAAGGAATATGGTATGATTATATGGTGGAGAAGACTCAATAAAAGAAGGGAGGAGTTTGGTTTAGGTGAACTCAAGATACGTGTGGCATCCAAAGCCACTGGCACCCTGTGGTCAGGGTGTCAGTGTTAAACTATACTGTGATGTAGGATCCTCAGCCGATGTTTCAGGATGAGTCATTTTGATCATCCTGGTTAGAGCTAGGATGCTGGCTGGATGAACTTCTGTACTGATGAATTACTGATTTTTTTCTTAGGTTTTTGTAATTTCTTAACATTTGTGTTAGTTTGGTTTTTGTGGATATGGTTGCAGTTTTTATTGATTGACAGTCATACTGATTGGTGCTGGAAGGCTTTTTTTGTGGTGCTAGAAGAGGCTGAAACGTATAAATAGAAGTACAGTTATGAATCAAACCCATCATTTTTCAGGACTGTATGTTGTCACAGAAATTATTTTGAATAAATAGGCTACTCATAGTCCTGGGCTTTATTAAAAGCCCATTAATGCCTGCTTAACTGAGATTTGCAGTATCATGTGCATTCCTATGCCAGCAGCTGACTCTAGGCATAATAAATACTCCTGAAAGACAGATAATTTGAATTGAGAGCTGCTTGTTGAGTTTTGCACAAGAGATTCATTAATTGTTACTCTGGGATCTCAAGAAGAAGAAACTATAATTATCTATAGGATCTGGATTTAAAAAAATATTTAAAGCAAATATCTGGCTTGTTTTTAACAAACAGGGTAAACTGGAAAGGCTTTTATGTCTTAAAGGCTCTTTACTTCTCTTTTGTTGTATTTCTGAAACAAAGTGGGTAATTACCATTATTTAATTACTCAAGATAAAGGCACTAGTGTAGTTTCTCTCTATATATGTAGATGGTATGTGTTTTGTATCTTAAACCTATCTGGAGATTGTGAACCCAGCATTATGCCCGACTTTTACAATGTGGATATTTTCCTTCGTAATATCCATCAGGTGAAAGGAAAATAACCAAGAAGGTAATTTAGAATGTAGCAACTCAAAAGGAAAATCATGCTCATGAAGCATATGGGTGTTTTTATGTCAAGGGGTACTCTCAGTACTCACATGGTGAGAGAGGAGTTGTCAAAGGCCCCTGTTATCCCTCAGTGTCACTTGTTACATCTGAATATGCAAGTTAAGCTGAAGCTGGTTTTTTTGTTTCAGAAGTGCAGTGAAAATCTCAAAAACTTGGCTGTGGGTATATACTTTCATTCAAGAGTAAATTTGTTTTTTCTGTCCCTCAATTTGCTCTGCTGCAACTGACAAGAAATAAGTCACAGGCATTATTTCCATTTTTTTATTTGCCACTGAATGTTCTCCTGGCATTAAAATATTCTTAATTTTTGCCTTGTAATGACCCATGTTGACCAAACTTCTGAAGAATTTTAAAAACATAAAGTAGGTTATATAATTAAGCCATTAAAGAAGGTTTGTATGTCTGTTTATGTCCTGAATATGGAAGTGTCTGAAACCATTTCTGTTCCTTGTATTTTATTGTTCTGGTT
Source organism: Corvus kubaryi (assembly GCF_017639235.1). NCBI lineage: Eukaryota > Metazoa > Chordata > Aves > Passeriformes > Corvidae > Corvus > Corvus kubaryi. Next base: position 9,708,580 of record NW_024582056.1, read on the forward strand.
GTTTCAGCTGGGGTAGAAAGTGTAGAGTCAAAGTTCTGACCCTTTAACTTGGGAATAACTGCTCTTCAGGACAGCTGAGAGCTGGGAAATGATGTGCAGTGTTCAGCTCACTTGCATGCTCATTCTTTAGGAGGTAGTTTCCATCATGTATGAAGATGTTCCAGTCCAGGTAGTTCTGATGCTGTCTGTTGTAGAGTCAGTGTGTTTGACAGAAGGAAATACTGAGAGTTCCATGTGTAAAAAAAAAAAAAACAAGCCAACAAACGAAAACCCAAAAACAAACTTTGGACCTTGTTAAACACGGAAACCAAACCCATATAAATGTGAACAGGTAGCATTGAACTTCCATAAATACTTGGAGTGAATAACCCATTAGTGTTTCTCCCATGTGGTTCACCGACACAAAGCTGAAAAAGGCCTCGTTACCTATGTTCACGCATCTGTAAAACCGAAGTACTGGCAATTTAAGCAGGCATTGACTCAGTGTGATGAATATTTAAGATTAAAAGAAAGAGACAGGACAGATAGACTGCTACATCTTCTGCTTAAGTTTCTGGAGAGGAAATGTGCAACTTTGGTGGGTGCAGGACTGACTGAGTCCCTGTTTGCTTCAAAGGTCCCTTGGGCTGTTGTGTCAGTGGAGGCAGCCCTGAAGGAGTGAACTGGTACTCTGTAAAAGCATCTGTCATCCTCCTCTTTGACAGAATTCAAATTTCTTCCACCATATTTCTGACCACCTCTTTTTCTCCCCTCTTTGTAGCCTCGTTCTGTTACCTCAGTGAGCTGATACGGTTTCACAGAAGAGGTTATGTTCACAGATTGTATTGTCATTTTACACTTGGTGATGTAAAAAGTGAAATTTGATTAAATGTATGGATAGGACTCAAAGGTTTTTATTCCTATCTTTGGCCTTTGAGCTCTTGTTACTCAGGTGTGGGGCTTTGGAGGCAATTGGCCTTAAAAATTAAGCGTGTGGGGGAAATGCAATGGAAAAGCAACCTGGCTGTGAATAATGTACTTGCAATTTCTGAGGAAGGTGCAAATTGCAGGAAACGTTGGGTGTTATCCCATGGTCATACAAGAGTTTCCTGTGACTAACTTTTTCTTTACTTGGCTAAATACTCCAAAGGTTTAAAGAAAGTTCTGCTGGAAAAAGGCTGTCAAAGAATTGCAACTATCATTTTGTAATACTACTAAGCATAATACTGAACATAGTGCTGTAAGGGAAATAGCTTCCTACCTGTTGGGAAAGATGGAACAGGAAAACCTTGGAAATATGATTGCCTGACAAAAGATTTTGGGAATATGAAAACTACAGGCAACATCGAAATGAAAGCCACTTTTGAAATACCAGGTCTTAGTTACTGAACAACTAGAAAACAATGGTATGGCCACTGAAGTAATCCCCTCTTGATGAAACAATACCCTCTGCTTGCAAACAGGTCCAAGGGTCAGAGCAGACCCTACTAGCTCAGCAGAAGGGGTCCAAAGAGTAGTTTTTAGAAGTTAAGATGTAACACTCTATGGTAATATAAGGACTCTTATAGGCTGTATGTAAATGCTATAGGATTTGTATCTTGTATTAGATTGGTTAGTGACAATTAGAATATTCAGTACAGAAGATGATTTATTGTATTGTAACCAGGACTTCAGACATTCTCACTTCTGATTCTGATTCTCTCTCCACTTCTCTATTCCTCTCTTCCACTTCTACTCTTACTTCCACTCTTGCTCTTACACCCTCTCTCTCTCTCTCACCTGCTTACTCTCTTGGGCCTGCTCAGAGCTGAGTCTAGCAGCTCTGAGCAGTGCCCCAATACCCACGCCCTTTACAATAAACCGACTGTGTCCCAAGACCTGCCTATAGAGATCTCCATCCGTCTCCGTCCCGACCGAACCCGCCCGTAACCTACACTACCTTCTCCAAAACATCTTTATTTCCAAAAGAGATTCTGTGCTTAGTGCTTGCTTTTTTTTTTTATCACTTACCCCTTCTTATCTTTATTATTTTGGACTTAAATTCGCTTCACAGTGTATTGGTTTGGCACAGGCTGGTTTTTGGTAGCAGGGAGGCCACAGAGGTGGTTCCTGTGAGAACATCTTGGAAGTTTCCACCATGTCCAGCAGAGCCAATCTCTTATGGCTCTGAAAATGGATGTGCTGCTGGCCAAAAGTGGGCCAGTGAGAGAGGTTGGCAACACCTCTGTGATGACATATTTAAGAAGAAAAGCAAAGTCACAAGGTTTTGCTTCTAGTTGGAGAAGAGGAGGAGGTGAGAACATGTGAGGGAAAACAACATGGTGACACCAAGGTCAGTGAAGAAGGAGGGGGAGGAGATGCTCCAGGTGCCAGAGCCGAGATTCCTCTGCAGGCCATGGTGAGGACCATGGTGAAGCAGCTGTGCCCCTGCAGCCCATGGGGATCCACGGGGGATGCAGAGATCCACCTGCAGCCCATGGGGGAGGTGCCCATGCCGGAGCGGGTGGATGCCTGGAGGAGGCTGTGATCCAGTGGGAGAGGGCCCTGCTTCCAGGCTGGAGCAGCCTTTCCTTGGAGGACTGCACCCCGTGGAAAGAGAGACCCACGGTGTGGCAGTTTTGGGAGGACTGTTTGCCCATGGGAGAGGCTCATGCTGCAGTGGGTGCGGTGCGGCTGCTGCTTGTGAGAGTGGATCCACATCGGGGAGGTTCACGGAGAACTGTCTCCCGTGGGAAGGGACCCCACGGCCTCACGGGAAGACTCCTCTCCCGGAGCAGCAGAAGAAAATCTCGGAGATGAACTGACCAAACCCCCATGCCCTGTCTCCCTGTGCTCTCAGTGGGAAGGAAGGAGGGGTTGGGGGGAAAAAGGTGTTTTTAAGGACTTATTTTACTTCTCATTATCCTCATCTGATTCTGTTAGCAATAAATTCACTTTGTAACTTTAAGCTAAGGCTGTTTTGCCTTTGAAGTGTTTTCTTCTGGTCCTTATCTCAACTAATGAAGCCTTTGTTAATTTTTTTTTTTCTCCCCTCTCTCTGCCCAGCCGTGGTGACACTCGTGGGTGCCTGGCATCGGGCCAGTGCCAAACCGTGACACACAGTTAAGGGAATAGCTTCTTCATAGTGTTACACTCTTCTCCTTTACATAAGTGGCATTGCCTTCAATGCATTTTCCTACTTTATTTTCCATCTTTGTGTCTCAGTCTTTTGCATAGAGTTTTTATGATTAGCAGATGCTCAAGTCTGCTGAAGTTTATACATACATAATTTGATTAGTTATAAAATCTGAAAACAATACTAGCTATGTTCATGTGATTTTTCAGGACAATACCTTCTGCAGATGACCAGTTACTTGGAGGAGTAGCAAAGTAATTGCTATGACCTCTGTTGAACTCTATCAAATGCCTATGCAGTAAGAGACTGATTTTTAAATGCAGAACTGCTGTAAAGCAAGAAAATAGGCTGTGAATATCTCCATTTAAGAACTGAAAATATCTGTGAATGTAGGGAATGGAGAAAAGGCTAGGCAAGATTATGAATGAAGCATTCTCATACAGGAAGATGAGAGTCTTCTGAAAGACTGTTTCATGCTTCCAGTATTTCTTGATGATTGAAGCAAAAAGTTGATAAATCCATCAGTGTAAGTGCCAGTTATGACATTATATGGATAGCTCTTTTCATATTCCTGAAGTACTGTGTGCATGTGTGAAAGAACTAAAAAGAATCTGATATTTCTCCCCCTCAAAGTGAATAGAAGATAACGCCATCCAGCTCAGCAAGAGCCAGGTTTGGTCCTGAAAAAACATATGCTGTCTTATGAAATTAGCTGGAAAGCTGAGTTGAATTGTCAGCCAAGCTGGTGTAAGAAAAAAGATTTTAAAAGAATGGAAGTCCTTAATTTGTATTCTGTGTGATAAGGAAGGTGAGAACAGCTTAGTCATATATGAAAGGAAAATGGATGGGAAGTAGTATCTTTACAGTGGCACAGTTTAGTTAGCACAGCATTCCATGTCGGTACAGAAAAGTAAATGATCTTGAACTAATAGCTGGTGTGGTATTTTTCCTAGTTCTTTTCTCTTGATATCTTTCTAGAGTAATGGAGTGCATGGGATGAAGGTGACTATGCCAGTCTGAAGGCACAGGCATTATAAAGCACAAAAATTTTCAAACCCAAAAGTACAGTCAAATCCATTTCGCTATGCCAACTAAGCCCAAATCTCTAATATTTGAGTGTTCAACAACACTGAGAGTATTTCTAAAGCTAAAGGTATTAATTTCTCCTAGAAAAAGCTTGCAGAGGACCAGATGCAACTCATTTATTTAGCATAAAAAAATCTATGTTTGAAGTGAAGTCACCAAGAGCTGAAAATGAGTAGGAGGTGTGTGCGATTGACACTGCGTGTGCCAAGGAGGGGGATCTTTTTCCAGTAGCACCTTCCTCTCCCTTAAGTTACTTCTGCCTCAGCTGCATCAGGCACCAAACTTTGAAGCAGTTTAATATTAAAATAAACTTTGAATTACCATTTCTTGTCACTGGGCCAAACAGGAGGGAATTTTATTTCACTCCCAGCTGCTCCCAGGACATTGGTACTAGAAGCAAGAGATACATGAGAGATAGATAAGAACAACACTGAAAGCATTGTTACATTGTCATCATTAGAGCTTTATTTAGTCTGCTGTGGCAGTTCATAGACCTGTTCACTGCAGCACATTGCTTGTTGGGGGAGTGTTCACTGCAATAGGCTTGCTGCCGTGTGGTATTAATGTTTCAATGACTGCGTCTTGGTCACAGACATCATGTTAAATAGATGGCAGTTAGTAAAAAATACTTCAGCAGCGTTCACACAAATCTTAGTTCTGGTGAATTTCAGTTTCTCTGGGACTCATTCATTAGAATACATGTAATGCAGTGAGCCTGGAGCTGGTACTGTGTTCAAAGGGCAGCCGGCTTTGTTGCTGCTGGATACAACCAAAGTGGTTAGTTCCTTTCCCTAATAATCTTGAAATGTAGCCTTTTTTCTTCTTTTTTTCCTCTCAGCTTGTTAGAGCTGTAATTAAACTCTAGGCTAGCTGTCAATTATCGCTGGCTTCATCTAGCACCTCACACTGCAGTACTGAATTAGACAGTCCTTGAGAGCCAGGTACTTTGCAGTGCTGAGTGGTTGCTATTGCTTTCCAAACCCTATTCTAAAGCCTTCTTTTTTTACTTTAAATAACTAAATCAATACAGAGCTCTAGGTGTTACAGTGGAAGAGCTAGGCTGGATTTTTTGCTAGAACAGCTTAAGCTGAAGTGTCTCTTTTGAGATTATTTGGAACTACCAAAAAAGTGCAAAATAATTCAGTAAGCAAAATCTCACTACTCACTGTGCATCCTCGTACGCCTTGAATGTTGCTAAAAAGCTTCACTGCATTCCAGTGCTGATGGTCACTCTCCTGAGGCTGCAATCTCATATGAGTGTTTAGAGCATGCAGTGGTAAACTATGTTTACTGTTTAGTGATTGTTAGGATGATCAAGAGTACTTTGCATTACTCTACTTACAAAAGCTGCTATTGCTAGATTTTTATTTTTGTTTAAATCTTTTTATTTTTCCATGCAGCTTATTAATGTATGTGCTCACGTGCAACATGTTATTGTTGCTAATAAGCAATTTTTTTTTGCATGTGATGTGTTGGATTTTTAACTTTGTGGAGCACTAATGATTTAACAAACCAGTTAATGCACAACCCCATTTGGCTTGTTTGTTAAAATGTTGGGTTTTGTATGGGAGGTGATGAAATGAAATTTTAGTAAACTGAACTGAGTATTTTTCACTTCTGTGATTCTTCCTTTATATCTGGTATGATGCTAACTTGTGATTCTAGAGGAAAAGTGTATTTAGCCATGTGTATGCTGTTTTATATCAGCAGTGACACTAATAGCATTACCACAAATTCTTCCACATAAGGCTATTTAGAAGGCTTTTGACTAAATGAAATTTAGCATTCTTATTTATTGCTTTGAAAACTTAATTTCCTGTTTTCAGAGATTACACAATTCTGTTTCTGCTGGTGTGTTTGACAGATTTTATTCTTGTTCCAGTTTACAATAGGGAAAAAAAGGCCAGAACAAAAAAAAAAAGCTTCTGAGGAGTGGAGCTTTGTGTTCTCCTGTTTTCTCCCAGCATAGGCCTTCTGGCTGATAACACTGGTTGGTTTGGTTCCTTCCCTGTATCAGGATGGTTTGGATGACCTCTATATGGCTTTGAAGTTTAATACTACACTTTTCGTTCATATCTTACAAGCAATCACAATTACAGAAAATGTGCATTCCTGCTGATAATATTTATTCCTTCTGCTATTCTTCAGAAGATCTCCCTTTATGACATCTTCTTTTGCAGTTCAAGTTCTCATTTTATGTTGTGTCCTACCCTTGAAACTATTTCTGTATTAATTAGTGATCTCCAGTTCTCATCTTGTTGTATTTTCCTAAAATCACCTTTTTTTTTTTTTTCTTTTTTCTCCTGAGAAGAGTTCTAATGTTGAGAGGCCTGTGTGCCTCTCATCTTCATATGCAGAGCTAACAAATTAGCTGGTTTGATAATCAGGACTTGGCTCTTTTATAAAAATTTTCAGTGTCAGACTGAGAAATAAATATTCTGTTTAAGAGCTGCATAGTTCTAATGGGAATAGATAGGTAGTAATCATGTTTTAAAGCCAATGATGTGTCATTTCTGTATTTGACTGTTCCAGTTTCTCTCTGCTTTGTCCTATGCTAATTCAGTTTAATGAGATGTCTTACTGGCATTTTTGGAAATCTCTGCATACCAAGTAGGCTAGAAGATTTTTGTTTGTTTTGATAATTCTGGCAGTTTTTAATACCCTTCACTGTGAAGAGTAAATTGCCAAGTTAATGCACACTGTTTTCCTTTGCCGTAGGAGGAGGAAAGGGAAGATAACTGTCCACAGTTAATGCACCAGATTTTGTCTTCTTTTCCACCTTCTAAAAAATTTTCGTAGGTTTATTGCCTAACGGCTTTTTAAGACGCTGGATGTTTCGTACTTCTCCCTGCCTGTTACCATGTCTTCTAAAACAATAAATAGGTAGTAATACAATGAAGGGAAGAGGGAGTTATAACCTTGTTATAATCTCTTTCTACCTCTTCAGTTTTAAGGAGTAGGGATATGTCTGCAGGCCAGCACAGAACTGTGCCTGTGCAGCACACCCCAGCAGATGGTCCTTTGGCACAGCATACAAGAAGAATCTGTGTACAATGATCCCGATGAACTCTCCCATCATCTCACAATCCAAATTACTGCTTAGAAACTTGCTAATCAAATTACTGCCATTCGACCTAGCTCCTACTTCTCTTGTCCCTCTTTTGACCATGTGTACATTTCTCGCCTTGATAATCACCTTCCTGAAAAGGCACCATCACAGCCTAAGTAGTGTGTGCCTCAAAAAGGTTTTATTTTTGTGTGCTTGGTAGTGCCTTGCAAGTCTTCTGTGCTCAGAAATAGTGAATAACTGTATTTGTTTTACATTCTCCTCTCTACTGTATATTTTTCTTGAGTTCCCTTTTGTCTTTTTGTTTGGTTTTGTGGGGGCATAACTAGAATTGCAGTGTGAAGGGTAAAAGCCTGCCCCAGACTTATGCACTGGCATAGTTCTATTTTTCTGTTTCTCTTCCTTCTCTTAATTGTTCTTGTGTTCCAGTTGTCTTTTTAACTGCATTTTAGGTATTTTATTTTAATATTAAGCTGCTGTTTTCAAAAATCTTTTCGCAGTGATTCCAACATTTGGTTTTGAGTTTAATAACTGTGGTAGAGGCCACCATCATGTAGGTATAGTTAGGATTGTTTTTCCCAGTGTGTGTTTTCTGCGTTTATCATGGTGCCATCTTTTTCCTTTCCCTTTTTTGTTCTGTCATTCCTCTGAGATCTCTTGTAACTGTTTACATTCAGGCTTTTTTTATCCTGAATAATTCACTGACATTAGCATATAATGTCATTTATTTAGACTTTTCGAGTTTCTTGCAGGATTCCACTGTTAACCTCCATCATTATGGTATTTGATTTATTCCTCTGCTCTGTTTTCAGTTTGTAATTCTCAAGAGTGTCTTCTGCCATATCCCATGGTAACTCAGTTTATTTACTGAGGAGCCTTGTTTGCATTTTTTGGAATTCTGTGCATACCAAATAGATTGAAGTTTTTTTCTTCACTTGATCATTCATTCAGATTTTAATACCAGTCCTATTAAATATTTAGCCAACAAATATAACCTCTGTTTTGGGGTAATTTACAGTAACTTTACCTTAAAAAAAACACTCATTCTCCCTCTAGAAATTCCTCAGCTAAGGTTTCCTAATACTGTTACACTCTCTAGGTAGCATGCAAAAATATGCAAACAAAGGAATTAAGTAATAGATTCATCTGCTGAATCTAAATTAATATTCATATTGCTGAAAAAAATTGAAATCTTTATTTGCTTATTTTTAGTTTTTCCTTTTCTAAACTACTTTTATGTACATACTTGGGAGAAACCTTGGCAAATAAATAGCTTCTGTGAGATAAGTGGCATTCATTTGTTTTTATTTGAACTTAATTATGTTACTACAAAATGTGGTGAAAAATATGATCATCAAATGGGACAAAGTGTTTGTGCAAAGAACCTAGCAGCAAAACTTCCATCAAAAATTTTTTCCATCAGAAAACCCTTGGGTTTTCACAGCCTTTTTAGTGATGTTTGCTAACACTGGAGTTATTGAATTCTCACAGTTGATGTTTAGTCTGCAATAATTTCAGTGAGTATTTACAGCCATGAGATTCCATAGCGTGTCTCACCTTTCAGTAGAGAAGGCTGTGCTGAGCCCAGCTTCAGGGCAAACAGTCATGCATTCAGATTTGAATGAATAAATAAAAGCTATGTTTATAGAAATGGTGAACATATTACTTGATCTATGCAGCAGTGAAGGAGTTGACTGTTGTCAGTGACCTTGAAAGTAAACAGTGAAATCTTCAAGTCTGCTGATGGTAAATAGCTGTTTTGCTTAGTTAAATGCCACACCAGTGGTGAGGAACTCCAGAAGCACATCAGTAAACTCTGCAAAAAGAAGTTTTGGATTACAAAATTCATAGAATGTAGTTGGGACTATAGGACAATACAAGGACACAGCCTCTGGCTTGGGAAGTTCCTGAGCAGCAGATTTCTGGAGAGTGCTCTCAGGAGCACGCTTCTGCACGGTCCATCTTCATCTCCTGCCCTGAGTGTTCACTGCTGCCCCTTGAGAGGCAGCAAGGGGAGCATGTGGTCCAGCACTGTCCGGCTGATTGTAGGCAGAGCAGATGTTAAGGTCAGTTGCTATTTCAGCAGAAAGATGTGTTGGGAAGAAATGGTGATCTCATGAAAGATTTAAGTAGTGAAACTGAGTAAAAGAAGTGTTTGGGAATTTCTTCTCAGTAGCTGTGATGATATTAGTTGGTTACGGAGGCAACCCAGTACTGCTGCATTAGGCTGCAAAACATTTGCGCTGGATTTTTAGGGACTTGAAAAATTTGAAGCACCTTCTAGGAAGGCATTTTAAAACTGATTCTAAATTATTCTGAAAACCTGCTGATTTTCTCAGCCCTGTTGTAAGTGGGATAAGTAGGCTAGACTCTCAAGCAGTGACAGGCCTGCCTCCTTAGCCTTACATGAGGATTGGGTCTCTGTATCCTGTGTTGTGTGCACTATGGCTGTAGGCTCTATAGCAAGTTCATGGAACAACTCAAAAGCAGTGTTGCTCTCTGGATTCACCACTGCTGCATGTGTTTATTAATACCTTTAATCTCAGCAAGATTCCCTAGGCAAAAAGGCCTAGGAAAAAATGTAAATCTAATTGCTCAGACTGATAAGACTGATACTGTCTACAGTACCTCAGGAAATGTCTCCTGGCTAGATTCTAATAATTAATTTTGGGGTAGGGTGGATTCAAGGCATACATGTGTTTTTTTGTTTTGGTTGGGTTTTTAAGATTTGATTACCAGGAAGTGCTTTTAGGAGTTCAGTTTTGGCATAACAGTGTGCAAATTAGCACTTTAATTCTCCTAGGCTTTCCTTAGATTTGTATCTGTTATTTTTAATATGTGGCATAAGTTCAATATGAGTAATTCTTTTCTGGTTTCTTTAGACTATAGTCATGAATGTAAATACACACTGGGCTTTTCTAGGAGATACAAGGAAAGAATGAAAAGCAAGGAGAGAAGAGCCACAACTTACACATTTTTCAATTTGATTCTTTCTTTCTTAAGATGAGGAAGATAAGAGTTACAGTGTTAGTCAGTGATTCATGATCTGCCAAAATAAGCTTGACTAAAAGAGGAGGGGAAAAAAAACACCTAAAAGTCATGTTCTAGCTTTCAAAATATGGAAAAGGAAGGAAATGTAAGCGTTCTCAGAAAAAAAGAATTTCACCACAAATCTGGCAGGGATTTTTGTGGAGAAATGTCTGTGTTTTTCCAGATGAAAATTGAGAAAACAACCTGGTAAATATAGATGAAAAATTTAGGTACCACATGGTAGTCTAACCAGCACAGTTTCTGCAAATGAATTCTAGTGAGATCAGTCAGTCTTTGGATGAATGTCAAGCTATGGATGGTTTTGATGTAGAAGTTTAATTTGGTTCTGTGCATACATCTCTTACTTTCACTTCCCTAAAGTAAACCATTGGAAGTACTGCTGTATGGAAAGAAGCCTGGAAAATCTTTATGCAGAGTAGAGTTGCTTTAATTCAGTGTGTGGTACTTAGTGTTCATGACTTTTCATATTCAGTAATGAACTTCTCTTCACCCACCTTCCCCTGCAGACCTGGTGTGTGATACTTTTTATTTAGGATGCAAGTCTGTGGTCCATCTGCTGCTAGGCATCTTGAAATAATTTGTAAGGGATGTTCTTTTAGATACAGTGTCCTGGAAGAGTTCACATTTGGTGTGAGGAGTGTTGGCAGCATAAATATTGACTTCTGTGGTAGCACTCGTCAGCTGGTAATTACAGGCAAGCCGGAGATGATCAGAACTGATGTCTGTCACGTGCCCATGCAGTAGCTGGGACCAGAGATACTTCTTTAGCAATGTTAAAAAGTAAATCTCTTTAAGCTAGAGCAACAACAGCATTTCCTGAGGCAAGAGGAGTCTTCTGAAAACATGAAGCCTCTTGTATCCCTGTATTCAGAAGCCCTCAACAAACCATTTTCTATTAATTTCTCAGTGGCTTTTGTAATCCAAACCTTCTTTTTGCAGAGTTTGATGCCCTTCTGGGATTCCCTGCCACTGGTAGGGCATTTAACTGAGGGGTTCTCAGCTAGGCTGGTGAGTGGCATTGGTGCTTGGGCTGTGGGTGGTACTGCATTTTGGGAACAAGATCACAGGCACCCAGTGTAAACCCACCTTGAAGCTGGAAGGTTGGTCTGACCTCAAGAAGGACCTGTCCTTCCTGTTCACTTCCATTCTTGGACCACCCTGGTTTGGAGCTCTTTCCTGTAAGGTTCATGATGAGCAAGAGCTGCCATTATTTTGGTTTTGCTAATCTCCCTCAGTCTTAATTGATCCAGGAGTTATGGATAGGGAGGGGATTTTATGATCAAATACCACAACAACATGAGAAACAGATGAAAATCCCTTCAGTTGCACTGTCGTCCCTGCTTTGCCTTGCAGATTGAAACACTTCCAGGCAGCTGGCAGTCATGTTACTGCCTGAAATATTCATGTGGTACCTTTACGTCTTGACCAGATTCCTGTCTCTGGCATGGTGGTAGGGAGAGACAGAAAGGTGGAGGTGGGGATAGTGTGCTGTGAGTGAGGTCAGACAGTAAAACAGTTAAACATCTTATCTGCAGTGGGAGCTCTGTTGCTGTTGCAAGCCCTGGCCGTGGGCTAACACAGTTTTGTGCTGGTTAACAGATAAAAGGACTGAAGTCTAGGCTGCAGCCAGAGTGAGAAATAACCTCCTTCCACCAGCTAGGAGGAATAATCTGTTGCCTGAGGTTATCTACATTTGAGCCCTGTGCTTACTTTTCAGCTTAGCCAGGAACCAGTCTGTACTGGTTTTGGGTTTGCAGACTATACTGCTAACCCTTTAACTCCAATTTGGAGTACCTTGAGGAGAAAAGAAACTTGTGAGGGGACAAATTTGGCTACTTCTTCTCTCACGTTTCTGTAGAGGTAAATTATTTGCTTTATATGAGCCCAGTTGTGGGTTAGAAACTACAAAGTGTAAATTTATGATCTTGTCCTAGTAAAAAAATGAAACCGCATTAAGTGTTCATTCCTGTAAGCAATCTCTGAAAAAAAAAAAATTGGTTATGAAAACTGTTGGATTGTGTTCCCACCTGTCTGTGATCATCCAAGAGAAATTGCAGGCAATTCTTTTTTTGCCCTAGAGGCCACTTGAGCTGTTATCTATGGGTATCTGTTTCCTGCTCTGCGTAATGTATGGAAAAATTCTTCAGGGACTAAGGAACATTTTAAAGACTTCAAGCTGGGTTGTACTCAAGCCAGCTGAGATGAGACAAGATATTATTGAGGAGCCCTGCAAGGCAGTCAGTTTGCTGTTACACTTCTAGGGTAAGCAGAGGTGTGGAGGCACCAGCTTTAAAAATTTTCTCCTTTTTTTTACCTGCCTTTAAATGTAGGATCTTTGACCCCTAGTGCAGGTGGTGCTGTATGCTCCATCAGGGCCCACTCAGAAGTAGTATCCAGTGCACAGCTCCTTAAAATATTTATGAAGTAATCTTCTGCATCTGTGCCACTGCTCTGTTGAGATCTCTACTGAAGTTCATTAATCAATTGTGGAGTTTTGGGTTTTAAATGCAAGTCCAGCATGATTTTGTTCTTCGTTACCTGGCATGCACTAAACACAGCTGCTGAACTTGAGTTTCCTCGACAAAATATGCTGCAAGAGTGTTGTGAGGAGGTTATGAAAATCTGTCTGACATACTCAAAGTTTCTTAAAAAAAAAAAATCAGCTTAAAAATCAGCTTTGCCAGATGATTTGGCACTTCCTTTCTCAGTGAGCAGAAGGACTGAGTTGAGGTTGATTGGCAGGCTTGACAGGCTGGAGAGGGGAGCCAGTGTGAACATCATGAAGTGCAGCGTGGCCAAGTGCAAGGTCCTGCACCTAGGTTGGGACAATTGCCATCACACAGGCTGTGTGATCAATGGATTGAGAGCAGCCCCGCAGAGACGGACTTGTGGGGATTCTGGTGGATGAGAGGCTGAACGTGTGCACATGCAGCCCAGAAGGCAAATTGTACCTTGGTCTGCACCCACCTGGAAAATTGCATCCAGCTCTGGGGACTCAGAAGATAAAAAGGATGCAGACCTGCTGGAGTCAGTCTAGGGGAAGGCCACTAAAGTGAGGTGAGAGGGTTGGAGCACCTCCCTTACAAGGAAAGGGTGAGAGAGGTGTGATTATTAAGCCTGGAGAAGAGCAGGTTCCCAGGATACCTCTCTGTGGCCTTTCATCTTCTAAAGGGATCTTTCAAGAGAGATGGGGACAGACTTCTTAATAGGACCAGTTAGGACAAGGGGCAATGGTTTAAGCTGAAAGAGGGTAGGTTTAAATTAGATATTAGGAAGAAATTCTGTATTGTGAGGGTGGTGAGGCACTGGAGCAGGTTGCCCAGGGAAGTAGTGGTTGCTCCGTTGTTGGAAGTACTCAGAATCAAGTTGGATGGGACCTTGAGCTGATTGCTTAAAGCAGCCTTAAAGATGTCCCTGCCCATGGCAGAGGAGGTTCTCTAGACTAGATGACGTTTAAACAATTCTTACAACCCAAACCATTTGGTGGTTCTGTGTCTACAGGTAGTGCCTATGATTTTTTATATTTTGGGAGGGGGGAATTTCAGACCACTGAATAGCTCATTGCTGTATTTTTATAAGTCCAAGCAAAAAAAGAATGTTTAATGGAGTGCATTTGACCTAGAGATTTGATGTTATTGCAAACAAGAGCTTTGGAGGGTTTGAAAAAGAAATATTTAGAGTAGCAATGTTTATAGTCTCATTTATGTATAAACCATCTTCGTTAAAAAATACCAGCCTTCATATGATACAGTAGGAAGAAATTTCCTTATAAGCAGATTCTGGTACAGTTTGCTTGCTGTTGTATGTCTGACACCTCTTCCTGAGGCAAGATGAGGCTGTGAAGGAAAGGGAACACTGACTGATACTGAATTAAAAATACCAAGTCTTCAAGGCTGATTTTCCTGGCATTTCTTGGAGTGTTTCTTTTCATTTGATATGGGAAGACAGCTGTCCTTTAGTGTCCTTTGGTTTCTGGTAGCTAAACATCAAGTGTTCCTATTGCGTGACTTCGGCTATTTTTCCTCAGTCCTGGAGGCACTTTGTAGACCTCAGTTGCAAAAGGGTAAGGGCATGGATAGATGAAGAATCTGTTTGAGGAAAAGCAATGAAGTGTAGAGGGTGTTTTGCTTATTGAATGTCGGTTCCTCAGAAGGGTTGCCATCCTTATTTAACAGGGTAATAGAGGAGAAGTTTTCTTGTTTCCTATACGTTATTAGCAGGGTCACTAGTGAATGATGGCGACACCTAAGTCTGGATTTCATGTCCGCTTCCTTAGGGAGCGGAGAAAACCTTTGTTTTGTTTACAACCTGAGGGTAAGTAGGAGGCTTGCTGTAAGAATTTGTGGAATAACAGGAAGAGCAGTCCCACCTAGCAGGAAGAGTTCACAGAAGCTGTGTGCTTGATGGCAGCAGTATTTTGAAAGAGAGGAGGTATGTGTTTTAGTTAAATTAGTGTGTGTTCTTTCACCAAGGGATTGCCTGTCAGGTTTAATTTGAAATGAAACCAATTGTTAGTCTGACAGCTTGATGTGCTGGGAAATGCGATAAATACACTGGTACCAAAAATCGTTTTCAGCTCTATTATCTAAGTGTTGTTTGACTTAATGAGAAAGGAAGAGCTGAAACATGCATGTTTTTAGGAACAGCTGCCTATAAGTCTTTCTTATGGAGAAATAATGCAAGATCTTGTGCTCTTTTCATCAAATGCTTTTAAAAACTGTTGTACTCTTGTTTCATAATCTTTGCTAATTAACATAGGCATAAAAATATTGCTAGCTCTGGCAACGTTAGTATGTTTATCCTGGTTTTGGTTTTGTTAACATTTTCGTCCCTACTGAAGCATATCCGGGACAGAGAGCAATCCGAATTCCCTAAACTACTGAGATGTAGAACTAAAGAATTAATTTGCATTTTTGGTCATAAGAGATTTCATTAGAATCACTTGAACTTTAAAGAACTAATTGCAAGCTTATTTTACAGCTGATATTAAAAGGACAGCAAGGTCACTTTCTCTGATCAAAGTGAAGACTGAAAATGACTGCCTGGCAAATCGTATAGATAAACTTGGGACTAACTGAATGAATCATCAAAGTTTTATTGTTATCGCTTCAGACTGGTATAATTAGGCATTACCTTTTGGGCAGACACAGAATGCAGTCTCTTTCTCAAAAACTAAAAGCAGCTTGCTGTACACTGCTGTGAGACTGGCTTTGAAACAGAAAAAGCAGTGGAAGGTAGGAATTCAGGCACAAATCTGGACTAAGGACTATTGTTGTAGGCAGCTGTCTTTATTGCTGCCACCAGTTTCTTCTCTTTGCTTTGTTCCAGCAGTTGTTTTGATTTTCTGAAGAAGTCATTTAACATTTATTGGCTCTTGCCTTGTGGCAGCAGCCAAAACTGCACAACTGTACCAAGAAAGATTTTTAGCAAAACTTTCAAGTTGAGTTGACTCCTAAATATGTGTAAGAATTTGTTTCTTTCTTAAGGAATTGGGTTTTTTCTCTCTTTTTGCAATCTGCTGTCATCTCCGGAGGGGTACTGGTTGGTGGCAGCAGGGAAATGTTCTGTTTTCTGAAGTTGTTTTTTGATCCTGCAACAAGATGTAAATCAGCAGAGAATCCTGGCTGTAGAAATATCCAGGGACTAATGTCTCCAAGCAGTAATTGTCAGAGCTGATAATAAGGGAAAGGAATTAAAGATCCTGAGGGGATGAATATCTTTCTAGGACAAGGAAGGGCAGGTCAAGAAACAGGAGACTCTGGGAAGAAAAGATTGCAATTGTCTGAAAAGATAATGGGAAGGTGTTTGTCTTGAGTGTGAGAGATAGGGCAGAAAACTGAGTGGTAGGCCTACTGAAATAAATAAAGAGCTGGATAGAAAGAGGGAGAGGAAGGAGGAGATCAAAATCAAGATTTACTAGAATAGCAGAAGGGGTTAACCTTGAGAAACAGAAGGGAGTGCAGAAAAATGTATTTGGTTCTAACACTTCTGCTCCTTCTCCTTTGTGGCCAGGAACTGGACACAAGATATTAGCAGTGTCCTTACCTCATGCAGTGCTAGCCAGCGCAGAGGATGACAGCTCATTGCTGCTGTGACTTACCCTCTGGCTTAAGTAGCTAATGTCATCAGTGTGATGATTAGTATGATGAAATCTGTTTTCCAATTTCACTTGTTAAAGGTAAACTTGAAGATTTAGTCCCATATAGGCTTACCATCTAATGAGCTGTGTGCAGCCCTGTACCCCTTGTGAAAGCAGTCTTCAGAAAAACATAAAAAGCTTTCTCCCTTTTCATTACCCTGCTACAAGAAAGATTTCAGCCTAAATAATATTACTAGGGTAGGCTGAGCTGAGCTTGGAAAAAAGAAATCAACTTAACCTTCACTGACCTTTGTTTTGGCATTTTCTTATAAAAGCAGTGGGGGCTGCAGAAAACCTGTCAGTTCTTTCAGACTTGAGAATTCAATAACAACTGTTTCAGATTTAACTTCTCTTAATTATTAGACCATCACACTGAAATGATACCAATCAGAAGCTCCATATGTTCTAAAGTTGTCTTAATATAACAGTAAGTCTTCAAACAAGCAAACAAATCCCCCCAAACCTAAGGATTGGGATCAAATCTGTTCCATCTATATATTCACTGACAGACTTTAGTTGCATGATCAACTCTCCAGGTTTTCTTCAGAATTTGCTTTATTCCACAGAATTGATGCCGTTAAGAAGCTACTTGCCCAACTTTTTATAATACCCATTGAATTTCCTGTGGCTCTAGTTCCTATTTATTACACTTTAAAAATCTTTTTTCACAGCAGTCTCAGAGTAATTTCCTTATGGGCTTTTTGATGGTGCTTATAGGTGGTGCTTTCAGAATCAATTTATTTTTAAACCGTTCCTGAGGTATGAAGAAGCCAAGTTTGAAGTTAAAGTGCAGAGAGTATAATTAATGGGCTGGCCAGCTTGACCCTAAGATGCAGTCATATTAGAATACTTAGCTTGCATGTATTTTCCAGCTGTGGCTCCTGCTGCCTTTATTTGCATTGGCCTTTCCTCCATTGAATTAAACATCTCAAGTTGGACACTATTAAAAACAAAGAAGAAAGTTTCATCTGTGAGAAATATGATTTTGTGATTTCCTAAGTATAGCTTTGGGATATTTTCCGGGAAATGACTGGACTTCTTTACTTCTAGATGTCTTCTTTCTTGAGAATTCCCTAGCTTTTTTGCTAAACCCTTTGCAACAGCAAGGGCACCTCTTGTGTAATCCTCATTGATCACCAGAGGTCTGCTCTGTTTGCTGAAGAAACACGGATTTATATGAGGGTGACATAAGAGAAGTGACTTGAGCATTCAGTGCAATTTGTGAATTCTGTTTATTAGTAGACAAACTGAGTAGAATCATCTGAATTCCAGTAAGTAACATCCAGTTTGCAGACACCTTCATGCTGCTTTTCTTTCAGTTTCTCAGCCTCTTTCATTTTGAACAATTTACATACCATTAGCAGAATTTTGTTTTCTACCAGGTTACGTGCTAGATGGGAGTATATGTTAATTGAAGATGATTTCAGATGTGTGCTGACACACCAAAGGCCATGGTGAGACTTTGGAAATCTCTCATCCAATTGCCAAAATTGATGGGAACAGATTGAGACTAAGAACTGTTGATGAGATGAATAGCAGGAAAGTGATCACTTTGAACTTAATTTAGTCATCAGCACTTCTGCTAAACTTTTGCAACTAGTCACTATTAGAAACCAATTGCCAGGTGCAGATTGCCTGGTTTAAAGGTCTAAGCTTCTTACAAGCCATAGCATCCAAGGGCACAGTCCAGGCTCTGGATCATGAGATAACTCAGGTTGGAGAGGGCTTTGAGAGATCTCTAGTGTGGGCTGAAAGCAGAGATAACCAGAGCTCAGACCAGAATGAATACTCAAGGCTTTATTCAGCCAGGTCTTGTAAATCTCCAGAGATGGAGGCTACACAATCCCTGCAAGCAACCTGTTCTTCTGCTCCACTGTCCTCATGGCAAGATTTTCCTCACAGAACCTCCCTTTTTATCAGCTTACCCCTGCTGTCTCATCCTGCAGCCATGCACCACTGTATAGAGCCTGCTCTGTCTTCTTGGTAATATCCTTGCAGGCACTGGCAAGCTGCTGTTAGGTTTTCCCAAAGCCTTTGTTTCCTGCAGGTTGAACAAATCCAGTTCCCCAAGCCTTTCCTCACAGGATAAGTGATCTAACGCCCTAAGCATCCTGATGGCCCTCCCTGAGCTCCCACTACTGTATTGATGTTTTGGGGGCCCAGAACTGAGCACGTTACTCCAAATGTGTTCTAGTGAGCACTCAGCAGAGTGGGTTAATCTCCAGCACAAAATAACGCTAGCTTTATGGGCTGCTAGAAAAGGCTGCTGGCTTATGTTCAGCTTGCTGTTCACCAGGAATACAGGAGAGAAATCAGGTGTATTAGTTGTAAAATTTAGTCTGATCTCTTCATGAGCCTCATCATCTATAGCCTGTATTTCATAACTTACTACTCTATGTCAAGTTTCTCTCCAGTGTAGCTTCAGGTGTGTTTGCCTCTTTTTTCACAAATCCCAATCTTTAGTCTTTTTTGTCTGTATCTGTTCCTGCCTGGCCTGTGAAGCTTGTATTTTCTGCCCTTGGATCTCCTGGGATTTTCCTTTGTATAGTAGGGACAACTCATAGAAGCGATGATGATAAAGAATAGGTGGTGTTTTATGTGTTGTTTTTGGGGATATTGCTGTCTGCCAAAATTGCAGGACAATCTCACTTGGCTCTTGAAGCTTTGAGAAATCTTGTAGAGGTTAAACTGTGTTTGCTTTGCCTTAGCCATGCAGAGCAGATATCTGCAAGCAGAAATGCCTTGTCTGCAAGCACAGATGGTGTATCTCATTAGACTTCCTAACAGAGCTGAAAATTTAGATCGCCTCTTGGTCTTGTGAACCTTTAGGTATTTGAGATACTCAGACTTCTGTTTTGCACCTGAAGATTCCTGCACATCTTGCTTTACTTGTGTTCCATCATTGGAACAATACTGTCACCTCAACACCTCATTTTTTTACCACATGCACAAATGCCAAAGAGAATGTTCTTGGCAAACAAGTGGCAATTGAGAGTCCCTGTGGCAATGCCACAGTTGCTTAAAATTGTTTTCACTCTCAATATGGCAGAGCAGCTGATCTTCCCTTGAAGATAGTTATTCAAAGAGTTAAGCTACATCCCTGTTTTCCAGAGGATCAGAACTTCATGGAGTAGATACTTCTACCTGCAGAGGGTAGACAGCCTCATTGCTATGGAGGAAGTCAAGTCCTGGTTGGAACTCAGTTCAGCTATCAGTCAAGCAGGAATATTTCAAGAAAAGCAAGATGATTTTATAAGCTAAGAGGTAATATGTTCTGATTTAAGTATAGCTAGAGGTGTTCAAGTAAGTAATGTCATGTGAGTCCCACCCCATGACTCTTGCTGTACATCTCTTCAAAATCTTTATTTGCATTCATATTCCCTCAGCTGAATTGCAAGAACCAGTTGATCCTAGAAAACAACCCTTAGCTAATCAGTTTGCTGGTCTTAAGGTATCCTGGGAGAAACAGAGGTAATTTTGCTGGGGTTTTTTTGAAATTCAGATGATAATAATATAGAACATGTGAGATTATCATGAGTCTGCTGCAACTAAACAGCATCTTGGAGAGCTCATCTTGCCATGGATAAGGGATTCATTCTTACAGAGATGGACACT
The DNA here is from genome assembly GCF_017639235.1 of Corvus kubaryi. NCBI lineage: Eukaryota > Metazoa > Chordata > Aves > Passeriformes > Corvidae > Corvus > Corvus kubaryi. The sequence continues at coordinate 9,728,632 of NW_024582056.1, forward strand.
ATCTTGGATGAAGCTCTCATAGTTGAAATTGTCTGCAGTAAATGAACTAATGCTGTCAAACTACAGCATAGGAATAATTGTCTGGCTATGCATTGGATTTTTCTTTTAATTAGATTAATAGGCCTGGGCACATAGAAAAGTAGAAAGCCTAAGGTCCAGATATCTGTATCATTGTAAAAAGGGAAATATATTTTGGTTAAAAGCTTTGTGTTTTCAATAGGAAAAAGGTTGGCCCTGTGTCTTAGAGTAGGAGAAACTGTTACTTAAAGTTTTGATATTGCCTTATTTATGAAATGTGCATTTATTACTAGCTGTGGAATTCATCTCAGCCAAAGCAAACCTTGATGTGAAGGGTATTATGTATTCCTTTTAAAGGGGATGTTGCAGGTTTCTGTGTCCAAGCTATAAACAGGATGAAGCATCTCAGGCCCACTAAAATAAAAGGCAGCTCCTAGGCTCTAATTTCATTTGTTTGCCTTTGTTTACATATTGCAGATGTAGAATTATTTTTGGGTTGTCACTTTTGCCAGTGTTTCCCTATTCTCTGCTCTCAAAACTGGATTTTTAAAGTAATTTTATTGATATTTTACTGTGGTAACTCTTGACAGAGACTTTGTTTCCTCTATTATGATTCTAGTCTCCCACAAAATGGGATTAAACAGCAAGTAGCCAACCTTTGGGCAGCTTTATTTTAGGGTAAAAAGGCTAATGAAGGAAAAAAAGCCATTTACAAGTTAAATTTCATGGGATTTGACTAAGCTGCTGCCAAGTCACAAGTTCACCAGTCTTCTGTTAAGTTTTTAATGTCTCTTAATCCACACAGTTTCTGTGAAGATGAACAGTGTTGACTGCAGAGACCCATTGTTTTCCAGTTTGTCTATGTTCTACAAATTTTACATGAATCTTCCCGTTTTTAGGAGCTCAACATTTGTCTAGCCTTCGTATCAGTGGTACAGTATGTTTTTAGTGTTGCATGTGCTGCTTAGTTCAAATATTATAGTCTCCATATAATAAATCCTGAAGTTCCCATACCCTGGAAGTTTCTCAGCCGTTAGATCATTATATTAGAATGGTTGAATTGTTTTATGCAGAAGTTGACTTCATAAATGCAGAGAAGGAGGAAGTGGAATTCTACTGCGCAATAGCACTACGTAAAAAGTATTTTGGTAGATAGTAACTTTTAAGACCATATCTATAGCAAAATGTAATATTGCTGAAATTCACTATTCTGCTGTTTTTCCTAGAGGAATGTATATGCACATGGTTGATTCTAAACCATAAAATGTAAATGTGGGTATTTTGATCACTTCATGAATTCATAGTTCTGCAATTACCTTTGGTATTTATTTCAGAATAATCACTGCATAATCTGATGTCTATGTCTCAACTTAAAAAGTTTCAAATGCTTTATATGGAACGATATTTGACACTTAAAAGGTTCAGCTAAGTTAAAATCTTTTGAAGAATAAAATATCTTATTCATAATTTTGACTTTTCAGTCCCACCCTTATAATAGCTTTTTTGCTTTCTTGAAGCACCTAATAGAAACTCTTGGAAAAATAATAAGAAAATTCCCAGTGTTTATAAGCACTTAAAAAAAGGCAGTCAGGAGGAGCCAGGGAACTACAGGCTGGTCTACCTCATCTCACATCCTGATAGAGCAGCTAATCATGGAAACTACTTTCGGGTACTAGAAGGACATGAAAGCGAAAGGAAAGTCAGCATGGATTCATCAAAGGGAAGTCATAGACTTCTGCACTGAAAATACCGACTTGATAGGCAAGGGGAGAGCCTTCAATATTGTCTACCTAGGTTTCAGAAAGGCTTTCAAAGCTGTCTGCTGTAAGGATATGAAATACGAGGATATGAAGTATGAACTGGACGAGTAGAGCGAGGTCAGCTGAAAACTGGTTGAATAGCTGGGCCCAGAGAGCCGTGATCAGTGGAAGAAGTGTAGTTAAAGGCCAGTAATTAGTAGTGTACTCCTAGGGTCAGTACTGGATCTGGTCCAGTCCTCTTCAACATCTTCATTAATGATCTGGCTGATGCAGCAGAGTTGCCCACAGCAAGTTTGCATGTGACACAAAACTGGGAGGAAGGGCTGATATGCCAGAGGATTGTGTCCAGTTCTGGGCTCCTTTGTACAAGAGGGAGTTGGAGCTACTGAAGAGAGGCAACTCAGTGAAGGGCCACAAAAATGATGAAGAAATTGGAGCACCTTTGCTGTGAAGAGAGGTTGAAAGAGCCAGGGAGAGCTTTTCAATATGTATAAATACCTGCAAGGAGGGCACAAAGAAAAGGGAGACCGGTGGTTTTCGGTGGTGCCCTGAGACAGGACCAGAGACAATGGGCACAAACTGAAATACAGGAGGTTCCCTCCAGACATCAGTCAAAAAAAAAAAAGTGTCTCCTGTGAGAGTGACTGAGCACTGCCACAGATTTCCCAAAGATGTTTTTGAGTCTGGATCCTCGGAGATAATAGAAAGTTGCCTGGACATTGTTGTGGGCGGCCTGTTCTAGATGGCCCAGCTTGAGTAGGGACTTGGACCAGAAGATCTCCAGAGGTCACTGCCAACCTCAACCCTTCTGTGGTTCTCTTATGGAGGGCTCTGTAATTACAGTTCCATAATTTGTTCTATTCATTTTTTCAGTGTTGTTTGTCTTTTAGACTGTCTAGACTAGGCTTTAGTTCCCAAATCATTGAAGGCAGTTTTGGATTATGAACTCTGTAAATAGCATGTCCAGAGAATAGGTTAGGAATGAGTGTTTCCAAGACTCTCTTAGGTTGAAGAAGTGATATAATCAGAGATTGATTTTTAAATTTCTATCTGAAGTGTAGTGGCAGACCTCTAGTAAGGGGGATCTTGGAGGAAGCACTTGTCCTTTGTGCTGCTGTCCAGGAGGAGCCACCAAAGCAACACATACTAGACACTGGATGATCCAGGAGAGCCATCTAGCCTTTTCAGAGTGTGACCTTGTACAGTCATTCCCACATCTTATAAACTATTTGATGGCACAATGTGGAACCAGGTCTTGGTTGTCTCTACAGCTGTATTGGTCCAAAGTAACCAGAGTTCTGATCAGTAGACTGCCAGTGTCAGATGAGTGCAAAAAAATGACATATACACAATGACATGCTCCATGTAAGGAAGAATGAGCCGGTGATCTTCAGGGCGAAGCAGCTGCCATGGGCATTTGAACCTCCAGAGAGACAGCCTGCCCTGAGCCCTGACCTAGAACATCACTGCAGTGATGGGAGTGTTATCAGTGGCCTGGCATCTGTTCATGGGCACTGCTAACCAAGCCTAAGATGCAGCCAGATAAACCACTAGGGAAGATACTGAAGTGCAGGTTCAGGGACAAGGTCACGTTAGGAATGGTGTTTGAGTTGGCCTCGGCTTGCATTGCCTGTTCTGTGCTTAAAAGGATTATGATCTTCTGGGCTGTCAAGTCCACGTTTTACACAATAGTGTATTTCCTTGTCATTGTAACCAAATTGTTTGTAGTAAAAAAGCATGTGTGAGATGGTGAACAACTGGTTCTTTTGGCTTATCCTGTTTTTGTGTTAATTTGTGCTCAAATTCTTTTCATATTTTCCCTGAGGATTATATCAGATATTTCTCTTCTGTCACGCTTCTGTGATAGTGGTTCTGCAGGCTCATTCACACATTCTACTGAAAATTCAGAAGTGGTTTCTCAAGTGCAGGTACCCTACTTAATACTCTTCACTCAGTTTTCAGAGGTACAGGTGGTCCTGTTTAAATCAGTCACATTTGTGAAGGCCTAAGCCCTCTGGAAAATGCAGCACAGTATATTAATGAAAAGAGCCAGAGTTCAAGTTTACAAATTGCATTTGAAATGGTTGCGTTATGTGCACAATAGCTGAGATACTGAGTTTCCTTAGGTTTTCCAAGGACATAAACACCACCAAATTACACCTTTCCATTGCTATGTTAGTATTTTGATCTGATCTAAAACCTGACCTACCTGAAGTAATTACAAGCCTTCCTGAAGTTCTAAATAGGCATTTCCATTAAAAAACTGCTACTGAAGTCACACCTGTCAGTCTGGTTTAAGTTTTTAATTAATTTGTTCCTCAAGATTACCATACCTAAAAGAAATGGTAACAGCTGATGAAAGTGCTTCATATGCCAGGAGTGACAGTGAGATAACATTTGGTGAAATAAAAATGAAACTTTCTGAGCACTGAGAGGTTTATGAGAAAGTTATGAGAGGCTGCTTGCCAGTCTGTGAGACCTAGAGAAAGACAGGAATTACTTCAGACTGGACTTCCATAACAGTGAATTGGCTTAGCTCATGTTTTCTGGAGTGTTTCCATTCAGTGTTAACACCGGTCTGTTACCTGAAGCTCTGCAAAGCGAATGCAGGCTAAAATCAGCATGACTTCTGCCCCTTCCAAGGGTGATCACAGCTCTCCCTTTGACACAATGCTAGGTAGATGCTTTCTGTCACACAATGCGGTTTGTGTCGTGCCAGCACAGACAGATACAGACAGTAGGCAATTTCCCATGCATTTTTCTTCTGTTGTGGAGACTTGTGGCTTTCCTCTTTCAAATGCTCAAGTCATAACATTTTGAGTCATAAAAAAACTGAGGATCTCCAGTGGTCTGTATGGAAACTAGGCTTCAGGAAATAGCATAGGTACCAAAATTAACCCATAGATGCCTGGTGGTTCATTACTGCTGATAGCTTATCAGTGCTTTTCACATGAGTTGCAAATCTATCTTTTGATGGTCTTTGAGAAGAATGGCAGTGCTCCTTGTCTCTGCATAGGCTATAAAACACTTCCATCATTTCTCCAGGTCACATCTATAAAACTGGGGGGGGAAGAGGGTGGGGGAGAATTGCATACATGTGATTATACTTAGCCCACCCACACAGAAAAGGGGGAGAAGAAAGACTATTTGTGCACCAGTGTTGTCTCCCTTTGCTTAACAAGGTCATGGTTGAGCCCTTTTTCTGCATGAGGCAGGAAGCCCCACAGCAACATGTTACTGATACCCTGTGGTACCTACATCAGAGCACTTCATAGCAGATCAGTGGCATCTTTGCATTGTCTTTTCATTGGCTTTCTCTAGTGTTACTATTGTCTACAAAACAAGATAGCTTGACATGGAGCATATCTCTGGATATCTCTTCTGCCCTGTTATCTGGGCCTGTCATAAGAGCTTACACTTCCACTGTTTAGGAAGTTTTCCTGATGCTTATTCAGCAGTACTGCTGGAAAAGAGGATGTTCTTTTTTCCTTCCTTTTTATCCTTCCCCTTGCTCTTTCCCTTTCCTTTCCCTCTCCTTGCAGTTTCCTCCCCTACTGTACTTCTGCCCAATATTCACAAAACTCTTGAACCTAGGAAGAACAGACCCTTCTCTTTTTACTTCCACTCACAGATCAAGTAGCACGATTGCACCATGTTTTTTCTGAACTCTGGCCTGTGCTATTACCCTCTCTAGGTTGCATCAGGAAGTGTTACTGTTCTCTGTAGCAGAGCTTCACAACAGAACTTGCTTTTCTCCCTTAAAGCTTCTGTACGCTTTACTTTCTAGTTCTTTTCATGTGTTACAGTTATGAATGAGGATTGCTGTTGTAAAATTCATGGACATTTCTTTACAACTGGAAGTAAGTAGAAGAGATCCCTCTGATAGGCAAAAATGAAATTAAACTTCAGTTTGCAGCTGGCCATTATGTAGCAGCAATAGCATTGCTGTCATCTGGGTGCTTAGGGTATGTCTCTATGGGCTTCTTCTGTATGAAGATTTTAAATAAATATGACAGGAGCCCAATACCCTTCTGTCAATTTTAATGTCATAGCAGCAAGTACTCAGAGCAAGAATACACTAGAGATCCGTCTCCTCTCTTGACAGTGCAGGTTAATAATAGAAATGCCATGTTGGTTAATACAAAGTTTTTCCATAAATATGGAGGATGAAAACTAGAAAATTATTTAGCCTTTTGGTGAATTAAGGACATTCACTTTACACCTGCTCTATTTGCTTTTTTGTGGTGATAGAATGAATGGATAGGCTTTTGACATGAAAAGAGTGTGCAAATGTGTTTGTTGGTCAAAAATTTACACATACCAGTTTATAAAATGTGATCTTAGAAAATAATGTAAAAGGAGGATTGTAAATGAATATCAGTACAAGCAGTAAATGTCTCAGACTGTGTTGTTATTTTGAGCTTTTTGAGGTCACAGCTATCTGGTTGTTACCAAAAAGCTGTAGTAATACATGTGTTTGGGGTTTTTTCAGCCCCTGTCAGAGAATAGATTTTCATTGAACCACAGCTTTTTGTGTCTGAGCAGCCTGAAATGTAGTCTGGCCTCACGACTTACTTGCACCTCACGTGGGTAGGTGCTTTGGAAGTCACTTGGAGACTGAGAAGTGACCACAGATAGACACCAATTCCCAAAATACATTATTGCTACTTCTAGCATTGTTGCATTCCACTGACCTTTGCTATTTTATGTTTTGCAGCCCTCATCTGAGTAATACCTCTGATTTTCAGTTAAATGAAAACTTGGATTTTGGGGGGGGGGGGGGGGCGCCCAGCAATTTTTTAAGATTATCTATATTGTAAGGTATCAGACCAGAATGTAGAGCCTTAATGGAATCTGAGACCTTTCTCAGATACATGCATTTCTGTCAGAGTGATTTCTACTCTGTCTCTCAAACTCTTTCATGATACATTTTTCTGATGAAAGCAGGATAGCCATCTGAATCCTTTCCTGTGTTCTTTGATTTAGCAATCCCAGGGCAGTATATCTTTTATCTTCTCCCTGAGTCTTTGATTTTAAAAAAGGAAGAATGATAAGATCCAAATTGGTGCTGTTGTTCCTCTAAAGTATTTTTAAGACTTCTCATTGCAAAAGTTTTGGGCTCTAAGATCATGTGAATTCAGGAGAGTTCAGCTGAATCAGGCAGTGCATCATCTTACACTCCAGCCTGAAGCAAAATTTGGTTGCTACAAGTTCCAAATTTCTGATGTATTTACATGTGAAGTGATTATGCTGGAAGTTAGAGGTGCTTTCTCAGGAAAGCACCAACTTCGGAAATACGTTATCCAAAGTCATCACATCATAGAAGATAAGCAGTTTGGTGATTAACTTGCCACTATTGCACAGTTAATGTGTTGCTATTAAAAACAACCCAAAACACTACTGGTTTGGAATCAAGCCCTTGGGGGCTAAAAGGCTGTTAGAGAAGGACAGGATCGTTACCTCCCTGTATCCCCTGCCAAAAAAGTACCATTAAAAAATTTCCTCTGCTTCTTTCTCCTGTAGATCTTGAGCTCCCTCTAACCACTTGCTTTTGTAATGAAAACTCAACAGGAATGTGTTTTATACTGAACTCTTAAAATAGTCAGCATTACGCAGATGTTTAGTCTGTGTCCCAGCATATTGATGAGTCTTAATGGTGGGAGGGGAAATAAGAAAATATAATGGAACCAAGAGATAAATAATGGAAAATACATTCCTGTAGTAGAAATGTCTCATATTTACAAAATGTTTCTTCCAAATGTGAAAATTTGAAGAGAATAAACTGTGAGTCACACCACATTAACAAAAGTTATGTAGTGTTTAGAAATTGGTTGTGTGTATGATAGATGGTGTAGTTATTGTGACAATTGCTATTTTCACTTTTTAATTGCTTGAAAATCTGATTGTGGTGTTGTATGTTTTCAGTAATCTTCACACTGGTGTACTGGGACTCCACTGAACTACATAAGAGTAAAAATTACCTGAATCGTGAGAAATCTCTGCATTTGCATGTTATTAGGCTTCTACAAAGCAACTCTCACTTCATTAGTAAATAAAAAGTCATTAATTAAAATGTTTCTATGTCCGGATATACACAGGATAGCAGAAACAGGTTTTTGAAGCATACAGAGGAATGGTATGGTTATTTTTGCTAATCCAACATAAGCTCATACTTAGATAGGTACACTTTTCAAAGGTGAGTAATGATTTCTTAAGTCAGCTCCCATTATTATATTGTCACTTGTTGTAACATCCAGGCAGTGGCCAGAGGTACTACCACCAGGCAGTTGCTTTGGAAAAACTGTTCTTGCTGAGGACACCCTTCAGCTAGAACTATAGAAATGTAGCTTTAGGCAGTACTCCAGCCACAACTGTCCCACCAGGTAGTGGACAAAGTGAGTCGTTTTTAGGCATCTTTTTTCTTTTCTGTTGTGCTGTGCATGGAAATGACCAGTATAAAATACTAGCGCAAACTCACAGCATAAAGTATCACCAGTAGTGCTGCTGCTTAATAAATGTAACCTCAGCTGAGACTGTGCATGTATGTTTTATTTTCATTCCTCAGAGAGGCTCATCTATTTGTCCCATAGAAACAAAGTGAAGAAGCAAAGCTACATGTGCATCACAAACAGAAAAAATGTGATCTAACTCTGCTCTGTATGGTAGAAGGTAATGCTGCCAGGTGGTCACCTGCTATCCTGCAGGTGTTATAGTACTTCTTTAAGGAAATGAACTGCTTTTGCTGTTATTAAAGCATTTAAAAGCCATTCAGACAAATAGATCTGCCACTTTCTGGTCTTCTAAGAGATTGAACTAGAAATGTAGCAGTCATTCTTGTTTGATTAACAGAAAAATCCCTATTGGTACTGACATTCAGGAGTTTGTAGTTGCTTTAAGATTTCTACATCCCATTGAAACGAATGGGTACTACTTTAGAACTATATTCAGATTTAACAGCACATTGATCTGTACCCATTTGATTTGTCATGGCTTCTATTATCGCTTTACAAAGCTAGACATTTATTTCACACAGAGTGAAAGCTTAGTGCCTAAGAACTCCTCTTGACATCCTTCAGATTGCAGTGCTTTGAATCCCATTGCTATTGATTTCATCAGCGTCATTTTCTGTGTATTTTCATGGCACCAAGTCCCTGTCCCATTGACAGTGGAAGTTTTGCAGATGTCTGTAGTAATATCTGATATTGACCTTCTAAATTAAACCCTGAAGATGAGTATGGAAGGAAGAAACAGCCTGTTCTGATAATGTTTACGTGACTGGATGTTTCTAGATGGAAAAGGATGGAAAACGGCCGCCGCTCAGCACAGGCGTAGCAATGGTAGTAGAGGAATTGAGTGGTTGCTTCCTCTGAGGTCAGTGGAGGTCAGCTTCTCTGTGGAGAAATTGCACTTCACTAAGTTCATTTAAACAAAGATGCACCTGTGTCTGAATCCCTTTGGGAGAACTTTGTTCCTTGTCTTGTGTCGCAGTAGAAACTTAGCTGGGCAAAGTGTATTAGGGACTAGGGGGTTTCTTGCTATTAAAAGTAAGCTGTTAAGTTTAAAACATTTCTTAATTCCATCTTCTGTTGCTCCTATGTGAGCTCTGAATATAAAATTGCATACTTAAAGAATATTTTCTATGTCTGGATGACATGATTTATTCCTCCACTTGCCGCTGGAGAGAAGGGAAAATTGTGTCAATAACTTTGGCAGGGTTTGAACTAAAGCAAGTTCTTGGCCAAGAAGAGTCAGCTTACACAATCTTCAGCTGGGATCTGATACTACCAGAGTATCTTCATGACCTTCCACCACATCCTTTATTGTGTTCAGAGCTTCCCTAGGAGTGGCCTATTGAAATGGTCAGAACTTCTTCATGGTCCCTTATGCTGTGGGCAGAGACGTTTGCTTTGGAGAGCTTCACATAACAGTAGGGTGCGACTGTGGAATGGAAACCATTCAGAATGCACGGTGTAAAATTGGGTTGAGAAGGCTCCTCACAACAGTTGTGTCGATGTGGAAGGTGATGTAGTATTTATCCATGTGCAGATGCCTGCATATCTGACTTCATGTCTGCAGTGGTTTTAGGGATAATAACAAATGATACTGCAACTGCTCAAAGCAGTAGAAGAGCAAAGGTGCCCATCTACTGAATGATTAATACTGTGAAACACTGGAAAGCAAGATTCAGGTTATGAACTCTTAACAGGAAAGGTTGGGAGATTCTGGGCCACGGCTGTGTGTCTCTGAGACAAACACAGCTTCACCTGGACAGAAGTGATAAGATTTTCACTTTCTCAGCTTCTACCTTCTTGTGTCTTTCTCACTACACTGACGTCCTGTATTCCTAGTACAGCATCATGCTGTTCTTCCAGTTGTACTCCATCTTTCATCTGCTGAGAGATGGAGGAGCACAACAGTGCCACAACTGGCTCCTGTGCCTCTGTAGCCAAGACACTGCAGTGCAGGCCCATGGTCATGATACTGTCAGCATGGAAGCGCGTTGCTGTCACGGGAACATGCATCCGGATGCACTTCAGCACTTGACAAACACATGGAAGACTTGATCCTCTCTCCCTTTTGCACCACAGTCTTTGGTCATTTTGCAAATGTTTGAAGTCTACCCTATTTAATTCCTTATTTTAGAGTTTTCCTTTGAGTTGTGTCACCACTTAAGCACTACTTGCTTTATGTCAGATTTCATACCTCTCTTTTTTCCACAGTTAAGTAGTTACAGATTATTAAGTGGGCTAATGCTGCAGTCTCTGTATGTGAGAAGTTGGTCACTGGTGTTCACTAAGAGCTAATGGAGATACTGCAATAACAAGGCTGAACCTTTATAAATCAACCAGAAGTTGGAGAGCTGCAGACTATTTCTAAATCCTCTGAGTCTATAGAAAAGGTGAAATACTTAAATCTTCATTTTGTGATCAGAAGGCAGCATGAAAGAGAAATTTATTCTCTGATAGCAATATCATGTGAAACAATATAGATAAGAGATGGTGGATATCTTTCCTAAATAATTTCCTTTTATGGTTAATACATGCACTAAAACCAAAGATGAATGAGAGGCTGGTGAGATTAATCAGGCCATATGCTGCAATTCATTGGTAGTGAATGTAAGAATAATGAATGTCAATCAGTTACTATTAAATGTAATGGCGAGTCATTTACCACCTCATTAACAGATCAGGACACCCGATTTGCTTGTATGTGAATAGCAAAACAAATAGTAATTAAAATTTTCTGTTAGGGCATTTTGTTCTCTTGGGGTGTGTCAGGGCACAGCCTAATACTCGTGGACAAGAAAGTTGTATCCCCAAAGTACTGTCTGTAGGTATGTGGATGAATTGTGTGTGTGTGTGTACGTACTGCGTTTCGTCAAGATTTGTCATCAAGGGGAAGTACTGCTTTTTGCTTGTTTTAGTATTTGCTGCAGCACCTGGATGTTTCTGAGATTGTTCCCTAGTTCATGTACAGGAGACTCTGAGGTTCAACAGTGCCATCCTGTGGATGATCTTAAAGATCAGAAAGCTCTGGCAGATAAATAAATTGACCTCAACAGGATAAATCATCATAGAGTATCAGATACTGTATGTCCCCATGCAATCAGCTAAAACATTTCCCTCTGGTAGTCAGTCAGACTAATTATTACTTTTCTGTCCAGAAAATTAATAACTTAAACGTATTATAACCAACGGGAAATTTTTTCAAGGAAGCTGATGAGCAGGGTATTTGTTAGTTTTGTTCTGTTGCTGAGAAGTGTGTCTTTGATCATCTCAGTGTGGTTTTAATGATCTTGGAATTTATTTTTGCAGACAATGCCAAAATCAAAAGGCAACTATGTAAATTCAAATAAGCACCCCTATAAAGACATACCTGGACTTCTTTAGAGAAGCATTAGATGGAAACTAAGACTAGTTAACTTTTATGTTTCATAACCAGAAAATACAAGTTTTCAAACAACCTTGAAGATTAAGCTGGATGATTTGAACAACTGCACACAATACCTTTAATTGCAGAAATAGAAGGGCAGGATTAAAGTATGAAGTTTTGTCGACTGAAAAAATATTCTGCTCAGAATACTTGGGGAGCTTTCTGTTCATGGAGTGAATACCATGTGGGTAAAAACCCACCAAACTTTCTCTCATTAGGGAGCAGTTGGGGGATCAATGAGTAACTGCAGATCATATTATTTCATCTCTGGTTTTCATTTTGCTTGCCTAAGCAAATTGTAAGGAAAGTGAATGCTGTTTATTTGGAAATGAGCAGGGAAATAAAGGGCAAGCTGGTCAGTGGAAAGTTCTGCTCACTTTTCTTTCTCACTTTTCAAACCCTGCTGTTTTGGGGTGCTGGAGGGACAAGGGTTGTGCTGTCTGTGTGCTGCCTTTGCCTGCAGGGTCAGGGAGCTTGGTGTAACTCCAGATTCTGTGGAGCTACACAATCTCTTTGGCTTGCAGGAATTCTCATTTGCTTTCTCCATGTCTGTCACAGAAATTTCTCCTTTGCTTTCCACAGCTAAAGGCCAGCTATGAGTCACAGTACAAGCCACTGGATGATTTGATTACAACAAGGAAACACCCAGTCACAGACTCTAGTGTTATTCTTGGATAGTTAGAAATGATGACATAATTTGTGGTTCCAAAGTCTTCAAAAGCACGTATTTATAGATTCCATATATCTGTTTGCCAGGTGCACCTAAAGGAGCAAAAGGTAATCAGCAGTGATAAAACATACCGTTAATTCCCATGAGTATGAAAAGATAAATATGAATCATTCCCATTCTTTAATCATAAGTATGAATCATTCCAACTAGAAGATTAGTTTAACACGGGTTTAATGATTTAACTTTCATCTAACATCGACAAAAAAATCTCCTAGTCTAACAAAAGCCTTCCATCTATGTAGTTTTGTCCTTTTTAAAGTAGGCTAACCTGTTTCGAGTGTTGTCACAGTGGAAATTTTGAGATTGAGGCCTTATTTTCAGGAGGTTCTACATTTAATTCTATTGTAAAGGTATCTGCTATTAATAATTTTAAATGTAGTCTTCTGCATTTGTCACTTTCTACTTATACTGTAAAGAAGGTAAATGAGAGCAATATTACCTACTCCTTTGTATACTGTATGCTAATAGTTTTTAGTTCTCTCCTTATGTAGGTTCTCTCTGCTCTCTCAGCTATTTTTTCCATCTTTATTTTTGCTCTAACTCTTCACTTCCAGTGTTCCTGGCCTGAATACCATATTTTAATTGAGGTAACAGGTTTTTTATTTTTAAATTAAACAAATACTATTTTTACTATTGCTTTTTGTTGTTCTTTCTTGGCATGTTATTTTGGTTTTTTTGATCATCAGTGTACGTGGAGTACTCACCTTCTGCACTGTCAGGCTACAGTGAGACTTTAGGAGCTTTTATGTTCATGTGGACAGGAACGATGCTTATGTGTGGGGATGTTTCCTGGTTTGTCAACTCCGAATGGAGTCCTTTGGTTTGGACTGCACTGTGAGCAGTGCTCATAGTCCTTCCTCCAGATTGGATCTCCAATTCAAACTGCTGCTGGAAGCCAGCATTAGATCCAATCCATCCCGTCAGGTAAAGGTTGCAGTGGGCAATTTGGGTGCTGCAAACAGCAGAGTGGCTGCAGGTGTTCATCCCCCCCACAGCGGTGGGAATGTGCTCTGCTTTGTTCTGCATTTGGGACCACTCTGAAACAGCTGTGAATTTGTGTAATCTCTATGCGTAGACATGCACAGCCTCTGCACGTGTGTGTGCACATTCACTGCATTTATAGATAGAGATACAGTTAACTGTAAATTTCCCTGTTAAATTAGAAAACTGATTTATTCTGTTTCTTTATTTTAATGGAGTTGGATAAATACTCATCTGCCCTATGCGTGTTCTGTAGCCTCTAGGAGATTTCACAGTAACTTCTGTGTCACTGTGTTTGTCTTTACAGCATGTCTGTCATACTTCAGTTCAACCAATTCCTCTAAGGTGAAGACATAAGATTTTAGTATTATTAATGCTTCATTTCTTCTAGTTAATGATTTTTTCAAGTATTTAATCTTCTTTGTGATTTACCTTCCATGTCAGATAAAGATCTTATTTAAGCTAAGTATTATGAAATAATAGAAACCTTTATTCTATTTGAATACAGTCAGGATAAATGAATCCTGATGTTAAACAGGTGCAGCATCACACATGTAAAATCAGGGTAAGTTCTCTGAATGCTTGGATCTTAACAGATGTGTTCTTTTTCTCCATATGTTATAACAAAATAAGGATTTGCTCTGAAAGTATTGACACAAACACTAACTAGTCTTGGCAAACACAAAACTCTGTTCCTTACACGGTATCAGCTGTGGCTATTAATTAACTTTAAATAAACATGTGCATTAAATAGCTGTAAAGCACATATATGTATAAACTAAACCAGTTTTTGTCAGAAAATAATTTTTTTTTGCTTTCTTGTTTACTGATGCCTAGACAAATGCTGCATCTTCAAAACAACATCTGTCAAACCAATTTTCATCAGATTAAGTATATCCTCAGAGCAACCATCACAGCTTACAAAATACTGGAAATGTAGGTTGTGCTTTGCATAAAACACCAATAGAATTTAAAGCACTTGAAAGTGTTTTACAAATGTAGCAATGATAGCTTGGGCCTGTTCTCCATTTTTGTTTCTATTTTCAGGAGGTTCTTGGGAAAGATAATGAGGAATGTTGCAACACTGCAATCCCAGTAGATGCCTCAGACTGCAATTTCAGAGTTATGGTCCTGGCAGCTAATCTGGGTCCACAAAAGCCCATGGTTTGGAAGTCTGGCAGTAGAGATTGAATTTATTATGACAAAGTTCATCTGTGGAAAGATTTCTCTCATTAGGAATGAAATTAAAGCATGAATCAGTGACTGATTATCCAGGCCTTTCTGTGATCTGTTGAATTCTTCATTAGTATAGATGTGTGATTATATATGCTCTGGCCTGGTTCTGGTTCTATAGATCATCAAAGATAATGAACAAGATTAATTTTTTAAAGATTTTTTTCTGAAGCAATGTAATTTGGTAAAAATGTAAGGAAAACCAGTGGCTTTGACATGAACATAAATGCTGACACACTCAATCATTCGCATCTCTGGCCAGCTTTCTGTCTTTTTCCCTGCTACAGGATAATGCATAGAAATGAACTTCTTATTAGGCTGGTGTGTCTTCCATAGGAGTGAAGTATTTTGTCTGTGTAATGAGTTAAGTAGAGAGCTGAAGCCTCATTACTGTGTGCACTCGCAGCTGGTCATGGAGACCCAGGGCAGCCAGAAACAAGTGCCAGGGTTTCTGTAAGATCTTTGTGGATGGAGGGCAGAGGCGCTTAAGCTGGAAGCTAGGTCAGTCTTACCATTAGTTCTTCTGTTTAAAAGCTGGAAATCTAGCATAAAGCAGGAAGAGTCCAGTCAAAAATCCATGGAGAGGACAAACAAGGGGGAAAGTTGAGAGAACTGTTCCAGCCGCATCTGGGAGTAGATACATTTTTGCAGCTCTGACTTCCTGTTAGATTGTTCCCTATGTGTCAGCACTATCCTAGAATGCTCCACATGAACCCTAGGTGAGGTGTTTCGGTGCCTTACCACACACCTGTGGGAGAGCCCTAATCTGTGTTTGCAAGACAGCGTAACTAAAGACAGTCGCAGAACCCAATGCATAAACAAGGCTGAACATGTTACATCATGATAGAGTTCAAGATAAGTGCTTTGTGTCTAAAGAATATAGTTTTTATGAGGAAAATGGTACTGCTGACTTTCATCTTCTTCATAAAGATGTGCTAGCTGCTTCTGCAGTTACCTTAAGCATAAACCTCAGGCTGGATTTTAGCTTACCTGAAAATGACAATGATCTTTACAGGATCTTCAACCTAATTCCTGAGACAAAAGAACATACAATTAACTTAAAGTAAGTACAGAAATCTCCCAAAAATTCTAACTCTATCCAGCTCTATCATGTACTTGGGAAACTTAACACTTGCAGGTTTGGTTCCTTTGAATATTAATAGCATGACATTTCAACAGGAGACCTGGGTTTCTGCGAACATTTTTGCAATTTGCAGGGGTAAAAGCTGTGTTTGAAATGACCATTATGCAAGAGATTCCTTCTGGTTGTCATTTTTGGCTGAAGCCATGGAGCATTGCACTTGTTTTTAAAGCAAGAATTACGAATCACACAGCAGGTAATACATACAGTATGGTAGTCAGTGAACAGGTCGTGGCACATTGAGCAAATACAGGCTCTGTTGGGGAAATGTTGATTTGAATTTCATGCATCATTCAAGCATAATGAACATTGAAAGGTCATGTTAAGAACATAAAAAAAAAATCATCTGATTTAACTTTTTCACTATCCAGTATTGTTAATGACACAATGTCAAGTAACAACCAGTTTCTCTGAGTGTGACTAAAGCCAGATTCCATGTATAGTTCAAGAATAAATTGCCAAACCTTTTTTTGTTCCATTTACTGTTCATTTCCTTTATAATGTCATGGTGTTAGTTTGTGAATCGTACCTTGAGCCACTGCAGTATATCTGTATTTTCTCAGTCAGAGTTACTTCTTTGAGATTGTTACTCAGCATCCAGTAAGTCTCATGCAGACTGTAACATACTAATTGGCTCGGTACAATTAGAATGAAAAGGAAGTGTTTTGCTATTGATCTCTGCTTGTTATTAGTTTGTACTGACAGAAAATTAGGTTGAAAAAGTCTAATACAGCTATCAAAACATTATTTCTTATTGCAGGAAGTATCACTGTTGCTCTTCCATGGAAGTATTTTAGAGCAGAACTCTTCCTTTCTCCTTCTTTTCTAGTCTTGTCTTTCTCTTTATGACTTTTTAAAAATTTCTAGGAGGGATGCTGAGCCTTGTTAAATAACCAGGCTGTTCAGAGACTGAGTAGCAATACTGTGACTTAAACAGGGCCCAGACAATATTTATGAGTTCATTATATCAAGTTTAATACTGGGCTGCTTGTTGTCTTCACACAACATCATGTTAATAAATTTTTACAAGCTGTGTAGTTGTAAAATGCATCATAGTAATCACTGTCATTCCTCTAATAAGTCATTTGATTTGTGTTTGCTTTGTGTTGTTCCAACCTCGTGAGCCATAACATTTCAGGGTAGAACCCTTCTTGTGGTCCAGGTAATGAACCACCTGCTCTGACTCCTCAGTTACAGATGTTCTCAGAGGGGGGGACACCTTCCCCTCCCCACTCTGCTTCCTTTGCAGTGCCTCAGGTTACATGGTTTTCTTACAGGAGAATTACCTCTATTGTGGCGACTCTCTGGAGCTCCAGGTCTCAACCCTTCTGCAGATTCCATGCAGTTGTGTGGTTTTCCTTGCCACAGAGCCACTGGGGTTGCTGAGTGTCTGTAATTCAGATGCTGGCAATGCCAGCAGGGCAAGCAGTTGGATGTGGCTGTACTGTGGCCTCCAGGCAGAGGTGGTCAGTTCAGGAGATCAGTGACTCAGGGAGACCGATGGCTTGTGTTGACCAAGCTTCAGAGGACTCCGGCTGTGAAGAGTCCCTTCCTGTTGGTGTGGATGGAGGTTCTGCAGATGAAAAACCAGGAAACGCTTTGCTTCATGTTTTTTAATACTCGCTTTATTACAGACATGTTTCTCTTTCTTGTAGGAGAGTAGACTACCTGCTTGAAAATCTGTGATTTAAAGTACTGAGTGTTGCTTTTTCTGAGACTCAGAATCCTAATTCATTTGACTGACAAATGTAAACTTGAAATTTATTTTACTCTCTAACACAGCAGTGACTTTAGTCCAGCTACAGTTTTCATTGCGCGGTACAAATACACTAAGCCTACTGTTTAGTTTACTACATAAACTACTGCTGGCAGCTTATGTGTAAAATTTGAGGATTAAGAAACTAATGCAAACAAAGACTCTAAGCTTTAAGTAAGAAGCAGTATTGTTGGACTAGCCTCTTACTGCTGTCACAATCAATGTGAAGTAATAGCAGCCAAAACCTACTGGTCTGGGTTTGGCTGCAGTAAGTTCTACTAAGCAATAGTCATTTGAAGAGGAAATTTGTCTTCTCTATTTGAAACATTAATCAGTTGCCAAAAATGCCACTTTTTTTTTGCATTGTATGTGTGATGTCTTTTTCATTTTTACCTTCTAAATAACTGGTACAAATAATCCCTCTTATTTTTTTCAGCCCACCTAAACCAGCGGTGTTCATCTCCGGTGTCATTGCTAGGGTAAGATTATCAGTAAATTTCTCTCAGTCATAGCAAAATTACTGTAAGCTTTTCAGAATTACCGCCAATCAGAGCAAAATTAATCATTTTCATACCCCTTTCTCTTTTGTGAGAAAAGGCTTTATGTTTTCTGTATTCATGTAAGGTCTTTTGAACATTCTTTCTGGGTTTGTGTGGAATTGAAATTATTCATTGAAATTATTTCCACAATTTTCCTTTGAATTTTATCACTTTAAGTTTATTGGATCATCTTTTTGTATCTAAGCTAGATATTACTGCATTCATTTCCTTTGGAAGCGGCTGCATATTAAACGGCTGCTGTAGCTTGATCTGTGATGAAGAGCAACACTTCTGCCTGTAAGGATACGTGCTTGAAGATAGTGTGTTTTAGCTGCCATATGTGCCTTGAGGTACTTGGGATTCAGGGTGTTATTCCCTGGATTTTAAGACCAGGCAGGACCTGTAAATCCTTAGTATTAACTAGCCATTAATCATATGATCAGTAATTTATGCCTTGTGCATTGTGTGACAGGGTTTTTATCATGGCTTTATGTGATGGTTACCTTACATCCCTGGGGTTTGTAATGTGGTTTACTGTAAGATGCTGTGGTTGTGTCAGATCCCATCGGTGGAAAGAGTGAGCTGATGCCATTTTCCTTGGCCCATAAGGAATGGCTAATTGGCAGCGTCAGGGGAGATAAGGTAGAAAATGTTGAGTCTGAGGAGAGGAGATCTTTGAAACTTGGAAGCAACTTGGACTAGAGAAAAAAAAAAGCAAAATCTAACAAGTTAATGTAGTGATTGAAACAAAACCAAAACAAAACTGTGAAAGATTGCTGTCCTGTGAGCCAATGGAGTGCTGGGGGCTTCTGGCTTATGGTATGTTTGTCCCACTTTCTGAAGAGGGAAGTTGTGGTGCTGTTGTCCCCCTGTCACTGAGCACAGATAGTATTTGCTTCCTGTTGCTTTTTGAAAGCCTCATGGGACTGACCCTAGAAATGGCAGTGGTAAATAAGTGACATATGGGTTACACCTGAACTGAGACTGCCCAACAACAGCACCTGAGAGCTAACACCAGCAGACCTGGTTAAAAGAGCATGTTAAACTTGAAAGCCAGCCACCCCTAAGATTTGAGTTCTAAGTAGTTTTAGATCCTGCTTTCTTCCTAAAGAACTGGTATTGTTTAGCCTGGAAACGAGAAGGCTTTGGGGTGACTTAACTGCAGCCCTCCATTGCCTGAAGGGAGCCTGCAAGAAAGATGGAGAGAGTCTAATTACAAATGCATGGAATGACAGGACAAGGAGGAGTGGAGTCAGACTGAAACAGTAGGTTTAGATCAGATGTTAAGAAAAATTCTTTACTCTGGGGGTGGCGAGGCACTGGAACAGGTTGTCCAGAGAAGTTGTGGATGCCCCATCCCTGGAATTGTTCACAGCCAAGTTGGATGGAGTCCTGAGCAGCCTGAGGTAGTGGAAGACATCCCTGCCTGTAGCACTGTGGTTGAAACTGGATGATCTTTAAGGTCCCTTCCAACCCGGGCCATTCTATGATTCTGGTTCCTACAAAAGGCTTTTTGTGCTGCCTTAACTTACTTTTAAAATAGTCTGTTCTTTCTAGTGGCTGTGTGAAAACCAAACACCTCTGAAGATAGGAATATTTGGGGTTTTTTTCCCTAGGTTCACATTAAGATAATGTATTATTGGATAGTGTGTGTAACTGGAAGGAAGTGAAGCTTGCATAGGAAAAATTTTGAAGTTGGCTAGAAGAACAGAAAGATAGAATGTGTACAGGGGGACTCCAGAGTAACATGCAACACTGTTTTCCATCTGATTTTCACAGTTTTTAGAACTTAGATCAATTTGAACTTGAAAGTACACTTTTAAGATTCCTAAACATTTCCTGCTGTGTTCTTCGAACAGGGTGATAAGGACTTCCCTCCAGCTGCAGCTCAGGTGGCTCATCAGAAACCACATCCTTCTGTGGAAAAGCTTCCTCACCCACAGCACGTCAAACAGCACATCCACCAGCCTCGCAAATGAGCTCCCCGTCAGGATCTCTGCCAAACTGCTCTCAGTGACTAAGTTTTCAAGAGAAGACAAAAACCCTTTAGTATTCACACTGTCAAATCAGTAAAATTGGCCTCTAAAATAATACGCTGTTTCTTTTACTTTAATTCTCAAGGGTTAAGAAGAATGAAGACATTTTTCAGTTGTTATCCCAGATGGAAAATTCTGTATTGAGTATTTGCTGATCAGGGGTGCTTTTTTATAAGATTTTCTTATTGCCAAGATAAAAACTTCAGTACGAATAATAGGATTAATGAGCTTAAAATGTGTACTTTTAGTTATGGACTCACAATAGCAGATAGTTAATGTAGTTATTATGCTAAGCCAGTAAAGAAGAACAGCCCTTTTGTACTGGTATGTTTACTGTCTGGAGGGAGTTCGTTGTGTGTGTTGAGACAGAAGTCAGTGGTTGTCTTGATTACGTAGAACCATTGCAGCCTTCAGTATCCTATGGTGTTACACCCTAGTGCCCTCTGGATTCAGCCAGGGAGATGATAAAAGGGCCCTCATACATTCTCAAGTGGGCAGAGATCCCGCTGAATCTTCTTTACACCCCTTTGCACTCGCACAGTCTTGCTGAGATTTTTCCCTCTGGTGGTCTATGGGTATGGAGAGGAGAGAGAAATCAAAATTACAAGAACACTGCTGCTGTAGACAACTCATTTGTGATCTCATGAGTCTCACTGGGGAGACATTTCTGAGGAGATGATTTCCCATTCCAACAACAAGCTGAAGGAATTCATGACCCTCCATACTGCATTTAAAGTAAGTTGGTGAAAAATCTGTTTACCTTTTTTAATTTTGAATTTGAGATGACCATTTGAAATTAAGAGATACTGTTAGTAAATATGTTTATGATCCAACCTCTTTTGCACATCATGTTTTTTCCTAGTCTTCTTATTCTGAAGGACAGTAGTGATACAAGGGAGTAAAAAGTGTTTTCAAATAGAGCAATTGTTTTAGTTTTAACCACATAATTAAATTGATTTCTCAGTTCAAAATTACTTAGCTCTTTCATTTTCCTTCTATAACTCATCTCTGTAAAAACCAGGAAAAAAATTTTATGCATTCTACCTACATTTTTAAAGTGTCCTTCTATTTTTAACTGACTAAAAATACGATACAGCTTTTAGTACTCTCCAGGTTTATAAAGTTCCTAATGGTGTCAAAAAAGTGGGAGCTAATGCTGCAACCATTCACCTGGAAAATCAGTGAAATTTTGGGGTCACTTGGGGCTTTACCAGTTAATTTATGGTTAAAAAACAGTGAGGAAAGTTTAAAAAATATTTTTTTTTTTAAATTCTTCAGATTAAATAATTGTTTCCTGAGTAGCTGTTTTAAAACAACAGCAACGAAATAATGGGAAGTATGGCCCGTTTCACAAGTGGAATAACTCACTTCATGTGGGTGCGAGGGACCTGACATTTCCATCTCTTCACAGGCTTGAAATGGAAATGATGTTTTGAAAATTATATGCTTGGATATATTTATTCTAAACCCAAGGAAGGATGTACAATCTATATATGCAGCCCTTATTTTCAATTTGATTAGATAACCATACTTGCCTTAAGGAACGAATGTTGTTTGTAAGAATTATTCTGTATTAGAATATGCGTAACTTTTCAAATACGTTTTCTGTTTCTGATGTCAGTGCAGCAGAGGCCTTGTTTGTAGCTGCTTATGAGTGTAAAAGTGATTCACACCTGAGCGACTCATTTATAAGGGTAGCATTGTTGAGCCTCTTGGAATCTCTGCAGGAGATGCTTTGCTGGCAGGAATGTTTGCGGACTTGGGACAGGGAGCGGTTGATGGTGCAGCCCGGAGCTGCCTGTGTGCTGCGTCAGCTATGGAGCGGATCATTGCAGGCACTTCTGGTACCTGCTGGCCTGAGAGGGAGCTGGGTGGGATTCAGCTCCGCCTTGTGCTGTGCCTACATCTGAGACACTGTCTAGACCCCAGTGTAGTCAGTGGTGGTGCAGTCAGGACAGTAAGTAGAGTTTACGTACAGCATCATTGACCAAAGGGAAGTGTCTTTCAGGATGAGCTGGATCACTCTTGGCTCCATTGACTGCAGTGGAAAACTAAACCTCAGTGTAGAGGCGCATTGTGAGGTGGGGCTGGGTACCTCTGCTCCATGTCTTGTAACAAACAGCTGGTAGAAATGCTTTGGAAAGCCACACCACATCTCCATTCTGACAGTAAAAGTTAGGAGCACGGATGCTTTCGAATTACAAACTACTGCTCCTGGTTGTTAATGCAATATATACAGCATATATAAACAATACCTGATTTTTGTCTCTGATTACTTAGATAGATATGTGAGTTTGTACAATGGAGTATGGCTCTTAAGATAGCTTTAGTGGCTTTTTAGAGTGCAGGAATTTGTATATGCTTAGAAAATGTCTCTGTATGAAAGCGTATTATATATTGTTGGGAGGTATCCATGTTTATACATAGATGTCCTTACCAAAGCATTACCTTGTCCAAAATAATCAAAACTGGTGAACTGGATTTCTTACTAATGGTTACTGATACTTTAAAAATCTGTTGCAATAGCATATAAGCACAGGAGATGTTCAGATGTTACCTTGAAATAACTGCAAAATAAATTTTCTGTAGTTGTCAATGTGGCAATAATGCAACAATAAAGCATGAAGTTGTATATTGGTCTCCTTTTTCCTGTAAGTGCAATGTAAATCAGCAGGGTGCAGCTTTGTGGGATTTATGGGATTTTATTACAGGCTGCTGCATGACTAATCAACATTTTATAGATAGTGAAATTTATTATGAAGTTTTATGACATGGTGGATGAGCTGTTTTGAATAGTCCAGTCTAAAGTAAAATAAAAAGTAGATGGTACCAGCTAGAATGGGAGTTGCTGTTTTCTGCTATGAAATTGGAGATGCTCGCTCAGCTCCTGCAAAGCTGGAGAATCTAATCCTGGTACTAAATGAGGATGGTAAAGGAAATTAAATGTAACATTCTCAATTGCTTTGTGAGTTCTAGTCTTTCAGAAGAAGCAAGTATTGTAATCAGAAGAGGTGGCAAGCTTCTCATGAAGTTGCAGTTAACATTATAATGCATGCCATAACGTGATTTGCTGAAGAATATGGAGAAATTGCCACAGTGTTTCTGGGACCTTTCTGACACTTTGGGCGTCCCATGTTTAGTGTATGTGTGGTGTGTGTATAATACAGCAAATGTATGTGATACAGTGTAGAGATGATAGCTACTGCCCTGGGTCTACTGCAATGTTACATCCTTAGACTCTGTACTCAGATAATCACTGATTTGTTTAGGTTGGAAAAGACCATTAAAGTCGTGGAGTCCAAGCATTAACCCAGCACTGCCAAGTCCACCACTAAACCATGTCCCTGAGAGCCACATCCATAGATCTTTTAAATACCTCCAGGAGTGCTGACTGAACCACTTCCCTGGGCAGCCTGTTCTAAAGCTTGACAACCATTTTGGTGAAGAAAGTTTTTCTCACGCGCAATCTAAACCTCCCTGGGCACAACTTGAAACCATTTCCTCTTACGCTGTCATTTGTTACTTAGGAGAAGAGACCAATCCACCTTGTTACAATCTCCTTACAAGTAGTTGTAAAGAGCAATAAGGTCTCCCCTCAGCCTCCTTTTGATGCTAAATGATTCAAAAGATACCTTTTTAATTAAAATTTTGGGAAAATACATGTTCAAGATGTCTGGCATGCTGTTGATTGAGTTTTCCAATTTTACTCCAAATTCCATGGCCTTGTCATCAGCAGAATTGCAAATGTTATTAGTAATTAGAAATTATTTACTTCTATGTCAACAGTATGATCTACCCTTTTGTCACTGGATGCCTTGAAACAGAAGTCTTGTACATTTTTCCACAGTAGTGTGATCATCGTATGCTCCTGGCTGTTTAATGAAAATATTCACAGCAGTCTTCCATACAAAGTTGAAGGGAATGAATGGCCATATGTTTTTATCCCCTTGGAATAACTTTATTCTGAATACTCACCATCTTCATGGGATGGGGAGGTGTGGGCTTTATAAGCCACTTCTTGTGTTCCCTTCAGATTTGGGTGTATTAAGTTTAAAATGAGATTTAAATCTAGGCTAATGCCTTAAGATATTGGATTAATACACATAATTGCATTTTAGAAAATGTGGGGATGTCAGTATGGGTACAGTTACTTTTACAATAGGGGGATATGTTGCTGGTCAGAGGCTGCAATGGTGTAAAGAATTAAGACAAATCACTGTTTTAATTTAAATTCTTTGCACAGAAACATCTCACAAGATAAAGACATTTAAGTGTAACTGGTTACAGCTAACATCTGCTCTATAAGGATGCAGAGAGATGCAGATCATAGTGACTGGCTGACTTGCAAGAAGAAACTGAGTCAAGTCTGCAGCATTAAATCACTGGATTTCTTCAGCAAATGGTGAAATAAATCTGTGTCATAGCCATAACCTTTGGTAAGTGTGGTGCGTGATTGTATTATATAAAATTAGTAATTTCTTAGAAAGATGGAGGTTTGTATTTTGCTTGTCCCTGTGTTTTTGGGTCTCCTTCAAGATTGTGCATGCATTTATTTTCCTCATCTCCCCATCAGAGAAAGACTGCATCTAGTGTATACTATTTCTTGAATCTTTTCATAAAATGGAAGCACTAGCATTCAGATATGAGGCCTGAGAGGAGAGGTGGAGTGCACTGTATTTGACAAAGCACTCCCTGAACAGAGAAGTAATTTCTATTGCAATGACTGTTTCCCATCCCTTCAGAATGCTGATCAGAGGTGAGAAGAAGAATATGATACCTCTTTCTGGGAATGTAATTTATTATTATTTGGAGCTGACAAGCCTGCATGGTTGCTGATGATTTTTTGCACAACACAGAAGGCTGTCAATGACAAAATTGAAATGCAGGATACTAAAGCCACAGCAACCATAGATCTTGCAAGTGACCTTGAAAGAAGCCCTGTAACATAATCTCTGCTGTCCAGCTTACATTGGAGGTATTTTTAGAAAACGTGAGTGTCTGGCATTCTGTAGGTCACTCGTAGCTTTAGAAAAATGAAAGCATTAGTAATCCACAGTGATTTTAAGGATTATGAAAATTGGTTAGCTGCTAAAGACCCTGGAGCTCACATCAACATCAGTAAGGTTACATGTTATTTTACCTTTGGTGTATTCTCATATTGTCTGGACTAAAGCTGGTTCAGTAAAATGGTTTTTATCCTACTTTCTGGCAGAGAAGCAAGTGGCAGGTTATGAAGGTGTGTAAAATGAGTTCTTACAAGCCATGTGTGGTAGCTGTCTCAGGTGTCAATGGGTATCTAATACCACGTTAAGATGGATAGTGACATCACTTGTTACTCATAGAAGAGCGAGTGAACTGGAGAGCACAGCAGCGAGATCGGTTTCCAGATCATGGAATATTCTGAGCTGGAAGTGATTCACAAGGATCCAGCGAGTCCAACTCTTCAGTGAATGGCCCATATGAGGATTGGACCCACAGCTCTGGTGTGATTAGCACCATGCTCTGGCCAGCTGAGTTAATCTCAGGATCACAATGGAACACGCTTGGCTTCCCCCTTAAATCAGAAGAGGCTTTTGAAATATAGAACAGTGCATTTAGTTAAAATGAAAAGCAAAAGCTTCTGCATGCTCATAGTGACTGAAATGACAAATATCTTGTCATGTTTCAGATGTGACTGAAACCATATGTTCAATGCCTTTCTGGGTAAAATTGCACCAGTGTGCCAGTGTTTGGGTCTGAAGGAAGAGAGGCATCACATTTTTCCTGGTTTTATGCTTACTTGTGAACCTAATGTATTTAACGGAAAACTTTGCTTGGTATTTAAAAAAAGAAAAAAAGCCTTATTTCTAAAGTCAGGTGCACTTCATCTTAAGCTATATTTAATTTTTCAGGTGATATCTCTGAGGAAGGTAAAGGTCTTCTGGCTTTGTCTCTTGAAGACCAGCAGACTGGGGCGCATGCCAGTGGAATGTTGCACATGTTGTTTTACTTTCTGGTGTATTTAAATCAACAGTGAACAGGAGCTGTGGTTAGAGAAGTAAAGCCTTAAATATTAAAAGTAGAACAGTAAATGGATCAGCACAGAAGTGGATTCAGTTCTGCTCTGTAAAACTGTTGTTAGAAGATGATAAAAGAAACAGAGCTGTCATATTGTTTCAGAACTGTATACTGGCCGTTTCTTAATGCTGCTCAGTGACCTCAACTTCCACTGCCTAATTACAAACTGAGAGGACAATTCTTTGATAAATCTACATGTCCTTGAACCTTTTTGCATGGAAGAGGCCTTCGGATGAGGGAAATCTGCAAATGCAAATAGATTTTAATAAATTCTGGTTCTTCTAACCTACAAGGTTAAGCATAAAGAAATAGATATTGTGTCTCTTCACTGCAAAAGGCAGCACTAGGTGTATGGGCACGTAGGATGTAGAACTAAGACATATTCTAGTTGAACTGAGACCTAATTAGTATTCATTGTGTGTGTGTATGCCCCTACAGTGAGAGAACAGTCAATTTTAAAAACTAGGTTGTAAGATTTTATTCATCCCAGAGATGTTAAGCAACGGGAGATCAGATTCTTTGGAACACAACAGTTTGGGTGAACACCTTTAACATCCCTTTTGCAGGTAGTTATTCACTGTGTTACATCTGAGTTGCTAATAAAAAGACCCACATCAGAAGCTAATTCCTTATCTAATTCCTTCCCTCTGGGCAAGAGATAATGAATAGCAAATGCAAGAATTCTCCTTTTAGGGCCTGATTTATTACCCAGGACATAATAAACATTAGCCTGCTGCTGATGTGACAGTTGTGACAGCTGGAGGGGTTTGGAATGAAAGGCTGAAACCTTAAATAAGCCTGTCAACTGAGCATGTTATGAGGATCTTGGTTAAACACTCAGACTTTGCTTTTTGTAGCCCCAAAGAGCTCCTGCAACGTCCACACTGAAAACCTCCCAGTGAGAGCTGTGCTTTGTGTGCCAATGGCTGTCTCACCAGCAGCCAGCAGTGGCTAAGGTAAATACTTATAGGAAGTAGAGAGCTTGATCCGAGTATTTATCATGACCCATAATATTCCTCTCCCCTAGATCCATGTGTTTCGCCTGTTTACGCACCTGGTTTTGTTCCTGGCTGTCATGGTGTGCCGTGTGTATCACTCTCTGATGGCTGGTCCTTCACAATAGGAATGACTGTGTCAGTGGGTGCACAATAAACAGACAGGATCTTAAAAGGCAGAATCTATACATTAAAGAGCATGGAAAATGTTACCAGTGTCATCTAAGCAGATCTCTCCTGGGAGGTTTAGGATTCCTACAAGTGTAGGTTCCTTCAAGGCAGGTTATTTTCCCATCCCATGCAGGCCACTAGTCTTTTAGAGGATTTTTACTTTGTGTTTATAGTCCTGTTCACTTCAGTGATGCTCTCCAAGGAATTAAGGTAAGTTCAGATTTATTTTGCAGGACTAGAGAGTATTTTACATGAGGTAGAGACCTCCAAACGTCTCTTTTCAAACACAGTAGGGTCTATCAACCTGAAAAGTGGTGGAGAAAACTTGTGGGCAGATCCTTTCCTTTATGTGAGTTGTGTTTGTGGAGTTCTGCAGAGGAATGCTGGAGTTATAGGGCTGGGTCCCATCTTCAGTTCTGCAGCTTGGTTGCTGCTAAGCCCCTTTTTTTTAACATTGATTTCTGGGCTTTTTCCTGACTCACAAATGTGTTATAAAGCTCTGGCTTCAGGGCATGAAATGAAATTTGTCATGCAAAATATGACTCCAGACTATCCTTGTGTAGGCCTCGTGATTTCAAAAGTAGGGAACTAGAATTCAACAGAGCTCCTTGGAAGAAGGAGCCCCTGTCTGTGCAGTGCTCTTTGCTGGAAGAGCAAGTTTAGAAGAAGAAATTATATGAGTGAAAATGTGAGTTATTTTGAAAACAGTTGAACAAAATGCTTTAGAGTAAATTAGCTTACAAGATAGAAGGGGGGAATCACTATTGTAACACACAGGTGTACGTGCACATCTTAACATATACATGTTGTATAATTCAGTATACCTGATTTTAATAACTAGGGGAAAAGATCCTAATTTTTCATTTTCTAGTAAACAAGCATACCATCTGTCAGCAGAAACAAGCATAAGTCTAACCACAACCCCTTTTTAAGGAATTACATAAGCATTATATATAAATGTATATTTTAAAAATTATATACTTTGTTTATTTACAAAAGCAGTCCCAGGGTTACTGCTCTGAAGTTTCTCTTTTACTTACTTGTTGCTTTGCCTATAATCAAGCAGGATTGCAAAGCAATTAGCAAGATGTCTGCTCAGCCTGCAGGTGCTATTGAAATGCTTTTAATAGTCAGGATCAAGCAGGAACTTCACTCTTATTTATTGTCCTTTATGGTCTGAAAATACAAATATTTCTGTGGCTGAGATTATAGAGTGAAAAGATTAAAGCACAGCACTGCAGGAAGAAGAACTGTACCAATTACCCTGAGAAGCAATTCTAAATAGCATTAGTGACCCAGTACTAGTGCTCTGAAAGGTGGCTGAAGAAAGATGGCACCTTCATGTTCACTCTGAGAAATGCATTTTGATAGCTTAGCATTTGTACTCAAGGTAAAATGCTGGAGCCAATGTAAATGGAGAACATTACTCTGATAACATTATAGTTCTAATAGGTAATATAAGCTACAAGGAATGAATATGAGCCCTGTATATTTTTTCAGCAGTATTTGCTGGCATTAATAATAATAGAGCTGAAGACTTTTGCCTTTCACCAGCTGTGCAGCAGAAGCTCTTCAAGTGTAAAAGGAGAGGTGAACTTGTGTGCATTTCTGCAAACTTCACAGAAATGCTTCTTAAAGAGAAATCTTCAATCCCACCAGGAGTCACTGAGATGCAGCGGCATCTAAGATGTAGGCCTGTGTCATCTGCTGGCATCTCAGTCCCCCGTGCTGCCACTCTCAAGGACAGGCTGTCATGACACTCCATGGCCTGGCTCCTGCCTGTGCCTTGCAAAGCCACAGATTGACTCTGGTGTAGCAAGCGGTACTGTTTTGTGGTGGGCTAGGCTGCTTAGAGTTGGGAACTCATCCAGGTGTGGGGAGGTGACTAAAAGCAGTGGCTGTGAGAGCATCCAGAGGAGACACCTAAAGATGAACTTGCATCTTTTCACTCCCTGGAACTGCCACTGGATGCTGAACATCACATAGGCATTTTCTGTAGGTTCGCTGAGGGATGGTTTAGCTGATGCACAGAATTTGGGGAAGCTATTAATGAGAAACAATGGTGAGATGCAACAGCAACTGAGCTTTTCTAACCTTGGTATTTTGAGAGGTAAATGCTACAGACTTCTCAGTAATGCACCTTGGAAATGTTGATGCCTTTGAGTATCAACAAAGCCTAAAAGGTGTTATAAAGTATCAGAAAGTGTTTTTAAGTGTTCTCAAGATCATTTCGTATTAGAGGTGAGTCTACTGGTGTTGTTCTGTCCCAGTCAGTTCTCTGGCTGATGCAGTGGACAGCCTTTGGTCTTAGCCAGAGGCCAGCATGGAAGACCAGGATGTGATCTCTGTACCCTTCCTTGGTGAGGGTCTCTGAGGTTTGTACCCAAGTGCTGTTGACGTAGGAGTTTGGAGGGCCACTGCCCCGGCCACTTCTCAGGACGCTGCCTTGCATGGTCCTTGGGGTTCAGGCACCTCAGAGTCCCAGCACGTGAGGCATTTCTGGTGACCAGAGGCATCCAGCCACCAGGAGAGTTTGTGAGGGCTTGTGCTGGTGAGCAGCTGATGGAAGAGGGGCCAAAAAGAGTGTTTTGTTCTGCACCACAGGATGTGTTTGGAGTTTCCACCAGGCATAAAATGTGTCGGGTTACCACACCACATGTGACTGCATCTGCTGGTGATGCTTAACCTAAGAAAAACACACCCTGAGCCCCCCAATAAGCAGTGTTTACTGCAGTGCCTAGAGCACAGTGTTTATAATACAGACTCAGATTTTAAGGGATTTGGATTTCTAGCCCATTTCAGTGAAAGCTTTTGTTATCTTTCATGGAAATTGATTGCTTACCAGTAAAATCCATGTGGTTTATTGTTACAATTTAATAGGGTTTGCCTGTGAAAACAGATGTGAAAAAGCCCTTAAGTAGGTACATGCTCTGCCAGCATCCCAGTGTTCAGTGCCTGACTCAGTAGATATTTTCTCAAAGAAAAGATGTGGATAAAATTGAAATTAGCAGAAACACTCTGCAAGGAATCCTAGGAAAGGTATGAGTGGCTCCCGAAGTATTTCACAGGTGTAGACCTTTCTGCAAGTGTAGGCCTTGCTGCAGAGGTCTGGATGTAGCACGATACTCAAGAATTCCCGCTTCAACTCCTTCCCACCACTATGGTTTTCTTGACACTACCCTGAAAATGGGGGCAGTGTAGCCTTCTCTAGCATGAGGGAGAGACCTTCAGGCCACAAGGACTTCTTCACTCTTCCATGGGTCTAGGAGTCCAAGGGCTGTTTTGGGTGAATGTAAACCCACAATTCTATAAGAAGATTCATGTTCATACGTTAATGTGATTTTTAAATAACTGGGTGGGGGATGATCACTGTAAAATTAGATCCTGGCTTTCTTTGACTTACTGCTGCTGCTGGGTTGCTGCTGCTGCCTCTGCCTCCTCTTTTACCCTGCTGTGGGTTCATTTAAATTCCCTCTAAGTGTCATTCTTGGATGTGTCTTCTCAGCTGGCTCAAGGCTTTCAGAAGAACCCAGCTAATGGGAAATGGCAACATAGGGATTTAATGGCATTTAAACTGCATGGACCTGACTTTTGCTTTCATAACTTCATAAATCTCTTAAATAGACCACTGGAATCTTCAAAAGCTGGAACTCTTCAGAAAAGTAGGGCATGATGATGGTATATGGTGCAAAACTTTCTTAGTCTTGCATTTTAGGCTTAGCTTTGTATGTACTTTTTTCTATACAGCAAATATTCATTTACCTAAGGAAACCACTTGGTGGGAAAAACAGGCCAAGGACACAGTAAGCTTCCTGTTACTCAGAGAGAAGTACACTTTTTTAATGTGTTTTGAAGGAGGATATCTTTAATATTATATATTTGTACTTTAGGGAATGCATGAGCACTCTTGCCCTTCAGAAGCTGTATGGGCTCAGCCATGAGCAGCAGATGATCTGTGTCCTGGATGTGTCCAGCCCCACCATTACCTGACAACTGAAGACTGGCACTGGGATTGCCACAGGCTCCACTCTGACCCCTGCTGTCCCAGCTGCCTCTGCCATCTCTCAAGAACTTTGTGTGGCTTTCCAAAGCCGGGAGATGACACGTGCTCTGTTTGCTTGACTGACTGTCTTGGGGTGACTTTATGATG
The DNA here is from genome assembly GCF_017639235.1 of Corvus kubaryi. Lineage (NCBI taxonomy): Eukaryota > Metazoa > Chordata > Aves > Passeriformes > Corvidae > Corvus > Corvus kubaryi. The sequence goes on from NW_024582056.1 coordinate 9,760,132, forward strand.
TGTATCCCCTATTGCTGCTTTATGCACAGAAATTAATTTTGTGCCTTTCTGTGCCTTTAAACTGAGCCTGAGAGGAGGAAGAGAAAAAATCTGAGCAAAACTTTTCAAAGCAGTTTGTTCAAGGACACACACACTCCTCTGCGTCCTGCGGCCGCGAGAGGAGCGGGAGGAAGCACCCGGCTTGCTCTTCAGCCGGCTTTCAGCCCTTTTTTTCATCCAGAGGCAGATAGAGAGTTGAACTTTAGTTTTCCTGGGACTTTGGTTTTTTCCCTTCTTCTTTTTTCTGGACTGTTTCAACATCAGAACACCTCGGGAGAGTTCTCCACCGAGACCCGGAGGTGGGCCCATGACCTGGCTCCAAGGAGGGGGGAGAGAGATCTACGGAAGGACTCTGAAATTTTCCCAGGTTTCTCTCCACAGCGAGAGGTTTTATTATTTAGCATCATTATCCTTTTCCCGTGTGTTTGTTAAATAAATAGTTTTTATTTCTTTCACTTTCCTCCAAGGAAAATTCATTTTTTCCTGAACCTGGTGGGGGAGGGATGGTTGTAACCTGCCTTCTCTCAGAGGATATTTTTCCTCCAAATTTGCCCAGACTGGCACACTGACATAGTTTTCATTAAGTGGTTTTATTTCTGTGGATTTTCCCATCCATCCTTTTCCCTCATGACCTGATAACCAAGAGCTGACTTTATGAATTAACTTGGGATTTAGTAAATTATTTCTCTTCAATGGAGGGGTAAACTTAGGCACACAGGAGATAAGCAAGTCTGACTGGAACAAGCCCTGCATTTGATCCAACACATGCCAACACAGGAACAGCTGCATCTTTGATGCTTTGGGAAATACCAAGATGGTGAACTTGGCTTTAACCTATTTTCTTCCCTCAGTGTTTTCTTCAGCCATATCTCTCTGTGGTGGTGGATTTTTCTCTCATTCAACCTCACATGCTCTTTACTTTGGTCATACCTGAGCTGACTGGTGTAAAACACTCAGCTCTTCACAATGGTCTCATTTTGTTGCTTTTCCAATTTAACTAATTCTTGCCCTGAGGAAATGCCATGCAATGCCCTAAAAGAAGAGGAGTGACCCATATAACCTTGGATGATTGGCTTAGGAGAGAAAGAGCCAGAGCCATAGTCTATTGTATTTGTAGAATCTTCCTACCATGTTTATAGTTTTTATGCTTTTTGTTTAATTTGTCACATGCTGAGGCTGGGATTTTTCCTAGTGACTAAAAATAGCTACAGTTATGAATGTGATCTGCACCTGGCAATTGAAGAGCATATCTGGAGATAAAAATGGAGGAGAGGTCTCTGGACAAGCCCTAAGTTTAGAGTCTGGGAGGTGGGCTGTCTGTCTGCAGTACATGGTTAAATCCCACTGCTGGCTTCTGTACGAGCTGTGTTTTGTATGAGGTAGCCTTGGGAGACCTGCAGACAGGGAATTACTATAATCCAGCCGGGATGTTGTGAAAGCATGGATTAATATTTCATCTTCTGCCTCTGACTGTTGTCAGGCTCACTTTGTTCCTGAGCAGGGGCTGTGATCCTCAGAAGACAGTGTTGAATTAAAGATTAAGCCAGTGTTTTACTTGATGGAAAGAGAGCAGTTCTCTGTGGAGGATGGTGACAATGCAGCTCTTACCCAGCATTGCATGTGGGGGTTTAGAGTTTCCCAAATCCAAATGACAGAGCAAAGCTGCAACGTGGTGCTGGGGATGGTGAGAAGGGAAGGATCCCTGGCAGCTCTGAGCCATGTTAATGAAAGTGACACTGCTAATTAGCCGAAGGTGAGCGAGAGGCACTGAGTGGCTCCAGGAGATGCCATTGACTGCTGTGTGTGAGAGATCTCATCAACAATGAGCTGTAAAAGCGAAACAAGGACCTGCTGGGAAAAATGGAAAGCTGCAAGGAAACCAGCATGGGTCGACAGAGAGCCCAGGTCAGAGGCTTCCCTCAGGTCAGAGATGTGACTGGGCAGCCCTCTTTGCAGGAAACAACTCACTTAGGCTGCCGCAGCTCTCTGCATGGAAACTGATTTCTGGTTGAATGATTTATATCACTTTGATCACAAACCAGTTCTGATTGGTTAAGTCAAGTGAATATCAGCCTGATTAAAACCAACCCAAGAGATTCTGTGCACATTAGTTCAGCTTTTCAGTTAAAACAGCTCAATTGGGGTTTTTGGTGTTGTTTTTAAATACAGACCAGACCTCACCATGATACCTGGCTATCTCTTCTTTGGACAGCTGACACACAGCACTTTTCCCTTGGCTTTCTCTGAGCACAGTATCCTAGTCGGTCATGCAAATCTTGAGACAGTTGAGGGTTTTTAAGGCTCATAAGTGGGCAAATTGCTGGGCAAGTGATCACCCTAGAATGTGGAGGATGCAGTTTGAGCATACAGCCAAAAGCAGTGCCCATCGGTCACCATGATCAAGATGGCCACTGTCACACAGCAACATCTGGTTCTTGTAGCTCAGCCACTTGGTACCTGACAGTTTCTCCTAGCAAAGAGCAGGTGCAGACTCTTATGAGGGCTGGAAACCCTTCAGAAAGCTAAAAAGGCTCTTGCAGAAGAGCTGGGAAACCACAGGCAAACACTGCTCATTGTGCCTGTGAACAGTAAAAAAAGGATAATGCAGTCAATCACGCAAAGAATAAACCCCACATTTTTCAAAAGCCACAGGTGAGAAACTGATAATGTAAAACACCCACAAAGTATGTTTTTATGAACATGTTAGTGGAATTTCTGTTTGCTAAACAACTTTTTGAGACCAAAACAAAGAAAAATTAGTTTAATATGGCTGGTCTGTTCAGTTCTATTGCTCACCAAACTAATGTTTTATTTCACTCATATGAATACACTTCAGGAGGCTGCAACTGCAGCTTTTTGAAAACGATACCAGGCGGTCAAAGACCACATTTCATTTGCACAAAAGTTGGGTAAATGCTGCGTGACGACTATTCCACTACACTTCCCTGGGAAAGCAGCCAAGCTCATTATAGAGCATGTCTGCTTTCAGTACAACTATGTTTGTATATTCTTTTGAAACACTACTTCACCTTGGTTTGGAGCAGAACTTTTAGTGGGGCCATTACTTAAATTCCCCACTTACTTATTGATTTGTGTCCCATTAGCACTCTCACACAATAACGCAGAACATCCCCACACTACTGGCTTCTGCAAAAAGCTGGCTTCAGTATAGTGGCAGCAAACACAAGGAAACCTTAACTCCCTGCTGCTGCATGTGGTGTGAAAGTAAATATTTTACCACCTTTGTCAGCAGAAAGCTGTGTACAGAGACTCAGGAGGCACCTTTTGTGGTTAGCACCTCTCTGAGCTGACTTCAGTTACTATGGCACCAAGAGTAAAAATCCCATTGGCACCCGCACACACACGGAGCAGAGATGTTCCTGCAGTTCCTGTGCCCCTTTCCCGATCCACATTTACAGGAGCTCCCTGCTCCATCAGTCCCTTGTGAGAGACCACTGAATGCATCCAGGATGGCATCCACAAACACAGATTTTGCACATCTGCCTCTGGAGGGTTTCTGTTCATTTTTTATCATTTTGGGAGGGAGAGCTTGGGCAAACCATCATTCATCTGGGAAGCTGCTACAATGGGAAGGGGAAAATGAACCACCTGAACCCATTTTCCCAACCTCTTCTGTTTCCCTGAGAGAGGACTGAAACAGCAGCATTTGGCCCACTAATTATCCACAAACCTATATACAGTTTTATAGATATAAAAGCATGCTACAGCCATTGTAAATTCAAATTTGCCAAGAGAAGTGGCAAATTTAAACCTGACTAGGCAAAATTAATGTGCATAATAACTTTAAGTATCCAGTGAAATACGATTTTCACATAATCCCCACCTCTTTCCATGCAAGGGCTACATAGTGTTCAGTGAAAAGGCAGCTGGTCTGTTTTCCCTTTGTAGCCTCCACAATATACCCCAAATGATTTGTTCCTCTTACGCAACAATTATTTACTACTGGCTTTTTGAGAGACGGTCATCATTAACATATATAAGTGCTCCACATTATCACTAGGAGGTAAGAGTCTTTTTATATGTATATGTGTTAATAATATATGTTTAGAAGATTGTAAATATGTATGTATACATATGTTTTATATATGTCTCTCATTATTACTTTATATATTAATATGTTTATGTGTGACTGTGTTATCAGTATGTAGTTATACAGGTACGGATTAGTGTAATACCATGTATATTAAAATAATTATATAGATGTTTTCTAGGTGGGGACCTGATTTGGAGCATACAGTTTGCCAAGTCTGGGAGATCCTTATTTAGCATATTTAGCATTATAAAGCACATCTCAGTATCAGCATTGATTTGGTTGATATAATTTATACTTCCCAGTGGTCAACAGCTCCACAGCCAAAGAAAAAGGTCCAGAGTTTATGATTTTTTTCCATAAATACTATATTTAACTGTACATAGGAATTCTTCAGACAGAAGAAAATTCCTGTTCTCCAAAACAAGATGAGCTGGCCCTTCTCATTTTTCAGGCTTCTTTTCTAACACTGTGACAGCCTGTGATACCTTTGGAGGTATCTATGAATACCTTTTTGTTTTTTTCCTTATTTGGATGATGCCCAGCACAGTGGCTGGTACTGGGCGATGGGGAAGATGGTGCCTTCCGGGAGGAAGGCTACTGGGGACCCCCATGGTGAAGCTCTTCCTCACCAGAGATGAGAGCACAACATAATCTTAGAGAATGTTGTGAAGCAGTTGGACTTTCACCTCCCACTGTCACTGTATTAAATCCCTGTTAGTGCAGTTACTGCAGTTCAGTCAGCCCCTGGGGCTGGGAGCTTCCTGGGAGCATCGTGGTGAGGTGCTCCCGGTGTACCAAGACGCACAGTGGCTGTGACAATAGACACAGTCCCTACTCCAGCTACCACACTCCGGAACATTCTTCCCACCAATGTGCCTGACTGCAGCCTGGCACTGAAGGCAGGTAGAAAACCTTCCTCTGCCCTAGGAATAAATGTCCCTTTTCCCTCCAAGGAGCATCTTTCTGCAGTGGCACCTCTGCCTTCCCTCAGGGGCCCTAGCTGCCAGGAGGTGCTGCCAAGGGTTTGCTTGCTCTGTTTTAGGAGGTAAACTGTGCTGCTTGAGTGACCAGGAGCAACCTGAAGTGCAGCCAGTATTGCCTGAGATTTCATAGTTGTGGGTCTCTTGGGAAAAAAATCCACAACAAAACACAGACCAAACCACTCTATTTGTGCTGAAATCCAACAGAAGTCAAATCGTCCTCAGCAGCAGCAGCTCAGGGGGCAGATGGCTGAAAGCAAGCCAGGTGTGCCTCCTCCTCCTCCACTGTGGTCTGTTTGCCACAGGTTTCAGGAAGTGTTTCGTGGGAGCTTTGCCCACTACAACCTTCAGACAGGCAACATAAACAGCAAGTGAGGGGTGCAGCCTTTAGGGTAAGGACAGTGATGAAGAGGAGAAGACAGCTGGGGGGCAGTGAGGCAGCAGGGGAGGAAGACAATGAGGACACAGACACCTGTGGCCTCCACTTCCAAAACTAGCAAGTGTAAAGCTTTACACAGATGCCCAAAATGGAGTCACACTGTCTGCAAGGATACTGGGAGACCACCAGCTTGCAGCAGAGCAACATGGACACAGGCCAGCAAAGCAATGACTTCTCTCTCCAGCGAGATGACCAGCCAAAACCTGCTGGGGAACAAATGTAGCGGTTTTCCTTCACTCCTAGGGAAAAAAAATCACAAGGAGTGGAACTTAACTCACAATAACTCCTTCCAGGGAAACCAAACTTCTTTCAGGTGGTGTTGATGAGTCCTTTGGTGAAAGTGAATAGGCTTTTAGATCTACTGGAAAGTCAAAGGCAGCATCCCCAAACCCCTGTGAAGAATGAGGGTGCCAAATAGGTTTAACAGCTTGTGCCTCTTTTAATGGAAATATCACATTTTTGCACATAAACACAGTAAAGTACAAAGGATTAGAAAATAGGCTTAATTTCCAGCCCCTAATTCTAGCATTCTGTACGTTAATCCCTGAGAGCACCTGTCAATTGTCGGTCTCTTGCAGGTGGTACTGAAAGTGCAAATTCAAGTGCTCAGCTGCAGCACAGGTTGCTTTTCAGATACCAAATCTGAGTGCTAAATCTTCAAAACCCGGGGTTGGCAGTAAACAAAAATTAAGTTAAACCATTCAATCCAGTGTACCAGTCTGAAATCTATCCTAATACCTTTGCCACAGACAGCCAAAAGATTGTCTTCCTGCTTTCCAAAGAAACGAGTTCAGCTTGTATTCTGGCCGCTCCAAAGCCATTACAACATTGGTGCCTATGAATTGCGCAGCACTGATGCACTTGAGGGTTAAAACCTTCTTCATATTCCCAGGACTAGGCAGGTGTATTAGCAGGTGCATATTCCTCCAGCTCTGACCTAGGAGGCTACCTGGCAATGCAGTCTGGCCAGCACAGAAGTACAAAGAACAGGCTGTGTGGAAAAACCCCTGTTTCACACATCTGTCCTAACCTCTGTCAGACCCCGGAGACAGGAGCTGGCAGTGCTGACTTGGGTGCTACTTTTCAATCGACTGAATTTATTTCTCCCATGACATGCACAGTTTCATTACAAATTCAGTGAGACTGTGGCCAGCCTTTGTGCTCTGGGACTAAAGGATGGAAAAGTTTCCCCTCTCTTTAATTGAGGGGAGAAGATGGTGACAGCAGCAGGTGGGGTCTGCCTGGGCTCCAGTACAGCAACACCTTCAGGAGGACACACTGCAGCACATTTCAGTTCAAATGTGGGCAAAGCCTGAGCAAAACCTTATCCTGAGCATGGGCTCTGTGCTGTTTGCCTTGGACCTCTACTTCTATGAGTGTGGTCTTTCTTCAGCAAGCAGCAGGTTTACAGCCCTTCCTTATCAGAATTTGCCAGGGCTTGGCTTGCTGTTCAGGCTGACTGCTGGTACAACCAGAGGAAGCTTTAATGTGGAGCACAGGAACCTGCAGCAACCCGTGGGAACTGCCACTTGGAGATGTACTTCGACACTAGGGAAGGTTTTCTCCCCGTGTAGGGACAGAGGGGTGAGGTACTGCCCTCTTCGGGCACCCAGAGGTGTAGTACCAAAGCTTGCAGGGACATCTGGTCGCATCAGTGGCTGAGCTGCCTAGTACTGCATCTCTGACTGGGTATTGCCAGCATATAGCTGGATTTGACACCTCTGAAAGCTGCATAATATTCTTGTCCTGTCTATAATCTGGAAAGCCTCACAATAAACCTGGTGAGTTTTTAAAAAATAAATATCAACCTAAAAAATATCCACTGTGCTTCACCCATCTCCCTTATTTCACAGTCAAAAGCAATGACAAAAGCTTCCCTGAGACTAAAGAGGAGACAACAGACAATGAATAAAGGGAAATCTAGTGGGGGAGGCAAATCTTAGGTGATGGTGGCAATCAAAAATTATCTCATCTTTTCTATTTCTTCAAAGAAATCAGTCCCTGCACATGATTTATACTTGCAGAAGATGTGAATACCTCAACTGCAGAGATATTTCATATTAAGCCCTTTTTAGATTCAGCAGAGCAAACAACAGCATTAAGAACTGCATCCATATAGACTGTATAGACCTGTAGAGTTTAATACCTGTACTTAAAATCCGTTTACTGGAATAGAAATAAAGTGCTTAGAATATCCAAAACAATTGTAGACCTGGATTTTCACTGCCAACCAACACTATGATCAATTTTAAATTATTACTATAAACCTTTGCAATATGTCTACCTAAGGAACGAGAGGGAGGAATGTCTAGTGTCAAAACCACAGCTCCTTAATTTGGTCCATTACAAAATGAACAAACACAAAATACAATCCTTTCACACACATGTTTTGCAAGCTCTTTCTCAGTCATTCACCTGGAGCTGGAAAAACAGGAATCCACAAGAGGACTGCACCACTTAGAACTTCCTGTCAACAGCAGACAGGTAAGCTTAGTAAGTCTTCCACCTCAAAATACCTTCCTGCTCCACCATCAGACATGCTGTGGCATAGCCCTTGCTGTATTTCTGCTCCTTAAAGGCCATGGCTCAGTATTCCAGCTCCATGAGCAGTGGGCATGCACGAAGGCAGTCAGTCTGTTACCTTGCTAGGATAACAAGACTCAGTGGCTCAAGAACCTTCTCAGCAACTGCCTTTAAATCAGGTCCTGCTTTGGGCAGGAGACACCTGCCTCGGCTTTTGAGCCTCTGCTGCTCTATTCTTCTCCTGTTCCTCTGCCTTCCTCCGCTCCTCTTTTAGCTCCTTGTATCTCCATTTGGGAATCTGCAGATAGGGGTCATCCTTTGCACTGCTCCTCCTTCTGGCCTTTTCTGGCTGGAAGGTGGGTGGGGGAGCCTTGCTGACACGGACTTTGGGGATGACAAATCCCGGCCGGACACTGCTCCGTCGAAGCAGATGGAGCGGCAGGAGGCTTGTTTTCCTCGTGGCTACTGCGTTCACTTGGGACATTGAAATGCTGATGGGCTGCAGGCTGGCTCGACGCTCCTTCTTCTTGGGGATCACTGTGACTTTGGAGTTCTGAAAGAGCTTCTCATAGCTGCTGATGTGATCTTTGTCGTGAAATCGGATCTCCTCTGCTCTCTGCTTCCTAAGGATTTCCTGCACTGCCAGTCTGCGTTTCCCCACACAAGGTGGGCTGCCTGGGCACACAGTCTGGCATGCCAGAGCAATGAAGGGACTTCCCAAGCTTGTTGTCACCTTCACCATGTAGTCAAGGACTCCGTCCTCTTCTGGGCCATAGAAAGATCGGAATGAGACAGCTGCCCTTACACACTCAGAAACCTTCTGCAAACAGCTTTTTGGCTCTGCAGCCTTGGCAAGAAATTCCTTCATTTTTGGCCATTCTGGTTTATATTGATCAGAAAACTGTTCTGGGCATGGCCTGTCCATCAGCTTCTGCATGACCAAGGCAGACTCTGATCTTCCTGTGAAACAAGCCCATTCCCATGAAGTCAGTCCACGGCTTGGGTCAGTTGCATGAACATTTGCCCCTCAAAAAAAAAAAAAAAAAAAAAAAAAAAAAGAAAAACAATTAGTGTTAATTAATTAAACCACCTACACTCCTGTTGCTGTGATCAGAGGTGAGTCCAGCAGACCCCTGCAATACAACATAAATACACAATAATATTTGTGTCAAAATAAACATGGAATTAAGGACAGATCACGTTCCTGACTTTCTGAACTCCTTATTTATTTAAAACAAGGTAAAATACATTAAGACTTATATATGAAATTCTCTTTAAGTTACAAATAATGAAAAAATTAACTTTCCCTGCATTTAATCTGGACTGACATTTTAATATTCATTCCCTTGAGCTCACAGGAAAAGAGTTACAGATATGGAAAGAAACAATTCTCCCCATATAAAATAGTGGACTTTGTAACAGTCACTGCCACTTGGAAGAAAGGTTAATGATCGGAAGTTCCATGAAAATATCCACTCACTGCTCATTAGGGGTAAGAACAGCCAATAAAATATAATGAATTTCTTAAAAAGCATTAAAAATGGAAAAAAATAGAAAGCAAAAAAGGGGGAAATAAACAAAACAACAAATGTGCAATTCATGCTCTCTTACGTCTAAAAGGACCCTGTAGAATTAGGAAATGTTGAGAGGATGGTAACAAGGGTGATCAAATATAAGGAAAGTTTCCATAAATATCAGAGAGTGGATAATGGGTGAGATAGACCTTCAGTCTGAGCCCAGAGCAGCTGTTCTCATCTACCTGAGATTACCAGCCCTAAGAAAATGAAGTAATTGTTAGCCAAAACACTCTGCTATTGCCAAGTAGACCAGTCGTAAGAGGCAGCTGGGATACAGGCTACACAGCAGAGGCTTAGACATTTGAAGTGTTATGTCCTGGAAGGAAATTGTTTCTAGTGGCCTATCCTCCTCCCATTGCCAATTTATAATCTTTATCCTTCCAATTCTTATGTCTTTCCCCATCACCATTCTTTTTTTTTTCTTATATATCTGCATCCTTTTCCATCTTTGCATTCCTTTTGATCTCTCCACCTTCCTATAAGACCTGTTGGCTTTTGCCCTTGTTCTTCACTCTTTTGTTTTCAAGTGGAGTTACACTCCTCCTCCAGGGCACTTGGATGCTTGAAGAGAGAATACAAGAGCATCAGGAGAAGCAGGCATCCTAGTCTGCTCTATGGTTTCCTTTACAACTTCTTTAGTACCATATCCACATCCCTTGGCAACCAGAAAACTGCAGGGAAGTCCTCCCATGATATTAGAGTGGGACTGTGGGCATTTGTCAATGAGGGTGGCATGTGCCCAGCCCTGCTCACAGAGAAAGCTCAATTCAGAGTGCACCTGTGAAGAATTGCTGCAGAACAATGAGCAGCAGCAAGTGGTTTTGGAAGCTGAAGTTAGCAGGATACTGTTGGAAAAACCCAACAGATTACAGCTGGTGAGCGCTAAAGGATACAAAAGACCTGTCCAAAAACTGGCTTGATGGCACCAATTAAATACAATCTCAGAGATGTGTCAAGGACTTGATAATTGGCACCACATCCTGTGCTTCGCATCCAAGTGATGCTGGGCACACCACCTGGGCACACACATCTTGATGTTTTACAGTATATGGGTATGAAGGTGAATGAATGAAATCAATAGAATGAGTGAAAACTCTGGTGTCAGGCAGACAAGTTCTTAAGCTGAAAATCCTTTGTTTTATATCCTGCCTTTGAACTCTGACAGATCTCAGAGGGAGCTTTGCATGCTCCAGTCTGCAGACTGTTCAGCAGGTCTGCGCCATGCTCCCTGTGACAGGCACGGGCTCTTTGCCCAGCTGCCTTCAACATACTGAGCTCTGCAATGTTCAGTCATGGTTTACTCATATCTTTGGCCCTGCAGATATTTTCTGGGTTTCTTGAAAGAGTTTAAAGGGCTTTTTGAATTTATTGAAGGGCTTCTTTACCAGATGAAGGACCATTTTCAAACAGCAAACACAAAACTGACCTACACAGATTTTGTCACAAAAGCGACAGTCTGTCCCATTGCTTTGCAAGGAGATGTCCAGAGACCTGAGGAAAAGGCCAGAGAATACCATGATAATTTTTTTTCAGGGTGGATTACCTTGGAGACAGCATTTCAAACTAGAATTAGGAGTACTCAAAATAAGGAAAGGCAACCACAAACCAGTTTGTAATGGGTTCAGTATACCCTTTCCCACAAGGATGTTTTGTCATTACAGGAAAATAAAGGGAAAAAGAGAGCACAGGGAAAGTGATAAAACCCTCAATTTTAACTCTATTAAGTTAATTCCTAAGTCTTTGAGAAAATCCCTAAAAAGGATGCTGGAGATACAGAACAAGAATGGATGTGGAAGGAGACACCCTAAGCAATATTGCTGATCACAGTTTAAGTGTAATTTAAGTGAAATTTGCAGAAAGGACCACTCAGAGAGAGCACCAGGGCACTGCAGGGAGTCAAGCATGGCGCCCAGATTGGAAGGCAGAAAGGAGCCAAAGAGGAGGAAGAGTCAATCAAATCAAAGAGTTCACCAGCTGTGGATTTGAAGAAAGGATTTCAAGGTCTAAAAGGCAGAAGGGTTTGATGAAGTTCATGACTGCAGAAGTTACAGATAAATCAGTGAGGGGAGGGAATAAGATGTACAAACACACGACCTCCTGCTTCACTAACTTGTTTTTGAACTTCCCTACCCAAGCTTCCTACCCTTGAATCTGTCCCATCTCACAAAGCACATAACTGCTTTGTAGCTGTGCAAGTAGACCCACGGCTGACTATGGGTGTTTCCCCTCTATGTTGCCATACATTTTTATATTTTGATATAGAATTTTGCTGGTTTGTTTGTCAAAGCTTCCTACTCTTGAATCTGTCCCATCTTTCCCTGGTCCCTTCTTAACCCTTGCCTCGGTCTGAACTCCTTCCCACAAGAGCTGACTGTGACTGTGGCAAACTGTGTGGAAGTTGTTTCCTTGGTGTACATATAACAGGCAAGGAATTAATACAGGAAGAACAGCAGCTAAAGGAATTGTCTTCAAACACCATATTTAATTCTCAGTTTGTAAGCAAGCAAGAGGTACAGACAGCTGCTTAGCACTATCCTCAAGAAAAAGTCAGTCCAGTTCTGCTATGGTGCAACTGTGAGACCTTGGAGCAGAGTAGTTCAAAAAGAACAGTGTGAGAAAGTGCTCACTGGGGGCTCCCCACCTTTGCTTGGGGGCTGCACTCAGCTCTGGTCCTTGTCTGGGCTGTGCCTGTACCTGGCCATGTGCCCTCCTGGTTTGGACCCTGACCCACAGAGTTAATTTTGTGTTTGACCTCAGATCCACCTTGTCTCTATGGGCTTGTCCTTATCATCATGGACTTGCCTGGCAATCCCTGTGGTGCTGGCTGATCCAGGTTGTTCTCACCAGCCCTGCCATGTTCCTTAAAGGACCGCCTTTGTTGATGAGGCTGGTGCTGAGGCCTTCCTGTCACCCTTGGCTCACTTCCCTTTGAGGAGAAGCCCACTCCTTCTGACAGATGAGTCCCCAGGTGTTTTGGAAACTTTATCTCAGAAAACAATACTACAGAGTATTGAAATCCCAATCTTTTAACAGAAATCGATGCTGACTTTGTACCTTGTATCACAAAATCTCTTCTAAGGCATGATTTACCATAGTTTTATTGATTTTCTGCACAAATCAGGAGACATTCCTGAACAAACTTGTCATTCAGCAGAATGCCTTATCTGGAACAGACACGAGTAGTCATGTCCCTTTGTAAACGTGATAGCAGTCTTACGGAACCAATTGTCATTTCAGTGTAAGTATAGCCTACAAGTTTTCTTTCAGGAATGCTGTACTTGCCTTGCTTTTCCTAAAAGTTGCCCTGAACATCATTTTCAGCACAGTTAGTTTGAATACACATGCTCCTTTAGGATATAAATATCCTATTTTATTAAGACTTCATGTCCTTTTGAGATGCAGAACTGGCATCTTGAGTTTAAAGGCAGGGGCTGAGGTGGCTCAGGCTCTGTTACCAGCCCAGTGTTTAAAGCCCAGTCTCCAGATCCAGGGCCACTCCAAGAGCGCTACTAAAGCAGCACTGAGTTTACACTGGAGATTACAGCAGGGCTTGACACGTGAATAACAACCAGCATTTCTGGCTGGCTCTCCTGATGAGCGCTGGCAGTGGCGCGGTGCTGGCAGCGCAGCAGCCTGTGACAAACTGCCGGTGGGAGACCGGGCCCACCCTTCACCCGCTGTGCACTCACGAATAGCAAATTCGCATGTTCCAAAGACTCCCTCTGAAAGAGCAACATTATGGCCAAGTGTCTCAGAGTGCCTTAATCTTGTAGTGATTGACCTTGGCCCCCTCCAGGAACTCAAATTTCAGAAAGAGCAGTCACTGGCAATCCAGCTCCGACCATCTGTCACACATTGCTGTTACCTCTTTCCCCATCTGACTGTGCTAAAACCATGCTAAGGCAGCTAGGAAGGTGAGTTATTTTGCTTTACTGACCTCCTGCATTGCCATAAGTAGCTGGCCATCAGTAGAGGTCTTACCCAAGCCACTGAACGGATACTGGGTTTAAAAACCTCCTGGCTGTAACTCTTTTCTAAACGCACATAAACTGCTTTGTAGCTGTGCAAGTAGACCCACAGCTGACTATGGGTGTTTCCCTTCTATGTTGCCATACATTTTTATATTTTGATATAGAATTTTGCTGGTTTGTTTGTCAAATTGATTTTCTCACCAAATCTTTTAATAACAGCTTCTTTTACCTTCTTCAGCACACTAGCACTTCATTGTCAGCAGCCACTCAGTGTCCCGTAAGTCTCAAACTACTTCTAAATCCATTCTGAATGAGCATTTCCCTCCTGCCCTCCCTCCATGTCACCAGATTGTGCAGTGCTCAAAAGTACTCAGATATTAAAATGGGGGCACGCAATTTACCGCACTTCCTTCGTGGCCCCTATTTTCAGCTGAAAATGTGAGGATCTGCAAGTACTCACCGAAACTTGAATTTAGAAAATCAAAAGTATATTAACTCTACAGATCTTTAGTCAGTGGATGATCTTTGGTATCCTCAGTACCTCTGATGCAAAAACAGGCTGATAAAACTTTCTGTAGGCAAACTCAAGATGGAGGCTAAGAAAGCCATTTTCTGGCTGGCCAAAGGTTTGTTCTCCCCAATATTCTGTTTTCTTATGAACCATCGAAACAAGAAGTGGCTGTTCAGATGCCAGAGGCAGCAACCAAAGCAGTGAACTTTGATATTGATACTTTTTGTATAAGAATCAGAATAACAAGTACTGAGTTATTTACATAGCTGAAAGGTTGTGAAACAACTTCTAGTGACCCAAACAGAACGAATGGGCTTCCCTCAGATCTCTAGTGATAATAATAGGTCATGACACCGTAAGACCAATTTGACAAGTCAGAAAATCATAGGATTGGAGCTTCATTTTAAGTGATGATTTATAACACACAATGGAAAATTCTGAACTAGCATCTGCATGAAGTATGTGTGAGTCCAGAAAGTGCATCTGCTTCTAGCAGTGTTTGAGCTCTGACAACAGTTTCATAATTTTTTGTCATAAAAATTTAACATAAAATGAATGATCCAATTCCTAAGCCTTTGTTCCAGTGTAAGAGGCTACAGAACCTAGCAGAAAATAACACACCAGTTACCACATCATGTTTTCTGTGTCATATCAATGACACAGAAATACTATCATATCTGTCTAGAAACTGGATATTATGAAATGAAGGATAGTAATATCACTAGGCTTGATAAAAGCCTGTGACTTAAAATATTCTGATTATGAGGGGTTAGACTCTTGTGACAGCAAAATCACTGAAATGAACTCCTTATTCAAGATCTTCCTCAATGAAATGGACCTGTAGGACGCTTGATCTAGACACTAACAATACTCACATTCCATTTGTTATTATTTCCATAATATTTAATTCGTGTCATAGATTTGCAACTGAAAAACAAGAATATATACTAATATAAGCTAGATATTTAATTATTATCTACCAGTTTATATACCAGTTACTTCATATAAAAAAACCCATGCAATATTGTGGCTGAAATATGCTGTATGTTAGGACTGCTCTTGTAGAGGCTGCTGCCCCTCAAGAGGTCTTCTGAGTCTTCTCTCCAGGACCCTTTCACTTGCAATGCAATACAGCTGGGAACTCAACTGCAGACAAGAGCCAAGAGCGAGAAACATAATTCCTGTTCTCAGAGACCTGCTCACTCCCTGTGCCTCAGCTCCCTCCTTGCAGCAGAGACAGACCTGCTGGTGCCCTGTTGCCCATAAACCTGGAGACCAAACTCAGAGCTATAGAGGTATTAAAAAAATCCTAAGTCACCAAATTTCCCACCAATGTTCCCTGTGGGATATGGCCCCTACACCCAACTCTCCTGACAGGAGCCTGAGACCCCAAAGCTTTCCAGTCCCTGCCACAGTTTGAGGCAGAAGTGGAGGTCTGGCTCTGGTCCCACCCTTGCACTGTCACACACAGAGCTGACAGCAAGAGCCCTGTGAGCCTTTCCCACCTCTGTCATGGATTTCATTAAATTCTGTTCTACAAATTTTGATGATCCTGCTCCCCAAACTCTCCTGGGGACAATCAGTCTCACCCTGAGAGTTCTAGGAAAGCTCCTGGGTGAGTTTGTACAGGCAAACTGAGTGCTCCCCCAGAATGTGCCTTCACTGCCTTGACTATGGCTTATTTAAAAGCTGCACCCATTTCCAGGGAAGGCTGTACTACAGTTCTCAGAGGAAGCAGAGCCAGTTTTCTTCTTGGTAGTTGTTAGGATTTAGTTAGATGATGATAAAGAAGAAGCAAAACACTTTGTATACCTGCCATCACCAAGGCTTTCACACATTCCGTTCGGCCCTGCATTGCAGATTTCATCAGTGCTGTGAATCCAAACGCATTCCTCTTCTCAATATCAAGCCCGGGAAAATAGTTCAATAAATAATTTGTAATGGTTATGTGCCCTTTAAAGAAACAAAAGAAACAGAAAAACAATATGTCACAGAATGAAGGTTCTGTTTCAAGGATAAACCAAAAATTTACTCCTGCAGGTCTGATAAATGGAAAATGCAGATAATTAATAAGATCTCTTTTCTTAGTGTCCTCTTCCACTCATTGCAGTCATCAGCCTTAGGGTTAAGTGGCCCTGACTTGTGACCAGAATGCTGGGATAGGAGGTGGAAAACATGGGTTCCCACCTTCTCTCAAGTTGCTCTCCTTTCTGAAAAGTCAGTTTAAGGTAAGGGAATAATTGAAGACCAGAGGTAGTCACTCTGAGGTTGCAAGAGGCCCCAGTTTCTTGACTCAGTGAGTAGCACTGCAAAGGGAATCCCTACAGCTTATGGAAGGAAGTTCCATCTTGTTTTGGGGTGACTTTATGATGCTGGATCCTCTATTGCCTGCTTATTGCCCAGACATGAATCCTGTGCCTTTCTGTGCCTTTAAGCCAGATCCAAGAAATGGGGGGGAAAGGTGGTGGAATTCCTTTGGCAGCTGTGTTCAAAAACACAGATAACTCCCTCGCGCTCTGTCCCCAGCGCTCGGCTCTGCAGCAGGGAAGAGAGTTGTATTCTCTTGCTTTTTAGCTAGCTTCTCGTTCATTAGCTGAGGCAGGAGTTTTCCTGGGACTGTGGCTTCTTCTCAAACTGGAACTGTTCAGCTTTGCTCCGGTCCGGAACACCATCACCGGGAGGCCCCACACCGCAGCCCGGAGGGGCCCACGACACGCCCCAGCTCCAGAGAGAGCAGAGCCACACCTACAGAAAGGACTCTGAATCTACCAGGTCTTCTTCACAGCGAAAGGTTTTATTATCTAACATTATTCATTTTTTCCCCATTGTACCTGAGCGCACCTTGCTTGTTAAATAAACAGGTTTTTTCACTTTCCTCCAGAGATTCTTTCTGAACCTGGGTGAGGGAGGTGCTGCTGAAACCTGCCTTCTATTCAAGGACACGTTCATTTCAGATGTTTCCTCCCAATTTGTCTCAAACCAAGACACGTCACTGGGGGAACTGACTGCAAAGGTTCAGCTTTTCCCCTCCTCTGGTAAATTTGAGCCTTAGAATCATGGTGCTTCATTAAAAAGTGATGATTGCACACAGTTATTCCAGCCAATAATGCTAATGAACCATGTCAGGCCTGATACAAGAGAAAGGAATATTTTGTGTAGGATCTCACATTTTTATTTTTCCATCTGACAGTGTAAAGCCACTTGTCTACTCTCCTGCAGTTGGAAAATGGAACTGATGTTCAGTTTTGGTAGTAAAATGAATTATTTAAGTTCTGTTTCTAAAAGCAACTGTTGTTGCCATTCATGTGCCTTGTATGCCAGGATAACTGGTGTCTGCAAGGCTATACTGAGGAGCTGAACACATCTCTAGCTAAATGGTTGGAAGACCAATTAAGACATCAAATCTTTATAATTGGACTATCAGACGAATAGCTAGTGCCATAATGACTCATTCAAAACAGTTTTCCCTCCACTTGTCAATCATTTTATGATGCTTTGATGCTCTATAAAATAATGCCGTCTGTCAGGCAGCTGCAACAATCACAATTTAATTAGTAGGAGATGTAAAAGTATTCTCTCATCTCACTCTGCAGTCCAGCTGACTATTCTGTAATGCATGCCATTCAAATTCATCTAGAAATGTTACTGAAGCAGATTATAATTCATACAGGACAATTTAAAAGTCTATAGCGTCACATCTGGTGTCGATTTCATCAGCAGCCACTTTGTACCAACACAGTCCTCCATTCACTTTGAAAAGCAGGCTAAGAAAGTCTTTACCAATTAATTTAAGATGTGTTGCAGGTTTACTTTCTCTCCTATAATTTTTTTGACTGTTACCTTTCTGCATAACTGGAGACTCTCATGAAACCTGAGCAAATGTAGAGATAGTGCAGCTCAGACGAGCAACTCCCAAGTCAGAGAAAACCAAATAAATAGCTCCCTGTACCTTGAGCAATCCAATGAGAATGAAATATAAAAATTCAGCAAACCATAACAAGCTGAACAAAGCCAAAGTGAACTGGGTTCAGGGCAGGATCAAGTGACCTGGTCCAGCTTACTCAATACAGAGGCTTCAGCTTTGCTGATTTTTTGGCATAAAATCAAATCCTAGCAAGGAATCAGTTGCTACTGGGAGAATCTTTGTGCCCAAATTGTTTTGCAGGACACTCTCTGTTTCAGTGATGTAGAGCATGTGTCTTCATGAAGGCTTCGGAACAGTTGAAATACTGCTTTTTGACCACAAAAAGCAGAGGCAAACTGAAACAACTAGAAATAATAAGACGGAAGATTTTTCAGGAGTTATTACATCACTAAAGATGTTCTTTCCTTTGCCTAAAGTATAATTACAGTAAGAGATGTTTTGCAAATCTGGGGTGATCCTGAATTAATCCTGAAAATCTTGCTTAACCAAAACTCTCCAGGGGACTAGAAAAGGCCTCAAATGAGACCAAAAAAATTATCAGCAGTAAAATAAGAAAGAAAATTTAAAGTTTGTGATTCCCAGAAGTTTTGTGTCTCAGGGATTCCTGAAAACCACTGCAATTTTAATCTGGAGGATATTCTGTGCTCTGAGGTTTGTTTCAGATTTCCAGTTCAAACAGATATCAAATGCAAAGCAAAATTCAGAGCTGCCAAGTTATAGTTCAAACCCTGTCATACACTTTTGATTTAAGGCCATAAAGTTTGCTTTGGTTCTCCTGTGTCTGGGAGAACAAGCAGCCTGTACCTAATTGAGTGAGTCTCCTGTGATGCAAAGTCTGCTGTGCAAGCTGTATGCATCTCTAAAATAAACGAGCCTGGACTCAGCCAGTTTGGTTATACTGAATTCAAACAGGCTCTTGCTGTTTGTAAGCCAGCTCTATATCCTACCAGAACTGGCATGCTAAGGGTACACTTCTCCCTGCAAGCCATATATAGAGATCAGCACAGATGTCTGTAATAGCTTAATTCACTTAATTGCTGCCACAAAGGAAAGGCCTATAATGATGACAATATTGCCTAATAATTTGTGTAACACAGGCAGAAGTATAAGCTGCATAGTAAGGAAGATGCTTTGTCAAGTAACATTTCAGTCCTGAATTGTACCTGCAAAATGCTTGTGTTTGGCCTGCGGTTAGTGAATGCTTTCTCACAGTTGGATGGAACCAAGGACACCCAGAATGCTTTTTCCTCTGGGCGTTTTAGGTGTTTGTGTTCTCATGTCTTTCTTAATAAACAGTAACTGGGATAACTTCCAATTTGTATTCCCAGCTCTACAGCCTTGCCCCAAACTGATGGCTGTAACGTAAAACATCTATACTTTGTAAGCAAATACAACTCCCTCTGAACACCAGTGCATGCCAATTACTATACACTGATGTAGCTATGTCCCCATCAGCAGGAGAACTGAGAAAAAAAAGTAATTTTCCTTCTTTTCCCATTTTTTTTTAAAGTCACTCTCCTTCCTCCCTTTCTTTCCACATCTTATTTCAATTGCTTGTTTCTATCAATCTCCCATTTTTTTCTGCATTGTCCTTGCAATATTGCTTAGTGTGTAACTCTGAAACTTCATACAGCCTGTTAGCTACTGTTCTCCCATGCTGGTTAGACATAACAAAGCCTCTCCAGGTTTGCACTTCAAGGACACCTTGTTGTCCCAGGCCCTGAAATATGTAAACTAAAGCCTCTGAACAGGGGGAGGGGGGAAACTTGGGGTAATTACTTCATTGCCTGAAATTGTAATTGGAGAATTAATCCCAATATGTAAATGGACCAAACTTATAAAAGTGTTAAGAACCCGTGACCCAGTGGCCATCTTGGGTGTAGCCCCTCAGAGGCTTTTTGACTCCCAAGGTGTTCCTACTGAAGGCCTTTCAAATAAATACCTGCTTTTATGCTCTTAATCTTGTCTAGCCTCTGTTTTCAGGTAGACGCTTCAAGGCATCAGTTCTGGCACCCCAGGTGGGACTCAAACCCACAATCCCTGGCCCACCTGGTCAGTGGATCCTAACAAAAATGGCAGCACTTTCTGAGACCTTCAAATACTACCTTACAAATAACTGAAATAATGTGGATTTGATATTAGACCTTCCACAGGAAAACCCATAGTTTTGGTATAAATAACAGTGATCTCAAAATAATTTATTTTGTAAAAGTGTGATTACTTTCACACCCTAAAGTTAAACCTCCCCCCCCAACAAATAAATTCTCCACTAAAGGCAAGTTTGCATAAGCTCTGCTTTCAGGTCTTTATGATACACTGCTCAGTGTTACTACTTAATATCCAGCAATAATTAAGCAGCATCCATAGCACTGTAGCTCCTCTGGTTGCAATGTTAACCTCACAGTAATCTCTATTAACACTACACCAGTATCTTGTGATAATTAATTAAATAACTGGTGTAAACACTGTAGCTTAGGATTAGCACAGGCAGGGGAAAACATCCAAGTTGTTGGGGGTTTGTATAAGCTTCTGCTGACTACAGTAATTTCCAGTTGCTTTGGGGATCAATAGCAAGTACTGGCAGAGAGTGTCAAGTCAATGTCAGCCTGCTGGATTAATTCTCAGCTCATTATCATGAGTTATAAAGGTCAAGCAGGAGGCAGTGTTAAAACTTTTTTAGTCCAAATTTATATTAGGGCAGATAAATAAAAGCAGATTCGTGTTTTGGAGACTTTTCTACCTTCTTTGGAAAGCTACTGTACTCGTACTCATGGCTTTGCTATGAGTGTGCCTACTGTGGTCACAATTCTTTCTTCAGTATTCAAGACCCATCTTGCAGTAACTTTAGCAGAGTTCACTTTTTGGTACAACACAAAGCAAGGTTAGGCACTACCTGGGAACGTTCAGTGGCACTGTTACTAAACTGACATGAAAACCTAACTGCTCCAATCTTTAGACATGGCTTGTAATGTCCACTGATATTCCTTGATGGAAATTTATTCCTGGGAGTGAGGACTATGTCCCATGAACTCCCACAAACATCCCATACTCTTCATCAGCCAGCAGACATGATAAAGACCAGCTGTGTCTTTCCTTGTAAAGTGACTGCCTTTGCAGAGCGTGCTTGAAGGAGGCAAAGGAAACCAGAGATGCAGATCTAGGCAGCTCCTGGAACAGCTTTTAGATTACAAAGTGATGGCATCCTTCCTTGGAGAAATTTTTCCTGATTTACGTGCATTCGCACTTTGTTAACACTTGTTAGAGGAAGCTAAATCTTCCCTTAAAGATTAAAGCACAGCCCTTCAGTTTTAAAAGAAATAATCAAATTATTGTTTTCTAACTGAACACCAGGAATAAGGAACTCTCCTGGGAGTTTCTCTTACATCTAAGTGATCTGTTACACTCGTTCACTGAATATTACCATGCTGGTTGGGATAAAAGAAAACCTTGTGCTAAACCCTGCTCTCACTCCTGCCTGTGTCAGGAATAACATGGTTGATGTTGATACCAGCTGCTACAAAAGGATCATTGGCAAACACTAAATCCTGATGAGATTTTTTTGCTTTCTAACTATGGAGTGGGTGAAGAATGTTTTAGCAGCTAAGGTATTTCTTAATGATGATAGGTTTTCCTACAGTCATCAGTTACTACAGTCACTCTGAGGTAGGTGCAGCAAGCAGGGGAGGAAAGTACTAATGCAGCACATTGCACGTCCACAGTGTTCATTTGTTGCTTGCCAGAGCAAACTTCAGAAAATCAGTTTAAAGGAACAAAGCAGTATAATATTGCACACCTGGGATAAGATTTTCTTTATTTCTAATTTAAAATAATTAATAGCATCTACTAAAAATGTATTGCTTTTGCTGCCCTAATCTATTGGATAAATACTACTGTAGATTAATCAGTTCAAAGAAAATCATGACAAACTTACTTGGGAGTGGGTTTGGCCAGGATTATTTTACACAACATAATTTCTTTTAGGGATTTGAAAAAAAAATCCTAAAAAAAAAATAGCCAAAACACACACTCCTCCCAAGAGCGTGTATGGAAGAGGTGATACAGAGAGCCTTACCTGCCTGTGCAGCTGTAATTAGAGCCGTGTTCCCTTCGTTGTCCTGCCAGTTCACATCAAGGTGAGGGCATTGTGCTAAGGCCATTACAATATCCACATAACCTTGGTAACAGGCAACAATAAGACCATTCTGTAAGTAAAATATAAAATGAAAGTTAGGATTCCCAGACTGAAAAAAATGCACTGAAGAAGCATGCTAGACTGCTTTTTTATTTTATATTTTTTTCCAGACAGAAGAACTGAAAAGATATCACTATAACTAGTGATTAGCTCCAGGCACAATGTTCAGATCCAAAACACTTCTTTTTATCTCTGCCCTTTGGCAAGCAATGTTTGATACTCCTCAGAAATACCTAAGAGAGTAGATATTATATTATGCTACATGCAAAGTAACTGTTTATAAATGGCTTGTGCTTCTATGGCTATATACTCTCAATCCAAATGAGAATAAATCTGATTTTATTATATAATAAAATGAACCCAGCAGGTAAGATGAACTGGACCTGCTCTGAATATTAATTCTCCGAAAAACAACTACTTGTTCCATGAAGGGGAAGTGGTAGGCTGGAGCTCTGTTCATACTGCCTGTTGCTATCTTTAAATAATTCAGATTTCCCATTAGAACTAGGCCTCCTTTTTTTATAATCATAAATAAAATTAAATTGCTTTTAGAGGTCCTGTTTAATGTGTTTTATGACAGCTGGAGGCTGTAAAATTTCCAGAAGGAAGCCAAGCCAGGAGGTAAACCTTGTAACTATGCTTGGTACCCAGATAGTGTTTCACACCACAGCAGCAAACTGATAGCTTCCCTAAAATACAGCAAAATACACTTGCCATTAATTAAATGGAGCCACAGTACTTAATCCTGGCTGCTCACTTGACCACAAGGATTAAAGCCATTATCTCCGGTCTTCAGGATTACTTGGGCTGCCCTCGATCATCTGCCTGGGGCTGATGGGTGTAGAGGAGGGCTGGCACAGATAAATCAGCACTCCCTGCACTCCCTCCTCGCTGCCAGCGCATTACTCAGTTTGCCTGAGCTCAGCATGAGCATCTGACTGCCGAAAAGATAAGGGCAGAGACACAAATCTCAAACTGCCTGGTAACCCTGCCTCCCTGAAATGCACTCACATGAAAGACTTGCAAGGAGAACCTGGTTATGAAAACAGAATGGCCTGCCCTGATTCCTCCATCATTTTTCTCTTGCCTACACATTCTCTTTATTTCTTTTTCCCATGGACATTACTAAGACAGAAATGTTCACCAGATGACAACTGAGGCTTTTGATTTATTGTCCTCACAACAAGTTAGTTATTAGTATAATTTCACTGTTATTCTGGACAGTTCTGTTGGCTGAGGTAGCAAACAGCTTCACTGAGATACAGGAGTGATATCTACTCTTTATGCTGTTCACAGGCTATGTAGGTTATTTCTCAATTGCATCTTTCAATAAAATAATTACTCTGCCTTCTTTTGTTCTCAAATCACTCTTGCCCTCAGCATGAAGCAACACCTACCACTGCTCTATAAGGAGCATCTTCATTTCCTTGTGAAGAACCTGTAATACCTCAAAGCCTTCTATTGGAATTGTACAGAGGATTCTGCTAAAAGTCATGTATTTTTGTCTTTTTTTTTTTTCACTAAACGCATGTACTTTCCTGGTAGGATTGTTCAGATTAATTCAAATTTTACTGTAATATAATCGTTTTTAGCTTTTAAGAAAAATGTGTCAATGTCCACTTTGTAAGGACTTGAGCATTATTTCAGTTCTTTAATAATTTAATTTTTCACCTGACGTTCAGGATGTTTACAACTCCAAAAGCTGTGCAGATTTAAAACTCTACACAGTCATTCAGTGAAATATCTGTTACTTATGATAGCAGAAAATTAAGTTTGCAATTGTTTGGAGACAAAACCTTTTGACAATAAGAAGAGAGATTCTATTCACTGAAAAAAATGGCATTTTTGAAGAGAGTGATAGTTTCAAAAAGGCTGTAAGAATAACTAAAAATAGCTGACATCTGTAATGAAAAGAAAACTATTTCACCCAGTATCTGGAGGATATTTTCACAGTGTATTCTCACACAACATTTTTCTGTTCTATAAATAGTTACTAGATGCTTAAAATAAGCTTGGTTTTTTGTTCTCTTTATAAAAGAGTAAAGTTAAAATATTGTAAAGATATATTACAATACTGTAAAAAAATAATAAAAAACATTAGTTCTTTTTTTGTTTTGCAAGAGTTTTTGCATTACAGTTTTCAGAGACTTTTGTTCTGCTTTTAGTGGGTACCTCCATTAGATAGGAACTAATGCATCTAGCACTGATTTCAGTAGATGTGAGACACAAATTATCTTCAAATCAATCAAACTCACTCACTGTTCTGAGTTTACAAACCAGAAGGATTACTTAGGTGTCAACATTTTCTGATGTTTATTTTCCAAAGATGTTATCAAAGACTGCTTGCTTAAGGATAAAGAAAAGCACCAGAGAGTAGGAGCTCTCTGAGGGATTACATGATGCAGTAGCATGGAAAATCATCCTTGAAGGGTGGTTTTACAAATCTGAAGTGGGCCTGATAAGAGTGTGAGAACCTGATATTCAGTGGAGTGTATGACCCTGGTTGAGAAGCAAAACGAGCAATGGCATGAGGACATAAAACCAAGTCCCTTCCGTAAAGCTGATGGGTTTTTTTCACCCGTTACATGTCTGTGGGCAGGTGGGTGAGACACACTGCTTGCTAAGGGACTGCTTTCCTTTGCATAACCCTCCCAAATGAGTCAGATACTGAAATGGGGTGCAGGAGGCTGCAGCTTTACAGTGAAAGTTGCAATAAACTTCTGGATTTGATGGTTATTTCCCAAATCCTCTTTCAGTGATACAATGATAATTTGTGTTATCAGGTTGCTTTTTTTTCCCTATTTTTTTTTTCCTTTGCATCCTTTTCTGGCCCTGTCCACATTCTTCTTGCTAAAAGCTAGTACAGACAGACCAGCCAGCATGTGCAATCAGTCAATATCAAAGTGAGTTATTAGTCTGGAATCTTTAAGTTCATATACCAATAAATACTATAATATATTAAAAACTCCTTCAACAGTCTCAATTAATAAATATAACTGATACAAAATTGCCTCCAGCAAATTGCCTTTTGAAGCAATCAGTAAGGCAGTAGCCTGCATCACAGCAGTCTGCAGGAAAATACAGCTGTGCACTTAATGTCTTTTCAAACCCTAAAAATAAATGAGTTTTAGTTAGCAAATACTGAACCTGAACAATCTGGTTACCCTGAGAAGAGAGATGACATTAATGTTCTCCCAAAGGCGTTATTCTGCTTCTCATATGAAAGGTCACAGTGCAATTATGAAATGGTCAGTGTACATGGGGAAAAAAAGTATTTTTTAAATTGAATCATACCATTATTTTCATCAGTAAGATCAATTCTCAGAAGTATTCACTACTTGTGAAGGCTTTTGGAGAAAGGAAGATTGATAATTCTTAAATATGTCCTCTGCCTAAAAGGACTTTTCTCCTTCAACAGCATCCTTTCCCCTCTCTTCCCTTTTGTATGTCCTCAAACACCACTTATTTCAAATAATAATAAAACCCCAAACTATTCCCATTAATATATAGTAATAATCATCAATTATTAGACAGTATAACTGTACATATATCACAGCACCCGAGCACAGTATCCCTGCTTTTCAAGTATACTGTTATCTGACTTGCTCTCTCCCGATCAGTGGCCAGGATTGCTGCCCTTCATTCTCCCAGATCAATGAAACAGATCCTCTGTGCATAAGAGATGTAAAATATGAAACAAGGTTTGCAACAGATCCCATTTCATTTTTCAAATATTGCACACAGACTCTGTGTGACAAACAAGAAAGCATGAGCCATCCATCACACCTACTACATTAACATTTACTGTAATTTTTCCACAGAAAGGGAAGTTGAAAGTCAGCTCAGTAACAGGTTTTTTTCCAAGTAGAAGCCACAATAATTCCAGGTGTTGGCAGCTCTATCTTTCCTCTGTGGAATAGTTGGAATTTCACAGAGTTTTTCCACAGTTTTTCTGTAGTATATGATGTATCTGATTTTTGGGCAACTAGCACAGTTTTGAAAGGTCCCTCTTTGTTTTGAAGTGACAGAGCAAAATTAACAATATTTAGAATATATGACAAAACAGCCTCAGATAAATTACTTATTTTTCATATATGCTAAATAAAGTATAACTACTTTTCTTATTTTCTTCTCACAGTACACAAATTAACATTTCAGGCATGGGACTACCTGAAGTTAATCAGATGTTGCAACAACTTCCTCAAGGAGTGAATCTTTTGATTCTGTTTAAACTGATAATTCTTCCTGTGCCTTTGATTTCATGTAAGACTGGAATGGTGTTGCCACTATGAAAATAAACTCTCTTTTGCTCAGCTGTGCTGGCTAACGACATATTAACTTGTCTGATTAAGTGAGGTCATGGATATCTCAGGAGACAATTTTACAAATCAGGTATTATGACACAATTACAGATGTAAGGCTGTTTGTACACTAGATCATTACAGATAATAGAGATCACAAGAAATACTCAAGGATCAATACTGAACTCAAGCTGAATAATGAGAAAATCACATACAGCTTGCAATTGATTTAGCTTTTTAAAAGATCTCTTCAGGCAACTTATTTTCCACCAAGATGCTGAGAGTGAAAACAGCTTATTATATTTTTTTGCCAATTACCCCAGACAAAAATGAGTCTGGCAAAAGACTAAATTGGTATTACCCATTGCTCTCCATAAACATTGTGATAAACAACAGTTTGCTTTGCACGCATCTGTAAGTATTAATGAGAATTCTGCAAGGTTGGTTTATTAGCAGTGATTAAAACCACATGTAATTGAATTAAATGAGATAATGATTCATCGTAATCCATAGTCACATGCAAGGACAACTATGAAAATTAAGTCTAAGTAAAAAACATGTTATAGAAAAAATATCAAAAGTTGTAGAAATGGAATAATAATAATAAAAAAAAAAGGAATAAAAAGCTGTGTTTAAACATTTTCTTGTTGATTCACTAAAATAATAATTCATAAGTTTAATATTTTGTCTTATACAAAATTCACACTATAACAGAATTGTATCTATAACTATCACTCACTATAACATAATACATGTACACAGAAAAAAAAATAAAATCAGATCAAGTATTTCCAAGTAAATCTCCCAAAATCATTTGAAGGTAATTTCAATCTCCACTAAAAACTCTGCAACTCCGTGAATCTTCACTTAACAGAGATTCTAAATTTATGTTGCATTAAAAAAGAGCAACATGTAGCACTGAGCACCATGATCTGCTATATACTAATTTGTGTATCATGCACAAAACCTTTCAGTATAAAAACAGCAATCTGAGAAACTTTCAAAAGTGGCTTCAGCTTGTCTTATTTGGTTTGTGTTGATTATTTCAACAGCGACAGAGATGAGGTGATTATTCAGGTCATCAGTCCCACGAGAAGTGGTGTTTATGTGCTACAGAAATCCATCAAGCACATAAGCCCTGATATTATCTGCAGAAAATAATTTAGGCTGACCTTTTAAAGAAAGGGCTGCAACAGCTTAGTCACATGCACATTTATATTGAGAGAGTAACAAAAAAAAGAACTGGAAATTTAAATAAATTTTGTCCAACTGCTGTTTGGTCAAAACCCCACATGCCTGGAGGGGGTAAGGGGGGAGAGGCTAATTTTGCCAGGGAAAGTGATCAGGGAAGCACAAAAGGGTATCCAAGCAGGGATGGAGCATCAGCATGCAAAACTCTCTGCCTGCTCTGCAGAGGAACAGAGTAGCCCAAAACCCAATCCTGTATCCAAAATCAAGCTCAAATGGCACTGCCCCTGCCAGTGCCTCAATACCGAAGGCACAAAATTGCCACCTTTGCTTTGCAGCATTATGAGCATTTAGAGATCCACTTCCCAGTATGGACTGTGCTCCACTACAGAAAAGCACAGGCCAGTCTGTGGACACACAGTTGATGATCCATCATTTTTCCGCTCCAATTTTTTTCAACTTCACATATTTCATAAACACCTCTTCAATCAGTCAGGTCACATGTCTTTAAGTAAAGGTATATATATCATCTCTGCAGAAATCCTTACTTAATCTATTCTAATCCAAATCCCCATGATCACCCCTAAAAATAGTCTCAGGAAAGTTCGTTTTACTATGACTGCAAAAGCTTGCATTACACAATGAAGACAACCCATACCACTTGTGTAATAAAGGAGACAACAGGAAAAGGTAATAAAAATAGACAAGGCCATGATGATTTTTTGCCTTTTCTTTTATACCCCTTTTATATACCTTTTTATAGCTTTTGTATTCTTAATGTTTTTTAGCCTACATTCTTAGACTTATTGTGTCAACCTAAGAGACTAAACATTTTAGAAGCTTCATAGCTAGGGATCAGTGTGCCCCAGACCCCAAGGTCCTCTCCAGAACACATTCTGTAAACCAAGATAGAACCATCCAGGGGAAGGTTCCTTGGGGAGGGGGGCTCACTTGAGCCTCTCATTGGGGAATCTTTGATAGATATGCTAATTAGTAAGACTTATAATGTTATACCAGATCTTTTGGGGGTGCATTTTGGTGCATTCCACCTGGACGTAGTGCACCTAAGGGTCCTTAAAATAAATAACAAGTTAAAACCCCATTTTCCCTTCTAACCGCATTTGATTCTTGATTTTAAGACCAGGAAAAGGCATCGTAGTGGGACTTTCCTTATTTACTAACATGTACATTGTCTGAACTGGTTTCAGTATCACTGGTGATGTAAGCAGTTGGCAGAAACCTCGGAAGTAACTGCTAAGAGCCATAAGGTACTTACAAAGCAAATAAATACATGCTGTGTAGTCAGAGCTATTCCAGTGGGTGGGATGTATAAGAAATATGTGGCAATTCTGAGACATGCTTATAGGATATTAAGCCTTCTCTATTTTCTTTTTTTAATATCAAGCCACAAAATAAAAGCAAATAATTCAATAGGAAATCTAAACCCCATGAGCTGATGGGGACTTAAGGGCTGTACACTGTTCCACGGGAGGCTGGAACATGTGCCCAGCTCCTGCACTCCCCCACATATCCCAGCACCAGCCATCTAGTTGCCTTTTGGCACAGCTTTCTTGACCAAAGTCTAGGGCAGAGGACAACTGAAGAGATGATCTTCAACCCATGGGAAGCCTGATGGGAGGAGAACTGGAGCATTACACCAAAAATAGTGATCCTTTTTCTCTTCTCGCTCCTGAGGGGAATTCTTGTCTTCCCATGAGACAGAGTCCAGGTAAGACAATACCTGGGTGGTCAGGACCCCTGCACCTCTTCCTGCACCCCAGGGATGCTCCAGGAGCCATGGAGGGCGACTCCTCTCTCACACTTCCTTACCTGCTGCATCTGCCACCACCTCTCACACTACACATCGTCACCTCTCACCCCAAATCACACCGTGTCCAAAGGCCTGGAGGGCTGATGAAGCACAGAAAATATTTTTGGACTGTCCTGACCAGCAGCCAGTGGTGGCCAGCACCTCCTCTCCCCATCACCGGAGAAAAGGGCTGCTTTGATCCTGGCTGTATCGCTTCCTCTTGACAATCATTTCAGTGGCAGAAGTAGCTCAGAAGCAGAGGACACTCAGGATTACATCTCACAGTGGGAGCAGCCCTGCAAAAAAAATATGAGCCAAGGGACACTGTGCAGGAGGCCTGGGCTGCGTTGCCAGCTGTTTTCCTATGACTTATGCTGACACTTGATGCCACTTCTTGAAACAGCAGCAACTGGATCTATGTTACCACGTGAAAAATCTTTTACTGCTCTTTCCTCTCTGAACCTCAGCTGGAACTGAACATGTGAACAAGAGCCAGCAGCAGCCACAACTAACGTGGGCATATTTTAACATTGAGATGCTTGAGCTAGGAAATTTAATGTGATTCCATTGACACATATTTAAAAAAAAAACTGCTCAAGATGTTAGCAGATACACACATTCAAGCTCAATATCAATTTTGTTAAAATACTGTATTATTTTTGAGTAACAGCTGGTAAAGGATTAGGAATCTACTCATCAATCTGAAGTTTCAGCAGGAAGAAGAGTTCCTTTGCTAGTCACAGGAGACTGATGTGCAATGAAGTTTATATGGAATGAGAGGAAACTGGGATCATTTTCCCAGAGTGATATTTGATATATGCAATCAGTCCAAAATAAAGCTTTGCAGTGTATGCAAGATTGCTGGTCACAGCAGAACTAAACAAGGCATAATTTTAGTGAAGGCCTAAGTAAGGAACCTTTAGGGAAGTACTGCTTAATACAAATAACATATCCTTAAAATTAACTGACATGTCATCTAGCAGAGCTTACCATCATTATACATAAGATAAAAGGAATTTGTATCAGGATTCAGTAACTTGGCAAAACAGCCCAGAATTCCACTTTTCAGAAAGGATTCTGTGTTCTGTTTATGAGATGCCTGGCTGTAAAGAACAGAAAGTAGTCTGGGAAAATGGTAGGGGAAGCAACACAAATTTTATCAGGTTAAATTTAATGTTTTCTTTGTATTTAGACTGTTGGGTATGACTAATAAATAGTGATGATCCCTGACAAATAATGCAGCCTTTACTAATCCTAGCTTACCTGTTTGTACCGCACATAGTACAGTCAGTACTAATCAGTGTTAGTACTGTCAAATGTTAGTGTTAAGTTTTCGTAGTGGTGGTGGTAGTAACACATGATCCATAGCAGCCAAATTTATACAGTCCTCTTTGCTGTGCCTTTTTTGGAACCAGCGCTAAACACAGGACATTCTGCTTTAAAAAAAGCAAGAGGTCTGGCTTCAGAAAAGAATGTAAATTATGTACTGTGAGGGTGGTGAGGCACTGCAGCAGGCTGCCCAGAGAAGTTGTGGATGCCCCATCCCCAGCAGTGTTCCAGGCCAGGCTGGATGGGCCCTGAGCCACCTGGTGAAGTGACAGGTGTCCCTGCCTATGGCAGGGGGTTGGAACCGGATGATCTTTAAGGCCCCTTCCAACCCAAACCCTTCTATGATTCTGTGTACTGAACTTTAATGAGGGGATCCTGGTATAAACCCTGAAGGCATTTCTACCACAAATCCCATGTCTTTACTTTAAGGTGCTTTGAACATTAGCAACCCAAACCATTAACTGCAGAGGGCTGGTGAGGCAATGTGACAGACTTCTGCCAGCATCAGGATCCTGCTACAGCAAATGGTGAGTGGATTTTAATTTCATTTCTTTTTCTTTCACTGGCTTGCTATGCGATGCTCACAAAGGCTTCCAATGGCTGGAAACCATCCTGTGAACAAGGATAATGTATTTCTGGATCCTTAAATGAACAATACGTTATTGTGCTTTGCTTGGAAGAGCTGTTTCCAGCTATCGATAGATTCAAAGCAGCAAAGTGCCGACTGCTTCCTCCTGAGGACATCTGAGGCTGGGAGCACCTGCTGCTTTGGCCATTTGCCTCACAAAGCTGCAGTGGGTTTGGGCATCACTGGAAGAAAGAGTGTTTGTAATAAAGCTCAAACTATACCTTTTTGTGGGTATAATTATATGTAAAACATTTTGGAGAGTCTCTCCATTGCGAGAGTACTTCAAAACATGATGTTTAAATTGTAGGCTTCCCATAAATTTTATCACTGAAGCATTTTGTTTACTCTATTTTCAGAAAGACAAACCTCCTAAAAGGCAAACAAAATGATAGTTAAAGGTGGATCATCTAGCAGCATAACCAAACCTCGTGTCACCTCTATGCAGTGCATTCTCTCAGCACATAAGGCCTCTGGGAACATTCAGAAACGAGTTTAGATGTGAACTCCAAGTCCTGTGCCTGACAAACTCTACTGTTAACTTCTCTCCTGGTCTTTAAATATACATATACCTCCACACACATTTAGGATGACAAGGAGAATTTGCAGCATTTAAAAAATATTTTGTAGGGCATTCAGAAGCCATGTGAAATGCATTTTGTGCGCTGACATAACTCTGTCAAAAAGAGCTCCCTTTGGCTTTAAAATATGTGATTCAACTCCTCTCTGTGTTTAATAGATGCATTTTCCTTTTTGTTATGTTCTGTCAGATGCAGGCAGGCTGTAGTTGAGATCTGTTGCAAGAGGCTTAATAGGGTGTTTGAATGCATAGTTTTTTTCAGGAGACCTCTCCAAAAGTAGTGACTTCCAAAATCTTTGTAAAGATAAATTGCAATTTGACACTGGGCAAAAGATAAATGTACAACCTTCTATGCTGTCAGAATCTATCACTGTATCTAATCCGTCTCTTCTGTAAAGAACATTTTAAAGGACCCAGAATATTTTCACCGTGAAATTCTCTGAAATGACCAGTGATGAGCTTGCAAGCACCCTCTTGTGGCAGTAAGCTACTGTAGTTTTGTTTAGGAAAGACCTTCCCAAGAAGTTTCCCAAGTTTTCCTCCAACTTCTGTAAATTCATTTTGTTTCTGTTCTTCTGAGCCTTCTGGTTGTGAAACTACACCAGACCCAAACCTTGTAAAGAAAGAGCCCAGGAAGAGGTCTGTCCATCAGTGGCTAATCACTGGGGGAAAAAAACCAAAACCAAAACCAAAACCCCAGCCAACTAAAAAAACCCAAAAACCAACCAAAGAAAGCCCTGAAGCAAAAAAACCTAAGCTCGCCTTCTGTTACAGTGTGGATTCTGTAACACGATGTATCAAACAAGTGGGCCCGTGGAAAAGAAATATCTATGGACCGATTCTTGCTAGATGTTTCAGAGATGTTTATTTCTCCAGCCGCATGGCCGGGGCTCTGCCGAGGAGCTGCTCAATCACGGGACCCGAGGGTCCTTTGCCCGCGCAGGGAGCACAGAACAACCAATGGGAACGAGGCTGACCAGGGGCAGGGAAACCCCGAGTCTCCCCTCAGGGCCCCTGTCCCAGGGCTACATGGCAGGGGGGACAAACCCCAAAAGCCTTCCTCAGGAGAAAATCATCTTGATGAAGTAAAATACCCATCAGGGTGAAATCTCTTCCTTGCAGAGACTCTATGCTCCCCAAGAAGAGCAACTATACACCCTTCTTGGGACAGCAGAGAAGGGAACTGACTGCACACTACACACAGTGCTGCATAATGGGGTGGAACTAGATGAGCTTTAAACTTCCTTCCAACCCAACCCAATGTATTATTCTATAATACTGCCACACACAAAAGTGCCAGCCTATTTCCTCACCCTTTGATCTAAAGACACTCTAAGAGCCCTAGAAGCCCAGTCTCCATACTAGACTGCCATTTGACAGTGAGTTTCATAACGGCATCAGTGGATATGTAACTCCCTCATTGTATCTTCTTCCCAACCAATCCCATGCTCTGCCTCTTGAACCTCACTGCTTCCTTTTCTCTAGCACTTCTAATAATAACCCTTCCTCTTGATCTTGGATCTTCTAATAATAAGCTTATTGATCCTGAAATTGACCTGAATGGACCAGGAAAATGTGGTAAACTTTCTTCCCCAGTGAAAAAAAAAGACAGGGAAAAGGACCAGCGGCCCTTGCACAGCAGAAGGACACACGTGTCTCAGATGAGAGTATTAGTATTTCCTCTATAGGATTCACCTTACATACTTCAGTCTAGATGTGCTATCACATAGCAACAGTCAAAATCCCCTTTTCAAACAAGAGGATAACATGGTAACAGCAACCTTGTTGTTCATGGAAATGCAAGGTAAATATCAATGTTCATAAAGAAATATATGTTGAAGCATGACTGGTAGATATGAAAGGGATTCTCCACCCAGATCAGGTATTACTATTTTACTTCTATCAGGCAAAGATCCTGCTGATGGGATCTCATTATCTTGCCTCTTCAGTTTAGCATCAAGTTTATTATCAAATGCAAGTGACAATGGTTCTTTGGATGTCAAAGTGTCCAGGTTCTTGAAAGCCCTTATCATTATGCTTTCCACAATGAAAGAGCTTCCTTCATCTAGGATAAGCTTCTGGTTTTATCTAAACTTATTTTCCACTCATTTATGCCCCTTCTTGTCCTTTCCCTAGATCTAACAAAGCAAAAGATTTTTTTGGTGCATAAATATAAAAACATGTCTCCTGTTTTTTATTAGAAAACAAGTTTTTTGAGCAATACGTGCATCTGTGGTGAGTTGATGGGAGGTCTCTGTTTTTCACTCAGAGACCTAAAGTGGATTTTGGTATGTGTGGATTAGTCTCAACTCTTGTGATCCTAAAAGGTTGCAATCCTCTAATCCTATAGATCTATGGAATACAGCTGCTGAGTAGTATCACAGATGACCATGCTGGAGGCAAAAAATGTATTTTTATAGGTATTACTCCTAGGATTCAGACTTGTGAAACTTGGAGGAAAACACCACAGTTCCTGACTTCATAAAAAGTTTTTCACTCTTTCTCACCTACATATGGCTTATTACTAGTGCTCCACAAATTGCATTGAAAAGTGAGTCTCCATTAAAAAAAAAAAAAAAAAAAACAAAAGGAAGAGAAAAGAGGCACTAAAACCTATTTTTTTGACACAATCTTGATAAATTCAAAGTTTTTGAATCCTGGAGATTTTCAGTTCTGGGTGAAAATACTACCTTCAAACAAAATATCCAATTTTCAAGAAATGCACGGTTCACAAGCACTATAAATTTTATTCTTGTCATTTTCACCTTTTATAGCTGTTAGAAGCATTGGTGACTGATCACATTTGAAATTACAGCAGAACATACGATCAGTGTTTCAGTAAAACCTCTATTTTTTATGTAAATGTTCTTTGGTCAAGGGCAAAGAGGGTTTTGCTCTCGTGACTTACACCTACAGTGTTGGCTCTGTAGTGTTCACAGCTGGTTAGAGAGCAAGAAAACCCATCAACCTACAATTCTGTCTATTTAAGTAATAAAGTAACTGATAGGCTGCACACAGCCACCGGAGAGGAAATCTAGCGTGCCTCAGGCTTCCCACTAAGGAATGGCTCCTTCCTGAAGGTTTAGCATCACCCTGTGAAAAATGCATCTATTTTAACAAAAGGCAGAATTATTGTTTTGAAAGATCAGGGACTAGCACTTGGCTAAACCAAGAACACTGCTGCTCCTGGCTTGCAAGTCCTAGTGAATAGCCTCACATTAATTTAGTGCTGTATTTAGGGAATAAGCACATCCACCACATAATCTGAAAGAGGCTCAGCCTGGGGTTTTTTGTTTGAGAAAACACACACTGTGACATAGAATCAAT
This sequence comes from Corvus kubaryi, assembly GCF_017639235.1. Lineage (NCBI taxonomy): Eukaryota > Metazoa > Chordata > Aves > Passeriformes > Corvidae > Corvus > Corvus kubaryi. Next base: position 9,795,503 of record NW_024582056.1, read on the forward strand.
CTGTCCAGAGGGACGTTTTTTCCTCTCGTAGCTCACTTGTTTTTTACATCCAGCTTTTAAAAAGTCATGAATGTGGTTCAAAAGCAGGCTTGGGGTTTGTTGTTGGCTTCTCGTTTTTCTTCTTAAGTGTGCATTCCCATTTTAAATTTCTCTTTTATTATCTCAGTTGGCTAGATAAGGATTCACTGTAGCTGTAACAGCTGTCAGGGTGTGAGAAGACAGTTTGAGAAAGGTGAAAATCCTGTTTGGAATACCCTGGTGAGACACAGTAACGTCACCATCTTACCTGTCTCAAGTTAACTACAATACTACAACTTGAGTTTTATAAGCAAATGCAGCACACACTGGTACTGCAGGTCATTGCCTGGTGGCAAGAGCATAGTGAGTCTTTCCTCTTCTACAGAGCCTGTGACCACTCTGTTTATCTCAGCTGAGCATCTAGCTGCATGCAATAAAAGGCAGGAAGGCAACTTCTGCCTCTGTGTTTGATCTAAAAACCTAATCTTCTAATGAATACATCCCATTCACCTAAGTAATAAAGAAACACAGGGAGCAATTGAACATTAACATACTATTGAATCTGAAGAAGGTAGAAATAAATATCTGGGAAAAAGAGAGGGAGAAGCAATTTCACATTTATATTCAAATAGCTGGAAAGTCTAGAAATCACTTGCCTTTGTTAAAACAGCTAAATCATTAATAAAATATTATTATAAGCTTAAATTTTTATAAACTTAAAAATTATGAAAATAGAAAATATTATATTATTAAAACAGTTGCAGTCAAATAATCCAGAAACAGTTCTCCTACTTCATAAAATTGGAGAGTATTTGGATAAACTGTAAAATAGCTATTATTAAGACACGAGTCCAAGAATTCATATAAGCTGTCTGCTTTTTAATTTAGGGACCTATACCTATGAGAGAAATGGTAGACATTTAGAGCACAGGTTTCTCAACAAAAGAACAGCTTTCGCTGAAAAGAAGCACTCTACAAAAAACCCAGCACGTATCAAACACATCTGATGGAGGTTTCTCAGAGCTGTTTGCAGGGAGCTAGACACATCTCTGTGTGCCACCACAGCTGAATTATGAGAATCTTTGGGTATGTCAAAACATTGCTTGACTGCAGGATGGCATTTTTTTTGATAGCAGCTCACTAATGAGAGCAGTTTCTGAACACACTGTAGGACCTTCAAATGATGCTGCAGGCCCCTGGAGGGAAAAAAAAGATAGCTGCCTTATAGGAAATTTTCAATATACAGGTGGAAACTGAAACTCAGAATCACAGAGAATATGCTAGTTGGAAGGGATCCATCAAGTTCATTGAGTCCAGCTCCTGGCCCTGTGCAGCACCATCCCCAAGAGTCACACCCTGTGCCTGAGAGCATTGTCCAAATGCTTCTTGAACTCTGTCAAGCTTGGTGCTGTGACCACTTCCTTGGGCAGCCTTTTCAGTGCCCAAACACCCTCTGGGTGAAGAACCTTATTCTAATATCCAGCCTAAACCTCCCCCGACACAACTTCAGGCCATTTCCTCAAGCCCTGTCACTGGTGACCACAGAGAAGAGATCAGTGCCTGCCCCTTCTCCTCCCATCACAAGGAAGTTGTAACTGCAATGAGGTCTCCCCTCAGTCTCCTTTTCTCCAGGCTGAACAGACCAAGGGACCTCAGCTGCTCCTCATGCTTCCCTTCCTTCAAGGGAAGAGAGAGCCTCAGGCTCTCCTTTGAATGCTCTCTAACAGCTTAATGTCTTTCTTGTATTGTGGCACCCAAAACAGCACACAGGACACGAAGACTGTATCCTGTTGCATTCCTTGTAGGCCAGACATCACAGCAATTACTGGACCGGTACTTTCATGCAACTAAGCATTTATCTGCAGACATTTTATTCATGTTTTGAAAAAAATTGGAAATAGTGAATGGGCCTGCACAATATCAGCAGTGTGTGTTGCTCTCCAGGATTTTCTGTTACAGGAGGCCTACCATCTGCTCAGTACTGCATTAGGCCATGCAGGCTGTTGTGGCTGACCTGATGGTACTAGAGAGCTCCATCTAAGCAAACAGGCTGGCAAGCTCAGGAAACTGCAAATGTGTTTCTACTAAGGGCATAAACAAAAGCACACCAAAAACTGCAAAGATTTCTATATGGTAAATAAAAACCTTTAATAGAAATGGGGCTTGGTTGGTTAGAGAGACTTGTCCATTGAAATAGTAGAAAGGTGACTTGTAAACACAATTTTCTTCATTTTTGTGGTGCCAGGCTCCAAAGCAATGGAATTTTCTAAGAGAAGAGATGTGTTTGCTTTGAAGCAATACTGCAAAGAGATTCCATTAATATTTGTGCAGTTTTTATATTTCATGATGATGAAGAGCATGATAGAGAAGGAAACTCTTCAACCATTAGATAAGCATGGAGTAGTTAGCAGTAAATAAGAACTATGAGAATAAAAAGCTGGGATGAAGAGGGATTTCTGTATTTAAAAGAAAGATAGTAAATGCTGGTGTAATTAAATATTCTATTACAAATTTGGTATTTTGTTACTAGCAACGTATGACTTAACATAAATTTTCAGCTGGACAACATAATTGCATACATTGCACTGAACAAAACCCATTGTGTTTCTACTCCATAAAGAATAACAATATTTTTTCTAACATTAGTCTCTGTCTATTTAGCAGTCACTCTCAGACTACACTTAAGAACAAATCAAGCAGTTTTAGAGGAGATGGAGGCAAAACCAGAAGATTGGCTTTTCTAGATTTGATTGATGATTAAATATGTTCAACAACAATTAAGATGCTAAATGGTAAATATATTGCCCACATTTTTTTTTTGGCACTTCTTTCCATTTCCTCACAACTGAGTATGTGGAGCACTAGCTGTTCTCCTTCAGCAGCAGACCTTTAAGGAACATCCTTAAATCCGTCTATGCATGGTCTGAGGACAGTAAATCTCAGCAGCATTAAACGTCCCAGCTCCACGCAGAGGTCCCCATGGAGCCTCAGCTTGCCAGCCTGTTTGCCTAGACAGAGCCCTCTGCTACGGGAGCTTGTGAGGCATATCAGCAGCACAACCCACTGCCAAATCTTGCCCTTCACTTGCCCTGAGCATGGACACAGGGCTTGGCAGCAACAAACACTGTTCTTCATTGCCACCAAATCTATAAAGGTGCAGTTTCTTCAGCCATAACCTCTAGAAGCATGCTGGGGTTTGTCCCCCCTGCCATGTAGCCCTGGGAGAGGGGCCCTGAGGGCACAGACACGGGGTTTCCCTGCCCCTGCTCAGCCTCGTTCCCATTGGTTGGTTTGTGTTCCCTGCGCGGGCAGAAGGACCCTTGGTCCCGTGATTGAACAGTTCCTTGGCAGAGCCCCGGCCATGCGGCTGGAGAAATAAACATCTCTGAAACATCTAGCAAGAATTGGTCCATAGATATTTCTTTCTACAGGCCTCCTGGTTTGATATACGTGTGTTACACTATCCTCACTGTAACAATGGTAGAGAATGCAGGCAGAACGATCCCCAATCCCTAAGCAACTGATGTGAATAAACCCTAGAAACTTTGAATTCCTCTTTTAGTTTTTGTTTTGCTATTCCATATCTAAACTATGGAGGAACCGTGGGAAGACTCTTGGCTCTCAGAGCTGCATATGGACATTTCTCTTAAACTTGAAAATATTCTTGAACAACAATTTGTAAGTTTTAGCTTAAGTCAAGCTCAAAAGGAACTGAAACACTTCCTGGCATGTTTGTTTAAGAACTTTTTCTATGTTTCTTGGGATTTAATTCTTACCAAAGACTTTTGGAACACTGTTTGGACACAATTAATTTTTGAGTCAAAATATATGCTGATGGAAGAACATTTTCGTGAATATTATTTAATTACCAAGACTGTTGAGCAATGTCAGCTGTCTCCTGGCGAAGGGAAGCCTGGCTCAGGGACCGTGTGACCCAGGCCATGTGGACCAAGCACTCTGCGAGCAGCAGCGAGGCAGTTCCCGTGTGGAGCCATGCGGGTGAAGCCACGCGAGCTGCAGTGTTGGCAGCAGAGCGAGGCGCGGCGGGAGCGGCGCAACCCGGCGGTGCCCACCCGGCCCCGCACAGCGCGTGGTGGAGCGAGCCCCGGGAACGCCCGACCGAGAGGGGCGGTGTGTGGGCGGCGGCTGGCGGCAGTGGCGGTGGAACGGAGCCGCGCCGAACCGAAACACGCGCTGGAGCAGGACACGGGGGGGTCATCACTCGGGGGCCTGGCCGAGACGTGGCTGCAGCGCCCGGCATCGGCAGCGAAGCTGTGACCAGAGGAGGCGACGCGCAGAGAACTGAGCGGCGCGGCCCGGCCCGGCCCGCGCAGCCCTGAATGCGACCCCGGAAAGAGAGCGCAGGCACGAGCAGCCCCGACAATTCCAACACAGGAGCGACCGAAAGCGAAAGAGAAAGCAAAAACGCAGCAAGACAGAAAACAGCAGCCATTCGGAAAAAGGAAAAGATCACCCTAGCTAAGGTTTTAGGAATAGTAAAATGGTATAATGTTAAACAAAATTATGGTTTTATAACAAGATGTGACAACCAGCAAGACGTATTCATTCATAGAACTGCTATTAAAAAGAATAACCCTGAAAAATACACCCCAAGTTTAGGAGATGGAGAGGTGGTGGAATTCAAAATTATACAAGGTAGAAAGGGGTTGCAGGCAGCGCAGGTCACTGGGCCTGATGGTGTTTCTGTAAAAGGCAGTATATATGCTAAAAATTGTAGTCATGTTAGACAGTATCGCCATTGTAGGGCCCCCCTACAGTCTCCCTTTCCTAATCCCACCTTTCCCCTTTATCCTATATCCTATTACCCCCAGTGTATTCCCAATCCGTTTTTTCACCCATGGTTTCCCTCACAAAACCATGCCTTTGCCAATTGTTTCCCCAAAAATCCCTTTCTAATGCCAATTGGGGGATGAAAAGGGGGAGAGAAGAAATTAAACCCTCTCCTGCCTCAGTTTCCCCACAAAGCATGCCCAGAGAGTCCTGTCTCCCTTCTGTCAGCCTTAAGATGTTCTGGAGAATCTGTTTAGACATATAAAGACTCAGGAGGGTGGCTTGTTTTGTTTTAAAACTGTTCTTGTTATGTTTCTCCAGTTGTTTTCAATATTAAGTTTTACATCTCTTTTGTTAAAAATAAATGGCTGAAATGTTGGGGCCCTCCTCCTGCCATGTAGTCCTGGGAGAGGGGCCCTGGGGGGGAGACACGGGGTTTCCCTGCCCCTGGTCAGCCTCGTTCCCCATTGGTTGTTCTGTGTTCCCCTGCGCGGGCAAAGGACCCTCGGGTCCCGTGATTGAGCAGCTCCTCGGCAGAGCCCCGGCCATGCGGCTGGAGAAATAAACATCTCTGAAACATCTATCAAAAATTGGTCCACAGATATTTCTTTCTACAGGCCTCCTGGTTTGATATACGTGTGTTACAGTATCCCCACTGTAACAAGAAGCAGATCCACTGAGAGTTACACCTTCTGTTCTGCATTTTTTACATTCCTCTAATATTCATTTTATCATCCAGTGCTAAATGTCTCATTTCCTAGGTCTGACTCCCACCTCATTCTTTGGCCAAAGAAATGTACAAATTATACTTTCAGTTCTGAAAAGGTAAGAGGTGATATTCTAACTGTGTAGACTTCAAAGCCTCTGAGGCCTTTATTCCACAGAGAACATTCCACTTGCTACAGAAGCCTACCAGACTCCGCCCTGCTCTACCAAAAGAGAGCGAAAACCCCTTCCATGCCTCAGTTAGGAGATAGAGGTCAGCTGAAACTGCATCAGCTGCGCAAAGGCAATGACTCATACAGGAGCAGTAAACTGAAGGATGTGTACCTTAATGACTACAAAGACTCTTTTACAGGTTATGATCTTTTTTATTTTTGATTCAGGAGTGTCATGTCTCCCATCCACCCTCAAAAAAGTGTGTTCTAACCTATCCTACTCAGCTGGATATTAGAAAGCACGGGGAGGAAATACCAAGGTCTTGCCTCTACTGGAAGACTAACAACTTATAATTTCCTTCTCTTTTAATTCATGTACAAGGGAAACAACTTGTACACCCAGATATGAAAATTTTTGATTTAACAACATTTTATTTTCTGTATATCTTCATTCATATTACATTTTTATGGCATGAATAACCTCATTAATATGTGCCTTTCTGCATCATATATCTCCGGCCTAAATATTTGCTTAAGAAGAAAAACCTCATGTTAACTTAGACTTAAGATCTTTTCAGAGAATATATAATCAATTTTCCAAGTAATTCCTGGTTTCCCCTATCACTACTGCTAAAATTTTCATCACTCTTTAAAAATGCCTTGATCATGAGATTGGCTGTGAAGTTGTCAGTTTCCGCTGGCTTTTACTTTTAGTTCAATAGGAATTAAAGTCACTTAGGTTTGTGTAGAAAAGCTGCAGCATAGTAAAAGCTACAGGAAGGTTTGTTAAAATCTTCCTTTATTCACATCAATGAGAAAAGCAAATCTTTACAGAAAAGAAAAGAAATGGAATCCAAAAAATAAGAATAAATATGGACACATTCCAATTAACAGTTCGTCTTCCTCACAATTTCAGAAGATACTGTTTGGGTTTTGTTCTCTCTTCTTTGAGGCGTGGAAGCTGACATGCTTAGAGGGTTTACAATTACTAACCAAATGCTGCAATTTCTCATCTCAGATTTTCTGAGAACTCTATAGCTTTATTAGCTAAAGAAACCACAGAGTAGCAGTGAAAGAATGGTAAAACTTACTTTTTTCTCCCTCAGTATTCAGGCACCTAGACACAATAGCAGAACATTTTTGTATATTTTTCTCAGTGTTTGGAGTTATTTTTCTATTTCTCTGACACAAAATGAGAGAATGATATTGAGTAATATGGAAATCTTTTTAGAAGCAGATCTGACATTTTCATTTCTACCTAAAAATTATGGGCAGGCTGTTTCCTGCTACCTTCAGAGTCTGACTCCTTCAATCTATCTTTGGAAAGAAACAAATAATATCACATATCCAAAATGAAGGTTCGTTGCAATTAACTGATTCTAACTAACATTGTTATCAAAACTCTACAGCCAAAAATTACCTTCTTCCCCGTAACATTTGTAAACCTCACACTGGATTTTTGAATTAACAGTAGAATTTCTGTAAATAACATGGTTATAGCTTTGTAGCAATAATCCTAAAAGCTCAGCCCATACAGGTAAACTTCAAAATCATGTATTTTGGAATTATATTATTGATTGCAGTTCCACCAATAATTCCAGATGCACTCCCTGAGGATCTTAAAATCTGAAAGGAAACAGCAGGAGACAGCTCTGGGAAGAGAAGCAAATTTGTGAAAGAAATGCTGATAATATTTGAATGTTTTTGTTAGGGTTTACATGCCATGAACAATGCTCACTTGCCCTTTCCCCTGTGACTGATAAGCTGCCAAATTGTACAGGCTTTGCTCTAATTCTTAGTTCCTTTATGATACACGCTAACAATTTAGTAATAAATCACAACTGATGCAGCCACTGTACTAGAAATAGAAATTACATGAGAAAGAGGAAAATACAGTATTTTTAGGCAAGTACTCGAAATCTAAACAGGGTAACTAAGAACTATTTTAAAAACCTCATCCCCAGAGGAGAGTAAATGGAAAGTAAATGGCAGGGAGTAAACAGAAAAGAAGGGCCAATACACACATTAAACTCACAACTGCAATTACAGTTACTATTTTATATTACAGAAAAAAAAGTACTGATTTTTTTTTCCTAAAATTCTCAAAACAATATATTTATCATTATAAATTCTCAAAACATTAATTTGGATATATTTGACCTAAATTTTCAAGCTCACTAGATTGATAGATGAATGAGAGTGGGCTAGCTTACAAAGGATATTCATGACAAGATTGTGAACTCTGCCCTTCTTCACACGTAACTTGTCCAAAAAGTAAAGTCAGTGTAGAGTGATAGAGGCTGAAGTCTTCAAACAGAATGTCTGTGTTTCTCTCTAAGCAGTCCAGCTTGAAGCCAGCAGCCCTCAGCTCACTCTGCTGGGCAGATGTGCTTCAGTAACACATGCACAACAGCTAAATGAAGTGGACTTCGCACCTAACTAGTTAGTATCTGTGAATGTGATGCACCTTGTGAGCAGGTAAGGCAGGCTGTGACCCCCTGCTCCAGCAGACACAGCAGCTGGGACCTGAGCTGGAAGCAGCAGGGCAGGACTGTCCCAGCGGGGTCAGTGCCTGTGCCTGGGCACCCTGCTCCTGCACTGCCATGGCCTGCACTGGAGTCACTCTTTCTTTCCACTGACACTAAAGGAACCCCTGTATTTTTTAAAATCTTTCCTCTCTGTGATATCTTCACCCAGATCACACGTATTTATGCCATTTAGTCGGCAGTGTTGATCTATTTCGCCCCATGGTTACTGTGTACCTGCTGCAGGAGGGTAGCTCCTTCTAATCTAGCATCAGGTATTGAAGACCCAGAGAGAGATCACAGCACTTTTTGCTGACACCTGATAGCTGGGGGATTTCACAGTTTTAACAAGAGCAGAAAAGAAAGTGCTAGACATGAGATATGAGAAGCACTGGGGAATCTTACTTGAAACCTTCAGGTTATGTTTTTTCCCCTCATTTGACTTCAGACCCTTAGAGGATGGTAAGTACATTTGTGATCTGTGAACATCGCCACAGATATATACCTGAATACCTCAGCTCTGCCTGCACCCATCTGTGCATGGAGCCTCTGCTCATAAATCAGCCGTGCTGACTGTAATAAGCATAAACTAGGTCAAGCTAAAAATGCCCACAGAAAGAAAAAAATGGCAATAGCAAGTAAAAAACATTTCATAATCTCTTGTCTTAGAAGAAAATAATTTGGGTGATTAAATTTAAGAGAAAGGCTGACATTTATTCACCATCTCTTTTTTTGTTCTGGGCTGCTGATATTAGAATCTTAGAATCAATAAGGCTGGAAAAGACCTCCAAGATCATCAAATCCAGCCTTCAATGGAATGCCACCATGTTCACTAAGCCACATTGTGAAGTGCCACATCTACTCATTATTCAACATTTCCGGGCATGTTGACTACACCACTTCCCTGAACAACCTGTTCCAATACTTAATCACAAAATTAGACAGAAACACACAGAATAATCTGAGTTAGAAGGGACCCATCAGGATCATCAAGTCCAGCTCCTGGCCCTGCACAGGACACCCCAAGAATCACACCCTGTGTCTGAGAGAATTGTCCAAACACTTCTTTAACTCTGTCAGGCTGATGCTGTGACCACTGCCCTGGGGACCCTGTTCCAGCGACCAATCATTCTCTGGGTGAAAAACCCTTTTCTAATATCCAGCCTAAACCTCTCATAACTCAGCTTCAGGCCATCCTCTGGGTCCTTTCACTGGTGACCACAGAGCAGAGATCAGTGTCTGCTCCTCCTCTTCCCCTCATGAGGAAGTTGTGACTGCAATGAGGTCTCTCCTCAGTCTTCTCTTCTCCAGGCTGAGCAAACCAAGTGACTTCTGCAGCTCCTCATACAGATTCCCTTTTTAACTACTGTTTCAGTGAAGACATTTTTTAGTACCCAAACTGAGGACATTTCCTCTTGTCCTATCACTCATTATCTGGGAGAAAGAGGATGACCCCCACCTTACCACAACCTCCTTTCAAGTGCTTTAGAAACTTACTGCTTCTAAAATGTCTAACTTGAGTATTAAATATTTCAGAGTTTGCTTCATGTATCACTAACAGGATGATTGGGAGGTCATGTATTGTGGGAAAGGATTATGACATCTGATTATATTTTTAAAACTCAAATGCAACTTTTTCAAAGTCTTTGGGCAATTATTTTTATTGCCACAGTTGTAATTTGGTGAGGCAGCTCTTGCCTGTCACGTTCAATTAATTTGCTTTGCAAGGAGTTTTCCACATATATGTGAAGGATCCTATACACTTCATGGGAAATTTTATGGAGATAAGAATTGTAAACGCACTGAGACATCTGACTTCAAGTAAGGTACTAAAAAGATTAACATGTATCTAGTACTTAGCTGAAGTTCCTTTTCCACAGGCAGTTCTGCTCATGGATATCTTCACACTTGGGGTGTCCTTGTTGCATCCTCACAAAAGCAAGAATTTTCTGGACTGCAAAATGCCTGCAGCCCATACAGCACGAGTGCAGTAAAACAAAAGAAAGCACAGCCATAGGTAGGCGGCACGGAAGGTTCGGTCCCACCCCACATAAATGACAGCAGGACTCAGCACAGCTTGGTCTCTGTCCCACTGACTGGTGCTGGCAGGAGGTTAATGGGAGATCCCAGAACCACCTGAGTCACTGCTTGCGTGTGTAGGACAATCTCTGCCTGGGAGTTTGCACCTGTCCCTGGGATACAAGAGGCTTTCACCCCAATTCCCAGAGACCTTGAAATTAAGTGTTTTCCTTCCCTGTCACCTACGAATGGTTTCACTCCCCCCTCAAACCCCTGGCCAGGCTGTTCCCCCAGGAACACTGTGTGTTTTATTCCAGGTTGGCAGCTCTGCATGGGGAGCTCTGCTGAAGCAGTGTGGCAGAGCAGTGTCTCTGATATGGGTTGTGCTGCCCAGTTTTCTCTGCAGACAAGACTCACCTAACACAGAGGTGTGCCTGCAAAGTGCCTGCAGTACAGCAGGGCAAGTAACCTCATGCTTCCCAGACATAGATTTCCTCTGGCTGGCATTGTTCCAGGCTTCTAGGCACTTACTGTGTAGTACAGCTGGTCTCAATGTAACCAGAAAACTCCTCTACTATATTTATATTTTTTACTAACTCAGAAGGGCTCTGTAAAACACTTCGATTTCATTAGTATTTGTGGTATTTCATTAATATTTGCGGTATTTCATTTAATTTCATTTCATTTTCATTCATATGTGTTATCCTACACTCTTTGTCTAACAAACTATTGCTACTTCATTCTTTTTATAGAAAATCTGTAGAAAGCTCTGTAGAAAGGAAAATATTTTAAATGAACTCTTTTGTAGGGCTGAGCTTTGACTCTGCCTTCTCTTGGATCCTTTATCAAACTCATATGATACTTGCAGATACACACAAGTACCATACCACTTTTCAAAGAAAGTCTTCCCTTTCCTTTCATCCACACTTAAAGACACTTTTATGAATACATGGATACCCTTCCTATGTTTCCCAATCAAATGCTAAACAGGTGAGCTGAGCCTTCTTACTATTAGCTACAAATAGCAAGATATCTAGGTTTTGTAAAGAAAAAAATGAAGCCAAATACCACCTGAAAGGCTCCTTTTATGAACAGATTGAATATGTTCCATTATCTGCCACTTTTGAACTTCAGAAAACTAATGGCAATGGATTCTGCATAAGCCTCCCCCCTGTAGGAATAGAAAAACTTCAGAACTTCTCCACAAGCCCAGTTCTGAGCTCTGGTGGCTGCTGGCAGCGTCTCTTGTCGCCAGCAGTTGGTCTGTCTACACACAAGCTGTCCCAAAGGTGAGGCCTCATGTACTAAGAGGCAAAAACCAAAAAAAAAATACCCCGGCCCTCATCTGTGAGTCGGTATTACAGGATCAGGCTTAGAGCGTTACACATCCGAAACGTGAAGCAACAAAAGCCCAACCATGAGTCATTCCCACTTTGCATCATCTTGCTTTCAAATTGCTCCCTGTGGAATTTAACAGACATAATAGAAAATAATAGAATTGAGAAATGGGAACTATTTCCACTTAGTGGGTTTTTCCCACAGTGGATACAATCTGAATTGCTAATTCATTGCCAGATGTGCAACCACAGACTCTGTGACAACAATCCCCTTCCTACAGTACTTGATTATTTCTTATTGTGACTCACTGAGTATGCTACAGGATTATATTTAGCCCAGGTTGGAGGGTTTCCATTATTGTATTTAATTAAAAAACACTTAGAAATGGGTAAATTCAAACCTATGTGGCATAACATTTTAAATAATTTAAAATGGTAAGCTTCTGAGAGAAACTTCATCTATGAAAATATTAAAGGTGAACTCCTGTCTCAGATAAGGTCTTTGGGAATTCTTCATTGCTTTCACATTCTCCAGAGATTTTCTTTTCTATTTTAAAAAATCTACCGGCAGTTTTTAGTAAATCTACCACTAGTTTTTAGTCCAACTCTACCTCAGTCACAAAAGATAAACCTAATGCCCCAGTGTAATGACAGATGATACAGAAAGAACATGCAGGAAAATTGTTAGCAGGCAATATAGTACTTATGCCAATTGCTAAACACCCCACCAAACCTACCCCAAACAGAATAACTTGTCTAAACAAAGTACAAGAACTGGAAAAGTTATGGAAATTAATGACCAAAATTCCAATTTGGGAAAAACTGGAGCATCTTATGATCTCCGTTATCCTATCTTATCATATCTGAAATAAGCATACAGCATGTGCAAATAGGTATTTTACCAATTTTATTACCAGCATAGTTAATGATTTCCAAAACCATAACGCAACAAATGCTAGTTTGGGCATTTGAATTCAAAAGCCTAAAAACTGTGAACGGATTAGGAGAACAGCTTGGGATTCAGGGAAAATCCAGGCCAAGCACTGGCTCTGTGGCCACCTTTGGTCCACACCAGAGAGGTTAACCCTGCATAGGGTGGACGTGAGCTGAGCTGCACATGTGCTCTCGTGCCAGAGATGGTTTTCTTTGGCAATGTACACACACCCCCCCATGCTCATCTAGCAGGATTTTCCATAAGTAAAAGGCTGCTTACACCTTCCAAGTCTATCTTTATTTCAAAATTAACAGTGAATTTTAGTTGGTGATTATGTATTGCTTCTCTTTAGAGGAAGAAAAATGTATTTTAATGAAATGTAATTTTAAATAAACTTGATGTACATTCAGCTCATCTGGTGGGAAGCAACCAACACCTGTAAAGTCATACAAGAGTTGCTACTCCATCTCCTCTGCGAAGATGAAGTACTACCAACATATAGAAGTATTACAGTAAAACACCTGATTTTTGTTGGTGTCTGTCACGCAGTAATATTTTCCAAAATGTATAATGGAGCTTTGTGGTTTTTATCTTTCTGTCTATTTCTTCTTGAGTAGTAGAACAGATTTTGAACATAACAGCACCTGCTGAAATGTCTGGATATATCCAAATACGTGTTTTGATTACTTGTACTCTTTGTTCAACATTTTTTATTTTCAACTTATTGCCATGGTTTATATTCCCAAGCACATATACAAGACTGTGTGACTAAAATTAAGATGATAGCTAGAGGTTTCTATGCTACATGCAAAACTGAACATTAATGCCTTTTTCAAAACCCTTTCTGAAATGTCCCCGGAAACCCAGCAAAAAGTCAGACTGAGGGAAAGACAATTGAGTCTCGCACCTCTGAAAAGGGAACTCCCTGATGAGGGGCTGACATTCCTGTCCCTGCCTTTCCATCTGTCAACCCTGACTCGGGAGCCGCCAAGAGCCACAGCCCAGATCACTGCTTCCAGCACCAGCAGGACCAAAGGACATGAGAGTCAAGCCCTTGATGATGCTGAAAGGTGTGGCACTGGAGACCTGCTGTCCATCACAGCTGGCACCCGAACTCACCGCTCCTGTGGTACCTCTCAGCAGGCAGCTTTGAACCTGCTGCCCGAGACTGGAACACTTCTACAGTTCTTCTTTCTTCATCAGAGCCCTTGCCTTGAGAACTAAAGCCTTGGTAAGGCAAGCTACCACTGTTGCCTTACTGGCACCTAGCTTGGAGCTGAAGAATTTGGGAATATGGGGGCTTTTAGAACCACTCCCTTTCCCAGCATACTTGAAGTCCAGTGCCTCCTATATGCTACTGAAGCTCAACAGGACCCATTTTTTCAGTAATCAGATGCTTTGTAGCAGTGTTGTCTGTTTCAACTTCCTAAGACTCTTCAGTAAACACTGAGAAATCTCAGGAAGCTTTACAAAAGGAAATTAGTGCCAGTATTCTGTCTTGAGTAATTCCTCCATGAGAATATCAATTTGAATTTCCTAATGGGATGAAGGCATTTGCATTGTCACAATGTGCACTGTGAAATAAAACTCAAATATTCTCCTAGGAAAAGGCAGTAAGGTATCCCAAAATCCCATGTGTTATGGACATGTTATATTAAAAACACATTCTATATCCGTCATAATTACTGATGAAAGTTGTCCCAGACAATCAGTCTTGTTAGGCTATAATTAGATTTAAAATGCAGGTATAATTTGTAACATCTGGAGTCAGCCTGTACTCAGCTGGGTAACCAGGGTCATCCCTGCATCTCTGAGGAGTCCTGCAAGTCCACATACTTGACTTAAGACACTAACGTGAAACATTGCTTAAAGTAGAACTGAAAATTGATGTGACCTTTACTTCTGGGCTACTGTAGGAACTCAGAGTGCCAAGAATATTTCTCTGCCTGTTTTGAAGGGTTTTTACCCCCCTGAACTACGCTGTTTTAACCTCCAACCTTGGAAAAAACTGCCTACTATCAGACAAGAACTGGAAAATACAGTGGTGTGAATTAGGTGATAGACTACTATGTAAGATTGTCTCAGGGTGCAAAATTTAGAGGTTTTAGGCTTCTCTTTGTAGTAAATAGATAAGAGCAAAAGACATCAAAATGGATGATTGTTGTTGTTCTCCAAACCTTCTTCTTCTTCCTTTACTACTCCATAATCTGCAGTAAAAGTAATTTGGGATGATTGGACAAAAAATTCCGCAGTTCCTGGCTGTGTTACTGAATAATTGGTAGGAAAGTGAAAATAATATACGTTTTTAGTAACCATTGGTTAAATTATCTTTAAAAGGCTGTGTAAATCTTGATAAACACACAATTCTCTCCTTCTTTCGCTGCTCTATGTTATGCCTGGGTCACGCCAGTGACTCTGTTTCTTTGATAAGACTTAATAAACAACAGTCTGGCAGCAGTGAAACTCCAGGAAAGTCTTTGTTTGTTTTCATGAACTCCTTGCAAGGACTTTTAAAACTCCCTCTCCCATCAGGACACATTTGATTTACGGCACGGTTCAGTGTCAGGCGACAGTCAGACTAAAAACACCCCTCCTGTTCCATGTACTTGGCATTGAGCAATTTGTCAAAATTCTTCAAGGAAACTGTTCTTCCTCTGGTTTCTCTAAAAGTTGTACCGCTTGAAACTAGACTAAACTTGCACAACTTTCTCATGTGGTCTTCAAATCTGTATTTGAAGTATGAGTTACATCTATTAGCTATTGCTACTTTTGACACTAAGTACAAATTATATCTTTTTATAATATAAATGTATAATTATATCTAAGTACAAATTATCTGTCAGCTCCATGGAGGACGCAGTCTGGTCAGACCATGCATTTCCAGCAGTAAGCTAAAGACCTGCATTCCCAATCTTTATGTCTACACACCCTCATGGTCTTTATTAATTGTTCTCTTTAATCGACAGAAATTATGTTCCGTGCACATACTTTTTCTTCAGTAAAGTTATTTTAAAGGATATCTTCTTGTGCCAGGTTTACAAAGGCATTACTCACCTAATACTTCAGATGAACACAGACAAGAGCAGGCAGACAGCTAACCTGCCCACGCTCTGCTGATAATGCCTCTGAGTGCCTACCTGCATCAGTCTGGTTCATGCTCTGGTTAGCTCACCAAATTCCCTCTTAGCCAGCTCACTTCATATTTTCCATGCTCTATCTACTCCTTTCTAAAGGCTTACCTTGAGCTGTAATTGCTGTATTTGAAGAATTCCCCCTTCTTTTTTTTTTTGACATCTACAATTCTTTACCCTACTCACTTCCCTTTTAAGCACAAACATGTATTTCCAGGGATATTTTTTACTGCATTTGAGTATTTCTGTATTTTTTAAAGGATTTAAATTAGATTACTTTTGTTGTTAGAGTCTTTTTAAAAGTACTTTCACCCAAAAAAAATTCCCTTTTATGGTTTAGTGTCATGATGTTAAGTTTCAATACAATTGTTTCCATGAGAATGTGTTGTATAAGATAATATGAAGGAACTGAAGCTGTTTATGAAAATAATAATTTAAAAAAATATTCTGAGCACTGTAGTAGATGATGTTCTTCAAATCCTTTTTCTGACATGGGATGAATTAAGCTACATGCCATGAAAACTGAAAAGCAATATGGGACAGGGAGAACTTCATCCCTTACCAGAAAATGCTGGACTCCTGATTTTTTTGTTTTTGCAAGTTAACATCCTGAAGATTAAAAAAAAAATAATAAAACAAGTTAATGGAGTGTTACACAAGCTCTGGCACTTTTTGCAATACATTACTTTCTAGAAAAGCATTATCCAACACAAAGTTCCCTCACCCAGAAAGTGGGAATTGAACCACTGGCTCCCTGTCCTTCACAACCTGCAATTTCAGAAGCCCAGCCCTTTGGCAAAGACAAATTCAGGTGTCAGCTCCATGGAGGATTCACTGTGCATTGCTCTGTGAAAAACTCTGAAGGGTAATGCTCCCTGAACTGGGCGAGTGGCCTGAGGAAGTTTCATTGTGGCTGTACAGAGCCAGAGGAGCAGCCAGCAGCACAGAGCAAGAACAACATGACAGGTCTGATGGATACCACCATGGATCCAGTAAGGAAACCAGGTGAGTGATGCCATTCCAAAACACCCACTCACAGTGTGCAGCACACAAGCAAGCCTAGGCTGCTTTCAGAGAAACACTCCCACAGTTACATCCATAGCTGTCCATGGAACTGGCCAAAACACTCATTGAACAATGACACAAAAAAGAAAAACTGAAAAAGACTACAACAGAATATTCTTGCTAATATGGGCTATGCCACCTGTAAGATCAACACAAAACCTTACTGCGGATCAGCTGCAGTGGTTATTTTCAATCTGGCAAAGGGAATGTTCTTTGCCTTCTTTTCTCTCTCTCCCATCTCTTAATGCCTTCTCTATTGTCATGGCAAATTTCTAAATTTGCTTGCATTATACAGTTAGGTAACACCAGATTTTGAAACTCTGTCTTTCTGAGTATATATATAATCCTGATCACCAGGCAAAATTTGATATTAAGTGATGTTAAGATAATGAGATAAAAATATCTAAAATTCTAGAAATTTGGCTAGTGAGGAAGGAGAACCAGTCCCCAAGCAAGAAGGTGAAAAGTTAGCACCATTAGTCAAATGATACTATGGTCTCAGTCAGGTCAGAAAATTTCACCAGAGCCATGATTTTATTTTCCTGTGTCTATTTTCAAATCCCTCTTTACTGTTAGGGTAAATACACAAACATTACAGAATGAGAGGTCACCCTGCACTGTGTATGATTAGTATATTATATGCTGTCATAGTTATTTTCCAAACATTTCAGTATTAACTTGGGCAAGGAGAGGAAATCAGCAGTACCAATCCAGTCTTTCAGGATTCCATGTGTAGAGAGCAGTGCAAAAGAAGAGGAGGGGATCAGCCCTTTGGGGATCCTCTGCAGTCAATGATATATAAACTGTTGTTGTCTTGACAGTAATGAAAACAAGACAGGGAAGGTACAGATCTTCAGGCTACATGTGGTGACTAATAAATCAGATGTTGTGGAGTCTGATTTACTGCAGGAAGGTGAATTTAATGAAAACTTGTGCCTGGCAGGAGGTTCTGCAGCTCATGAACAGACTATGGGGAAAATATGCTTCTGGAAAAATGACACAAAGAGCCACAATCCAGGCTTGGCAAATTGACTCAAAAGAGACAATTGATGTATTTTGGCACAAAGGGTGGAGGAAAATAAGTAAGGGTACCTCTGGATCCTAGCATTTTCAGGAGAATTGCTTCTACATCTTAAATTTATACATGTACACTTTAAGGACAAAGTAAAAGTAACTAAAAACAAAGCAGGCTCTTTGTGCCCAACTTAGGGCATTTGGAAGTTTCTTCACGTTACAGTTTGTGAGCTGAGTTTATTTTCTTTCAGAATCAAAATATTGTCTTACGACAATAACTTGTTTCTTCTTTTGTCTGTTTTGAAGAAAACCTGATTTAGAAATTGTGAAAATGAAACCATACTGTACATCCATACCTGAGGTTATCAGATCAGGAGGGTGAAAATAGTTAATATCCTCAGTTGGACAGCCCTCCCTTCACCACCCCACTTCTCAGAAAGCAAGTTATTCTTCATTCTCTCTCCTGCCTCATGGAAAAGAAACTAAAACTTAGAAGAAATACAAGTTCATCTTATTTGTTCACAATGTGGAAAAAAAATAAAAGAAAAAAAGTTTAAAAAAGAGAGGTAAAAAAAGAAAATGAAAAAATAAGAAAAAATCGTAGAGCTTTCCAATAAACGCATTCAAGGCAGCATTGTAGACAAACATGATCCTTGAAAAAAAAGATGCCAAATGCCAGCAGTAGCTTTAGTTTCAGCAACTACAAAACTTCATTAGCACACCAGGTATGGGTAACCTGTCCTGTTACTTTGTGGCAGCAAAATGGTTTTGTTCATTGATAATGTCCAAAGATGTTGTATTCAAATTGAAGAGCTACAAAAAACTCCACAGAAAGGGCAATAAAAGACCTGAGCGAAACTTTCGTTTTGTTAGGTAAAGTTCTCACAAAGGTGGTTTTCTTTGGAAAAAAAATGAGGATTTGCCTGGATATCCCTGAGCAGGAGTAACACCTGAAGTTTCAGGTTCCTAGTCAAAAGATTTCTCGCAATCCATTCACATCCGTCTGGAAAAGACAGACTGTCCTGCTCTGTACTGCTGTGATTGGGGCACTTCTGTGAGGGAGGCAGAGGGAGAGAGAACTCATGTCTACCACATTATTCCTGTAGCTTCACAAGTTGCTGAATTCCAGAATCTTTTACTTTGTTTTCATAAAAAATGAAGAAAACAGAATTTTATGCCAATGTTTAATTTCAGGTCAAATGGAATATTTGCCTAAGTAGATTTTTGGTTTGTTTTGTTGTTTTTTGAGTTTTTTACAGTATGAATAAAGAAAATAAACTTTTTTTTCAGATCCAAACTAAAATTTTGTCTCCTTTCTCTGAAGATGAAGAGATAAAGAGCAACTTGCTTTTTGGGAAGGGGGATGGTGAAGGGAGGGCTGTCCAAACAGGCGAATTTGCTGCTTTCCCAACCCTGATCTGATCGCCTTTGCCAAAAGAGCAGCTGCGGGATGAGGGCTGATGCTTGTGCTGAGTTTTGTCATACCTGTTGTCTGAGGTCTGCAGGACCCCAGCCCTGAGAGGGAGGGTTCCTGTGGCTCTTCACAGCCAGCTGCTTGCCCTCTGTTGGGCAGGAAGGCCACCTTTTCAGAAGGGACAGCTCTGGGGCACTTGGCCCTTTATGCCACATGTATGGAGGGGCCAAACCTCCTGCATTGTCACACACCTGAAATATGCTGAATCAATGGACCTTAGCAGAGGCTGGAGCCCAACCCCAACACAATGTCAGGGCTGGGGTTGGGCTCCAGCCCAGGCACAGCACTGATATATGGGAAAGGTGTATCTGCAGGATCTTCAAAATATCCCATAATGTACAATTGGATCTCACATGTTACCAGCTAAAGCATAACCACGCCATATCCTGGCCTGGGCAGAAGAATTTATGTAAACTATGTCTGTCTTATGTTGCTCATTCCCACCCTCACGCCACTGGTTGCTTCTCCCTTAGATGTGTTAATACGACATTTTGTCTTTTAAAAATTTGCAGTACATCAGATCACTAAAAATCTGTATTAAAACCAATCCTTTGGAGCAGAAGTAAAGATAGTTGTAGGAAAAGCCCTGTATGTACATGTATCTAAGACACAAGAAAAGCCCCTCTCCAGACAGAACCAAATGCAAATTATGGCATTCTTTTCAATGCAAAGACCACTTATGTTGCCAGAATGTGCAAGTTACTTGTCCAATTAAAACAACACAGGTTTACTTTCAAAACACTGCTCTCACAGAATAGTCACAGAACTGTTTTTGCAGACTGTTTATGCGGAAAAACTTCTTCAGTTTAAAACAAACTGTAGTAATATTGGTAATCTTCAATACTGCTGTTCAAATGTCCCAGTTACATATTAATCTGGAAATCTTTCCCCAGTTTTCACCTTCTGATTTAGTGAAGTACACTTCTGTCCCTGCAATTAACTAAGTAACAGGCAAAAACTGAATCACAAACCTTGTACTGACACAAACCCCAAAACCCGATTGTCAGCAACAAAATAAATACAAGGAGAACTCTGATTCTGATTTCAGCACAGGAATACCCTGAGCCGTGCTAGGCAGTCTAGGAACGAGGAACAAGCTTACATTTTGGGAGCAGCTAAAGCAGAAAGAAAAAATAAAAATAATTAAAAAACCCCACAAACTACCAAACACAGCAACAATCCCAAAACAAACAAACAAACAAAAACCACACACATCAACCCTCCCCCCCCAACAAAAACTTTTGTTAGTGGTTCAGATTTTCAAGGTGAACATCATAAAGTACTGCAGGGCATGAACAGCCCAGAAAAGAGGAAGGTTTTTTGATGCTGAACACAACCATTACCAATGATGCCACTCTCGGTTCCCAATAAACTGTGGGAAAACAAAACTCAATTCAAAACTGCTCGCGGGAAAACTGGAATCTCATCTCAACCTCTGTCTCATCCCATAAACCGGACCCTTCCTTAGCCAAAGGTGGAAAGTCAGGGCTGGCAAGGCGAAGCGTCACGCCCTTCTCTGCTCCTCGCTGCCTGGGGTCCCGTCCCCACTGGGCTGCAGAGCAGCCCCCCAGGAAAGGAGAGGGGTGTCACCCAGGAGCCGCACGGCTGCTGCCCCGGCTCCGCTCGGCGGTGAGGCGGCCGGGGAGCCGCTCTGCCCCGGGCGGGATGCCCGGGCTGCCGGGGGCGCGGCGCGGGATGCTCACCCTGCGGTTGCGGTCGGCCTCCCGCACCTCCTCCTCCTGGGGGCCTTGGCGGATGAGCGCCTTCAGCACGATGCTGTTATTAGTGCAGCAGGCTCGGAAGAGGCTGAGCGCCTCGGGGCTGTCGCGGTCGTCCCCCTCCAGGGACCACAGGTCCTCGTCGTCGTCCTCCAGCCCCCCAGGAGGGTAGAAGGAGTCGTCTGAGGCGATGCTGCAGGTGTCGGGCAGCTCGGAGAAGTCCTCGTACTCCTGGCAATCCTCCTCCTCCTCGTCCTCTTCCTCCTCTTCGTCCGGCTCCTCGGCGGCAGCCTCCGCCGCCCCCTGCTCGGGGCTGCTCTCCGCCTCGGCGCCGGGCATCTCCTTGGCGGCGGCGGGCGCGGGGCAGACCCGCTCCCCGGGCAGCTGCTCGCCGTGCCCCGACAGCAGCACCATGCCGGCCGCGGGGCCGGGGCGCGGGAGCTGCGCTGGGCCCCGCGGGGCGCTCAGGGCGCCCGGCAGCCGCGGCTCTGCCTCGCCGGGCTCGGGTGCCGCTGCCCCGCTCACGCAAGCGTCAGCCCCGTCCCGCTGGTCGCCCCGCGGCACCCCGGCGGCCCCCCCGGGCCGGGGCATGCCGCCGCCTGCGGGGGAGGGTCCGCGGGGGCCGGTCACCGCCGCCG